>NW_006399769.1:14266340-14296496 GCF_000299155.1 Elephantulus edwardii
TTGCTTGCTGTTCTGTTAAATTTTGCTATTTTGACTGGGGTGAGATGATATCTCATAGTTGTTTAACCCATCAGGCTGGGAGATCTTCCTCTCTTTCACTTAATTTTCCAAGCATGATATTCATCCCTTTCCAAGGAAAAGCCTCTCCTAGCAACTTGTGCAAAATATGAGAGATGAACATTCCCTTTCTTGTCTCTAAGGAACACTCTGAGTGCAGTATTTTCTTTTTCTCTTTTTGTTTTTTAGATTTTAATGGAAGTTTGTAAAGAACTTGGATTTCCATTCATTCATTGTTGTACATTTTCCTCCCTGCCTCCCCTCCCCCACCCCATTCTCTTTTTTCTTTGGAACAAAAGTGCTTTCATTGTTATACAGTCTCCCCACATCCCGGAACACTTTACTACGCAATTCTTATTCTGGACTCTTGTCATGCCAATAAGATCTAATCATACGCTCTTTTATACAGTTTTCTTCTTTGTCCGTTTTAATGCCATGTATGTTATTTATCCTCTCTTAGTTTTCCCTCAACCCCCGTGTCAGTCTTGTTCAATAACAGTGGCATTATGCAGTATTTGTCTTTTTGTGACTGAGATATTTCCCTCAGCATAATGTCCTCCAGGGTTAACCATTTTGTGTAATATTTTATGAGTTCTTTGTATTTCAGTGCTGCATAATATTCCATTGTGTGAATATGCCACAACTTCTCTATTGTTTCCAACTCTTTGCTATTGTGAACAAAGCAGAAATAAACATGGGTGTACATATATCTGCTTGGGTGGCAGTTATGGTATCTTTAGGGTATATTCCCAGTAGTGGAATTGCTGGGTCGAATGGTATATCTATTTCCAGCTTTTTGAAAAAGCTGCCCTCCATAGTGGTTGCACCATTTTACACTCCCACCAGCAGTGAATACAGACTCCAGTTTCTCTACAATCTCACCAACATTTGTTGTTTGGTGCTCTGTTAAATTTTGCTATTATTACTGGGGTGAGATGATTTCTCATATCTGTTCTATTTTGCATTTCTCTTAGAGCTAGAAATTTTGAACACTTCTTCATGTGTTTATTTGCCATCTGAATGTCTTTTTTTATTACTGAACACAAGGGGTTCTTTCCATAGTCAGTCGCCAATAAGACAAATGGAATGCAACATCCATAAATGCACAAATCTGGGAGACAGCAAGTCACCTCTAAGACTGCCTCCCCTTCTGGGAGTGGTCATGGTCTTATATACTAGGGTGAAACTCCAGCTCATTTAACAATGCACTTCCGTTAGTAAAAAAAAGGTAATTTCTACATCTGAAAAGGACCCTTTCCATCTATGTACCAGTAATTCAGGAAGGCTCCAGGTCTCATCCTGGTAAACAGGCAAATTAAGATACAGTTTACATATGCCTGGGGAACCAGCATCATCAACATCTAGGATAGATGCATTTCCTCTTCTGGTAAACAGACAGATCAAACTACATGACTAAAGACAGGAAACAGAGAATTCAGAGGCTAAGCAACTAGTTTTGCAGGCTGAAGAAAAATAACTATAGTTTTATAACTGATTACTACAAGAAACAAAAAGAGACCTGTAGAAATGAAATAATATCCCTAGCTCATGGATAGGAAGACTCAATAGTGTGAAAATGACTGCACTTTTTCCAAGACATATCTGCTCATTCTTCTGGCAGTCCATGAGATATTCAGTACACTTCTCTACCATTATGACTCAAAAGCATCAATTCCTCTTCTGTAATCCTTATTCATTTCCCAGTTCTCAAATGTATAACAAGTGATTGAAAAGATCATAACCTGGATTGAATGGACCTTAGTCTTCAAACTGACATCATTGTTCTTCCTTTTTTTGAGAGGTCCCTGACAATAGTCTTGCCTGAAGCAATGTGCCTTCTAATCTCCTGACTGTTAATACTAAGAGTATTGATTGTAGATCTAGGTAAGATGAAATCATTGACAGTTTCAATCCTTTCTTCATCTATCATGTTTTGCCTACTAGCCAAATTGTAAGGACTTTGTTTTCTTGATCTTCAGATGGAATCCATATTGAAGGCTATAGTCCTTGATCTACAGCAAGCATTTCAGCCTCTCCTCACTTTTAACAAGAAAGATTGTGTCATAGTTAAGATCAAAACTAAAAAGTAAAGGAACATGAAGAGCCATTACCCTACCTCTTTCTTTCCTGTAAGATCCTCAGGACATATGTTGACTGACTCTCACCTGTGAATCACACATTCAAAATTCTGCCCATGACATCTTTTATGAAGACCTAACATTGTTCCTTCATTATTTCCTTAAGGGCTTATAACAGCCCTTCACCCAGCCGAGGATATATGGAAAAGGTAATGAGTTCCAAAAGCCTTTTACCTTATGACTTGACCTTTTATTTCCTGTTCTTACTCGGTTCCTGAAATAGCTCCTCTATACCTTCCTAGCAAATTATCTGCTCAAATATCTTCTACAAATATTTGATCATTTCCCTCCTGCTCCAAAGTTTTCCCCAGGCACACCCCATTTTGCAATAGTGTCCTTATCTGACCCCTCTTCTACCCCACTCTACAAGTTGGAGTCAACTTGATGGTACCTAAGAACAACAACAACAAATTACCTAACTCCAAATCCAGAATTATCTACTTAACCACAAAAGATCATTTTGATATGGCTTGTGAACAAAACAGCAAGCATAATTTGTGTACGTATAGAGAATGTCTGGATTATTTGTCCTTTTTTTTTCGAATTTTAAGCCCTTAGAGAAAAAGAAAAGATTTCTATTCTAATTTATGTTTTCTATCTCCCAGAATAAGTAAGTACTTAATGTTTTTACTAATGAAGATGAAAATTCCCACAAGTCTTACTCCATTCCCTGTGATACCAAAAACAAAATTAAAAAGGTACTAAGCTACATGTCTTGTAATTACCTGCCAGGTTGTTATGTAGTAAAAAAAAAATATACTGATCAAGTCTGTTCAAGTCCAATAACAAATCTGTTGAATCAACGAATAGCTCAAGCTAGTAGCTTTCACCAAATTGATCCATTAAATCAATCTGTTAAATGTGATGAGATTTGAGTCAGAATCTCAGTAGATACAAGGCCTTGGGCATGTGAAGATTTTTGTACATTCAAAATAATATTTGAATGCTTGACAGATCACTGACCACCTTCAAGAGAAGATTGGAAATTAATTAATGATGAGTACTTTTAATTAAAGAGTTCTTTCTGGCATAAGGAAGGAGCAAAGTAAAATGTCACAAATAAAAGCCAAATCTTTACATTGTTACGAACATAGTAGCTAGTCTTGAGAGATCTTAGAGCATCGAATGCAGCCTCCTGACTCTGGACTTTGAATATCTTCCTCATTAAGCAGTCAATTTAATGTCAATCCTAATGTCAAGAAAACAGACATTTTACCACTAGACTAATAGATAACATCATGATGGATGGAGAGGAGATCGAAACGGTCAATAACTTCATCTTGCTTGGATCCACAATTAATACCCTTGGTGCCAGGAGAAGCATTGCATGGGTGATATCTGTAGTTAGGAACCGCTCCAATTTATTGAGGAGTAATGATGTCAATTTGAGGACTAAGGTGCATTTAATTTAGGCCATAGTCTTTCCGATAATTTTTTCTGCATCTGAGAGCTGAGTAAGGGTAACAGGAAAAATCTTGAGCTGTGGTTTTGGATAAGAGCCCTGAATATGCTATGGACAGCCAAGAGAACAAACAGCTATGTCTTAAACAGGATGTAGTGGGAGAGCTCTTTGGAGGCAAAAATGATGAGGCTATGCACACTTTAGGTGTGTTGTTGTGTTGTTGTTGTTGTATACCCTTGAGTCACCTGCAACTCATAGCAACCCTATGTACAACAGCCCTAAACCCTGCTCTATCCTGTGCCAATCTTATTGTCTCTGACACACCTACTCCCATTACCCCAGTCACTGAATCAATCCATCTCATTGAGGGTCTTCCTCTCCTATACTGTCTCTCCACCATCCCACGTTTGACGTCCTTCTCCAAAGACTGGTCCCTTCTTGAAACATGTCCAAAGTATGTCAGATGAAGCTTCAGAATCTTTGCCTCCAAGGAGCAGCCTGATTTTACTCTCTCCAGCACAAGCCTGTTTGTTCTCTTAGCAGTCCATGGTATATTCAATATTCTTCTCAACATCACAGCTCAAAGGCATCAATTCTCCTTTTATCATCCCTAGTCATTGTTCAGGTCTCTGACGCATAGCAAGTGATTGCAAAGACCATGGCCTGGCTCAGGTGCCCCTTAGTCTCCAGACTGACATCATTGCTCTTCAATACTTTGGAGAGGTGTCTGACAGCAGACATTCCCAATTCAATATGTCTCTTAATTTTCTGCCTGCTGGTGCCAAGAGCGTTGATTGTGGAGCCAAGCAAACTAAACCTGTTTACAATCTCAATCTCTTCACCATCTATCATGACGCTGCCAAACCATTGGTGAGAATCTTTGTTTTCTTGATATTGTGCTTCAATTCATATATAAGGAGAGGTTAGCCTTTGGAAAAGAACATGATGCTAGGAAGGGTGGAGGATCGGCAAAGGAGAGGAAGACACTAAACCAGGTGTATTGATGAGGTGACTGCTGCAATGGGCTCTTGTGTGTCAGGAAATATGAGGATGGCACAGGGTAGAACAGGGTTCAGATCTTTTGTTCATGGGGTCACTATGAGTCATACTCGACTCGATGGCACCTAACAACATATATTCTGTAGGGAGTTCTTGTGTTCTGGTGGATAAAGAGTTGTCCTACCAACATAAAGGCAAGCCGTTAGAATCTGCCAGCTGTTCAGTGAGAAAAAAGATGAGCAATCTCTTCTGTTTACAGCCTCTGAAAATCCACTGAAGGGTCAGCTTCAAGTCACTTTGGACTCAGTGGCACATAACAACAACATATTCTCCTTAAACCACAAACTTTTATACACTTTTATGCACAATTGACGATAATATGAAAGTAAATATTTGTTTAAACATAATATTCAATTATAGTCTTATCTGAAAAGAGATGGATAGAACTGCAATATTAATCGTACAATTAAAAACCATTATTTTATAATTAATATTATAAATGAGGACATTAAACCCAGAGAAGTTGTTTAAGGTCATCCAGCAACGCTGATAACTCTAAAGCCTGCTGTCCAACCTGTGATCCCCACTTAAACCAGAAGCCAAGACACGCTGTACCTAGGTGTGTTCTGTACTTATAGGTGAACTTTGAAAATCAAGCACTGTCGTTTTCAATATGGACTGCATCTCAACATCAAGGAAACAAAAATCCTCACCACTGAGCCAATAGACAACAACATGATAGATGAAGAAAAGACACATCAATTATTTCATTTTACTCTGACACACATTTAAGACCCATTGTCGTAGCAATTAAGAAAAGATGTTTTGCATTGGGAAAATCTGTTCTCAAGGGCTTCTCCAAAGAACTAAAGAGAAAAGACTTCAGCCTAAAGATGCAGGTGCATTTGATACTATAAGCCTTGGTATTTTCAAGTGCTTTCCCATGCATCTGAGAGTTGAACAATTAATAAAGATGACAAAAAAGGAATTCTGGTACTTGTGAAGAGTATTGAGTGTGTCATGGACTGCCAAGTTTGCCTTGAAGGAAGTACAACCAGAGTGCTCCTTAGAGGCAAGGATGATGAAGCTTCATCTAACTTTCTTGCTATATAATCTCAAGAAAATTATTTACCAGTGTGTAACGAGTTCCCCTGCCAATCCAAAGGCAGACAATTCAAATTCACCAGCTATTCCACAGAAGAAAGATGAATCATCTCCTCCCGTGCCATTTAGAGTCTCTGAACACTTGCTGGAGGGTCAGCAATGAGTTGGTTCCTACTCAATGGCAACGGTTTATTCCATATATTTTCCTCTTTTATTAAGATCCATATATTTTTCTCATTCATAAAGCAGGGATAATACCTAGTAGGGCTAACCTAACATAACGTTGTAGCAACGTTATGAAGATAAAACAAACTCACAAATAAGAAGAATGTATATGCTAAGGAGCCCTAGTGGTGTAAAGCATTATGCAACTAACCAAAAGGTGAATGGTTCTAATCCTCAAATCCATCAACTTTTCCATGACAGAAAGATCAGCAGTCTTCTGCAAAGATTTAGTCTTGAAAACCCAATAGGAAGTTGCTGTGGGTCTGAACAGCAGTAGCTTTGGGGTGTTTGGTCTTTTTTAAAAAATACATTAATGTTAATAGCATTTCCTTGTATTCACCAAATTCATTAAGGTGGATTTGGTTTGGATCTTAGTACTTAATGGTCCAACTTTCATAGAGTGACGTTTGCTCATCTAAAAGTGTCCAATACCGTGGCACCTCCTATACAGAATATTGTAAAGATTCAGTGAGATGATCCATTTTGCATTATATCTAGCAAGTGGGATATACTCAATCTTTGCACTTTTATTCACTCAAGTCAGAGCTTTTTGAAGGCATTTCCCTTAAGGCATTGTGCCAAGTGTATAAGACTAGTTTTTAGAAGGTTTATGGAGGGGATGGGCCGCTGAATGAAACTTTAATGAATTGGTAGAACTTTGAGACAAAAAAGCGAGTGACGGGGTGAGGCAAGTAAAGTTTTTCGGGGACGTGAAGGCCTGGCCCCAGGGCCCTCAGTGAGTAGATGGTAAGACCCAGACCCGGATCCAGCCTGCTGATCTTTGTTTCTCACAATTTGCACAGGACTCTTCCCTTCCCCTCCCCCTTTCTCTTGTAATAATATTTAGAGAAAATATTATTTTGAAATATGAAGTGATTCCAAGCAAATCATAGAAAGCATGTTGGTACAGTTAACATCCTTGTTTCTGTGGTTGTTAGGCTTTTTTACTGTTTGTCTTTACCTCGCTGAGTGAGAAATGGCCTCTACCACATCCCAGCCCTGGGAAGAAGCTGAATCAAAAGTTAAGTTGCATCTGGGGGCCTGCTGCTTTCAACACCACGGCTCTGGCTCTTCACGCCAAGCTTTTCTGAAGCTGCCCCTGGGATGAGCAGGCCACTCAGCAAGGGGTCAGGGATGACAACCTAGTCCCGGACCTCAGGCCTCATCCTTGGGATGGCTGCTTGAGCTTTTCCTTCCCAGAGTGGGAAGAGTGACATTTATCATACAAGGACTAGGGTTCAGGTTTATTAATGCTTATATTTATTCCAGAAAGTGCTGAAACTCTTAAAGGAAAGCATTATGGGCTTTCCAATATTGGCTGACACTCATGATCCACAGGGGATCTATCGGTCACCAGCAGCAGTGACTGTTTTCAGAGACCAGCTCTCTATACACCACATTAACGAACCAGGGTAATGACCTGTCCTCGCCTGTCCTCCCTGCGTCACATTAATCTATTTTCCATTGATTCTGGTTTGGTTCCAAGTCATTTTCTTCTTGTGGTTTCTTGGTTTTGAGTTATGTGTCATAAAAAGACCTCAAATGATACCAGATGTAATTAAATGTGCCAAGAAAGTAAGACTTCATCAGAAACAGTTAAATAGATCATTCCACAGCTATAATTTACAGAGAAAATGAAAAACCAAGATGGAGGAAGTGAGAAGGGCTGGAGCGCTGCTCAGGGGTGGATGGGAAGCCAGAATAACAACTTCCTCTTGTCTCCTCAAGCCTCTGATTGTATCAATAGCTCCCATTCATGGGATATTTACTAGATGTCAGACACTGCTCCCCAGGTGCTGCAGAGATGCCAGTTAGTCTACACAGCCACCCAGAAGGTCTGAAGGTGTAAATAATTGTTAATATTTTCAAAATGAAGAAACTGAAGTGCAGAGAAGCTAAGTAACTCGTCCAAGGTCACAGAATGACTAAAAGCTTGGAAAGAACTCATAGTTAACCCTCTAATGGGTTATTAGAGGAATCACACAGGAGGAGATTGCTCATCTTTACCTCACTGAGCAGTTGGTGGATTCGAACCAGCTTGTTTTGCATTAATAGTTCAATCCCTAATTCACTAGACCACGAGAGCTCTCTACCAAACCACTAAGAGAGCAAAGAGCATTGGGGAACAGTTATGGCTCCAGATCTTCTGTCGTCACTCACTCACCTCTAGATCCTCTGAGTAGCTATTACAGATTCCTCACTATTCAGAGAGGAAAGAAATTTTAAAAATAATAATAAAAAGAAAGGAGTTGCCTGATATAACTAAGTAGGCATGTCCTAAACACAACTGTTAAAACATTTGTTAAATAAAATTAATAATCCAGATACACAAGCCTGAAGCGGGTGGCTCAACACTGAGAGGACAAAGAGCCGGCTTTCCAACAAGAGACAGACCTTGAATTTATTCTTGAATCTATTCCAGATCTTGTCACTAACAAGCTACGAATTATAAGGCTTCTCGGAGTGTTTTTTCAGTTTTCTCACTCAAATGGAGCTACTTCAGAAGGTTCTTAGGAGACTGTAAATAACTTAAGAAGCATTAAATCCTCAAAAGCATAGTGCATGATTAAGAAATGCTAATTAGCTCTGTCCCACAGCCACAGAATTCTTTCAGTCTTCTGTCCCACTTTTTTCCTTCAAGACGAGCTTGCTGCCCCACTGAATAACCTCAATCCAACCAAATGTGGAACCAAGCCAAGGCCCAGCTTTCTCTTTTGTCCTGAAATTTTTACAACACACTGAAAAATAGCAATGTTTTTAATTGAAAACTATGCCATAGCCAATCTGTTCCCTTTGTTTTACTCCCTTTTCTATAGAAATCTCACTTGCATGTGGGAAACAAAATATACTTGATGATATGCTTTCAGATATGATTTCCTCCCTTCCATCTCCTCTCTGGGCACAGCTCCCAGAAAAAAAGTCTTCATACCTCATAAAAATCATCGACTTTATTAGATTTTACTTCTGGCTAGTTTTTCTTTGTCCCAAGAGGTCTAGTTGTTGTTGAGTTTCTCTCCCCAAGTAGTCTACAGAAGACTGACACTATAATGACAAGTAAACCTCATGGGAAGGCTGCAAATACTATTGCTGTTGAAGGCATTATGCACACAAATTGCCAGCATTGGTAATATAGATGCAACTTTGAAAAAGAATATTTATGTGCAATCATTCCAAGCAATACTTTTATTTCCTTCATTTGACTTCCTTTTAAATTTGTGTATAATTATGATTTACTCAGTTTTTCCTTTGACTTTTTATATTACATTCACACTTCTTAGCAATTTAACTTTCTGGTTCTTAGTGTTTCATAGTGAGTACATTTCAACTCATAGGCATCCACACGGTAGAGTAGAACTGCCTTATAGGATTTTCTAGATTACAATCTTAGGGAGCTCTGGTGGCTTAGTGGTAAGGAATTGCACTGCCAACCCAAAAGTATGCAGTTTGAATCCATGAGCTGCTTCATGGAAGAAAGATGGGAAATCTCCTCCTGTACAATTTACTGCCTCTGAAAACTTCATATGTTGTTGTTGTTATGTGCCGCTGAGTTACCTTTGACTAGCGACCTTATCTATGTACAAAAGTTCTAAACCCTTCTCTATCCTGTGCCAATCTTATTGTCTCTGACACACCTACCACTACTACCCCAGTCACTGAATCAATCCATCTCATCAATGGTCTTCTTCCTTTGCACTTCTTCTTTTTTCATCCTCCCAAGCATGATGTACCTCTTCAAGGACTGATTCCTCCTTACAACATGTCCAAAGTATGTCAGACAAAGCTTAAGAATACTTGACTCCAAGGAGCAACCTGATTTCACCCTCTCTAGGACAAATTTGTTTGTTCCCTTAGCAGTCCATGATATATTCAATACTCTGCTCCAGCACCATGGCTCAATGGCATCAATTCTCCTTCTGTCCTCCCTAGTCATAGTCCAGCTCTCTGATGCATAGCAAGCGATTGCAAAGACCATGGCCTGGATCAAGCACACCTTAGTCTCGAGACTGACTTTGTTGCTCTTCAATACTTTGGAGAGGTCTCCGACAGCTGACTTTCTCAATGTAATTAATCTTTTCATTTTCTGACTGCTGATGCCAATAGGGCTGATTGTGGAGCCAAGCAAACTAAACCTGTTAACAATCTCAATCTCTTCACTATCTATCATGATGCTGCCAATTGGCCCAGTGGTGAGAATCTTTGTTTTCTTGATATTGAAGGCTGAAGTCTTTGACCTTCTGTGAGTCAATTTTGGGTCAGTTCGGACTCAACAATACACAAAAGCAACTACAACAATCTTTACTTACCTACAGAAAGAGAAGAGGACTTGACACACATACTGAAGAAAAGCAAAGAACAAAACTTAAGTGTGAATAATACCTTAACATCAAAAAGAAATTTCCCTCACAACTAGACCAATAAACAACATAATAGAGAAAAATTGAGTTGTCAATAATTTCATTTTACTTGGATTCACAATCAGCCCCCACTATAACAGTAGTCAAAAATCAAACTTATTACATTGGGCAAATACACTGCCAAGGATTTCTTTAATGTGTTAAACATCAGAGATGTCAATTTAAAGGCTAAGGTACTCCTGACCTAAACTATGATATTTTCTTTCTTTTTTTTAATTTGTAATTTTAACAAAAGTTAACAGATAACTTAGACTTTCATTCATTCATTGTTGCATATTTTTTTCATCTCCCTCCCTTCCCCTCCTCTAGTTCACTCTTAAAAAAAATTCATTCATTATTGCACAAGTACCTCCACCCATCCATCCCCAAACTATGGTATTTTCAGTTGCTTTATATTCAAGTGAAAGTTGGACAATGAACAAGAGTGAAGAAGAATTGAAATCTTTGAATTGTGGTGTTGAAAAAGATCATTAAATATCCTATGGGCTGCTGCAATGAAACAAGACTGTCTTGGAGGAAATGCAACCAGAATACTCCTTAAAGTCAAGGATGGTTGGCAACACAGACCAGTCCCTAGACAAGGACACCATTCTTGGAAAAGTAGAGTGTCAGTAAAAGAGAGAAAGACCTCCAATGAGATAGATTGACACAGTGATTGCAAGGATAGGCTAAGCACAGTAGAGATTATGAGGATGGCACAGGATGTACACAGGGTCACTATGAGTCAGAGCAGATTCAAAGGCATCTAACAACAAAGCAACAATCTTTACAAGAGTAGATCTCCAAGTCTTTCACTCCAGGAGCTACAAGTTGAATTTGAACCACTGACCCTTTCAGTTAAAAGCTGAGCTCTTAGCTGTTGTGGCATCAGGGCTTTTTTTCATCCTTTTGTTGTTGTTTGCCTTCAAGTTGGGACCAGCTCATAGCTAACCCTCCAACAGGTTTTCAAAAGCAGTTCTTTGCACAGGAGACTATTGTCAATCCTTCTTCCTCAGAGCAGCAGTGGATTCGAATTGCATACCTTTGGAATTGCAGCACAGAATTTTACCACTAGGTCACCAGAGAGCTACTGTCATCCTTTTACTAAACCTCAAATGCTTCTCATATTATTTTTCTCATATTCAGCATATCCCCCGTTCTTCTAACAAAGTACAATTGAATAACATTGTCCCCAGCTGGTAATCGCAGATCTAGAAAGAGACATGTAGTTGCTCCTGAAAATGAAAGGCATTTTCTGCTGTACTGGATAAGTCTTACATTGTTTGGTCTCATCTAGTGCAGTGCACACAAAACTAGAACTTTTCGAAACCTTGAAAGACTTAATATATAACTAAAACTTTTCTTATTCAAATGATGAAAAGGATATTTCCGCACTTAGGTGAATCCTTCCTTAATATCTCTCCCATAAGAATTAGCTTCAATTACTTATTTTTCATAGAAGTTGTAAAATAGAACCCCAAGCTACCTTTGATAGTCCCCATAATTCGCCAGGTGGTCATTATATGGAATGTTCAATTTCATTACCAGTTACTTGTAGTTAGAGGGAATGTTTCACAGTACACGTTCTCCTACATAAAGTGCCACGCTTGCCTTACAGAAATTAATGATGCTCAATAAAATAACCACGGATCTATAAAGCCTGGCCCAGATACTGGGTACGGTTTTAGGCTTTATTTGGTATCCAAGAGGTGAATAAAAAATATAGATCTGTGATTACCAGCTGGGGACAATGTCACAGAAGACAGAGGCAGTATCTAAAGATATTTCTTGGTTGTCATAACTTGAAGAGGAGGGACTGAAACTGGCAGGTAGAGGCCAAGGGTGTTGCTATATCCTTCAATGAAAAGGACAAAGAGTTGGCACAGAGAATTGTCCAGCTCAAAATATCAATCATCCTTGGGTGAGAAGTCCTGTTCTTCATCAAACTTTGCCATTTACTACTGAAATGATTTTGACCAAGTGGCTTTTCTTGTGATTTGTTGTTATTGTTGTTAAGTGCTGTCAAGTCATAGACAACTCATAGTGACCCTATGAACAAAAGACCTGAACACTTGTATAACTTTCTTTGTTTCTCCAAGTTCATAGAATTTCCAGAAGCAAGCTATTTCAGAAGTGGATGCCACTCCTGCTTCCAAGCTTATTTTAATTGGAAGCTCCACCAAACACTGTTCACCATGGGTAACTATAATTGCATTTGACACTTCAGTTGCACAGTGTTTAGCATCACAGCAACCACAAGTTACCTCTGTACAGCCAGTGGACAGACCAGTGCTATACCACTTATAAGAATGTTTGACCAAATCAATTAAAGCCAGGCCTGAGGGCTGCAGATTAAAATCACCCACCTTTGGCTTGGTAGCATCACTTTCTATCCACTAGGCCAACAGAGCTCTTTCTATGTTGTTGTGATTTAAGGGATGAAATTCGTTCTTCATCTACCAAAAAAGTGTTATGATGACTCAATATGATATAAAAAAAGTATGATAAGCTGTAGGGCAGCCTGTAAAAATACATTGTTAGAATTAAATCATATATAAAAAAATATAAAAGTCAAATTGCTAAGTCATGGATAGTACGCCTCAGAATGAGCAATCCCTAAGAGGCCTGGTCACCTACACAAACACAGAGACAGTTCATGATCAAGGGCCACAAAGATCAGCTCTCCAGCTGAACTACGGAATAGGCCTTCACCCAAAGATAGTTTCAGGACAGATGACGTCCCACAGAAAGCTTCCAGAGGACACCCGGCAGAGTCAGAGGGCTTGTCCCTGTTTCCTTCATCTTACCACCATCAGATATCAGGGTAAAGACGGAGTTAGGCCACCCTAAAAAGCCAATATTTTCTCCCATTTTACTAACAATTTCAGGAAGTAGATACAGAAGGGAGATGGGGATATAAAAGGCATTATCTGCAGGCTGGAAAGAACTTGCCAACATTCAATCAAAACAAGTTGATCCTAAATCCTGGCACCTGAACAAGTATTCAGAATTTAGGAATTAGTGACAAGTCTAGGCTTAGCCCAAAACCTTTGAAAACAGAGAGCAAATTAAGTTCAGAAAAGAGGTTACTCTCAACACTTACAAGACCAACACTAGTAGAAAAACATTTTTTTTCCTTCTTATATAGCCCTTGGAGGAAACAAAAAAAAAAAAAAGAGAGAGAGAGAGAGAAAGAGAAATTCAGTTTCTAGAACTGTCTTCACAAATCATAAACTCACTTGATGGGAGGAAAAAGTGTGTTAGGTACACCTAAAAGTTCAAGGCACATATATAATTTATTGCAAATCCTTGAAATTTAGGGCATTTAATGGCATGCCCCAAAGACCAATAAACAGAACATAAAGTTCTGAGATTTTTCTTTGAGGTTTGGCATTAGTATTAGTTTGAAGTCAACCTCTATCAATCATCTTCTACAATTTAATAAAAGGCAGAGTAAATCTCTCTGGTTAGAGTTATATAACAGATGTTAGAATAAGAACTTTAAAAGATATGTGTGGATTCAAAATACGAATGAAAGAACTAAACACAAAGGTGAACATAGGAAAATAAGAAATCATAAAAGGATTGTTGTAAATAAGATATCATTAGTGGAAAGTCAGAAGTTAGACATGTTTTCCTAATAAATTTGGCCATGGATTTTAAGTATGAAGACAGTAATCTTTCACAGTCACAAGAAACTAAGGAATGATTGTTAACTGGATGCTATTGGTTCTAGTTTTTTCTTTTTCTCCTAGAAAGATTCATTAGTAAAAGATCTATGAATTAAAAACACTGATTTCTCCTATATTCTGTGCATGAATATATACTAAATCTTAGTTTTATTGAAATGTCCTTTCTCCTTAAAGGCTCTCTATGTTAGAGGTTATGAGAAAAAACTAATTATCAAGAGCTTCTTCTCAAACACTCAAACGTAAGCTGCTTTGTTGAGAACTCTCAAAAACACATCAGATCATACAATTTTACAAACACGGAAATGTTTATACTTTGCAGCATTACAGGGAGTAAAGGGAGAGGAAATGAAAAAAGATACACAATATATAAAAAGTTCTGATAGGCCATCTGAGTTTTCCAAGACATAGTGGTCTTCATTGTTTTTCTCAAAGTTGAGAGAATTCCTGAGACTGGGAAAGATCTGAGAGGGCATCACAGAGAGAGGGATTAGATTTATGTCTTCAAAAACAACTAGAGGAATAAAAGGGGCAAGTATTTCAGTTTATCAACAAATATGACAAGTAAGAAATTCTAGGATGCATGGCATTGAACAATTTGCACCACAGAGTGAAAGTGAATCATTGGAGAAAGAATATAATGCATATTATTAAGGATCTTGAAGGGAAATTTAAATTTAGACTTACTGAGAAAGATGGAAAATCTCTCAGGCAATTCACAGTGTCTGAAAACCTGCCGAAGGGTCAAATCTGAGTCAATTTAACTTGATGACTCATCACAACAAACAACAACCAGAAAAAAGGGAGGAGGGGAGGGAGGAGATAAAAATAAGGGAGGGAAAGAATGAAGCAGGAAGGAATCTTCTCTTTGGTGCTTGACAGTGATGACTAGACAAAGTAATACTTTTAACAAGATTAATTTCTTTCTAACACATGCGGTTAATCAGAAAAGGAAAACCAAGAGATAGAAAGGCCAGCTACAGCTAAAGACTGGAAAGATTTTCAGTACTTTCAAGGTTCAATTCCTTTAGCTTCGCAAAGCTATATATAGACTCTGCTAGGAATTACTAAATGAGACTAATTTTATTTGTCACTGAGGGAGTTCATACAAATATGCTGTTGTTCATTGCTATCAAGTCAGCTCAGAGCCCCATGTATTTCGGGATTAGACCATTGGCATTCGTAAGGTTTTTCATTGCCTGATTTTTCTGGAACTAAATAATCAGTTATCTTTTCCTAGTCTGTTTTCTGTTTTCCTTGGACTCTCCACTGAAACTTGTTCAGCTTCATGGCAACAAGTAGGCCCTCCCTGACGGCCAGGAATCAAACACAGGCCTCCTACATGCAAGACAAGGACGCCACCACTGAATTACCACTATGCTACCAATTATTTAAATATGTTTTCTACATACAAATCACCTGCTGGTAGTTTCAGTATGGACTGAGGCTCAATGTCAAGAAGACAAAGATTCTCACCACTGGACCAATTGGAAGCATCAGGATGGATGGTGAAGAGACTGAGATTGTTCACAGCTTTAGTTTGCTTGGCTCCACAGTCAACACTCTTGGCACTAGTAGCCAGGAAATTAAAAGGCGCATTGCCATGGGAAAGTCTGCTGTTAGGGACCTCTCCAAAGTACTGAAGAGCAACAGTGTCTCTCTGGAGACTAAGGTGCGCCTGATACAGGCCATGGTCTTCGCAATCACTTGTTGTGCATCAGAGAGTTAGACAATGACCAGGGAGGATAGAAGGGGAATTGATGCCTTTGAGCTGTGGTGCTGGAGAAGAAAGAGTATTGAGAGTGCCATGGACTGCTAGGAAAACAAACAGATTCATCCTGGAAAGGATTAAACAAGGTGGCTCCTCGGAGGCAAGGATTCTGAGGCTCCATCTAACATACTTTGGACATATTGTAAGGAGAGACCGGTCCGTGGAGAAGGACACCATGCTTGGGAGGGTGGAGGGACAGCGCAGGAGGGGAAGGCCCTGTAAGAGGTGAATTGATTCAGTGACTGGGTTAATCGGGATGGGAGTGTCAGAGTGCGATTGGCACAGGACAGAGCAGAGTTTAGGGCTGTTGTACATAGGGTTGCTATGAGTCGCAAGCGACTCGATGGCACATAACAACAACAACAAACATACAAATCATTATTATTAAAAAATAAATCCTGATTGGGCAGATAGTACTGCTCAAGAGTTAAAATTTTGGTCTATGAAAACCAAGAATCAAAGAATATTACAAAGATAAAATGAGATCATGTTAATCTTATTGTAGCTGAATATTGGAGTCACTGTCCATCCCTGTACATTTTGAACACTGTGCTAAGTTCAATGGGCTGTATTTTAGAAGGACATTAAATATACATGTAATCATAATCATCTAGGCCAAGACACCCAGGTTGGTAAGGAATCTAGACATAAAGACAGCCAAAAAACATATAAAGGTCCACTTTGGACAATTCTATATTGCTCGGAAGAAGAGAAATGAGAATCTTTATAACATCGACCAATAGTGGAAGAGTCATCCTGGAGAAGGGGCATTAGTCTGTGCTGTTAGAATGTTAAAACTATAAGCACTGGGTAGATAAGATTTTGAAAATAATTTTTGGTCAATGTAAGAAAGAACATTCAAAGACAAAGGATGACTAATGATACAGCTTATCTCTTGAAGTCCTGGTGAACTTTCCATGGCTGTAAAGATTCAATTGAATCTAAAGGCAAATCACTATTTGATAAGAAGAACACAAGAGGGCCTTCGCCACCACCCTCCATATAACTTTCATTTGTTGTTTATCTTTGAGCCAACCTTGACTCACAGCAGGACTGGAATGTTGTGATCCACAGGGTTTTCTTTTTCAGTTGCATTTTGGTGAATGTTTACAAAGTAAACTAGTTTTCCATGAAAAATTTAGGTATAGTTTATTTCATGACATCAGAGGCAAACTCTTTCATGTACTAGTACTCTCCCCACCTCCTCTGTGCGTCTCTTGCTTCCATTCATTATTCTTCCCGGCCCCATCCTGCTTTCTGAACTTTGATTTTTGGCAAGTGTTGCCCTTGTGGTCTTATAATGTTCATTGCTGTGAGGAGTATATTGATCTTAGCCTAATCTTTGTTATGATTTTATTCTACTTTATTCTCCTTTTCTGTCCAGTACCACTTACCGTGGTCCTGATAAGAACACGAAGTCACTTGTACCACCTAGTTCTTCTGATCTTAGAGTTGTAATGCTAAGGTGATAAAGGACATTCTTAAATTAAAAGGCATTGGTGTTGGTAGGCATCATGAGGTTGAGTACAACCCATAGCAACCTTATGAACAACAGATCTGAACCCTGTCCTATCTTGTGCCATCCTCATACGTACTGATACACTACAGCCCATTGTGGCAATCACTGTGGCAATCCACGCAGTTGAGGGTTTTCCTCTCCTTTGCCGAGACTTTCCAAGGAATAGCCCCTTCTAACAACATGGCCAAAGTATGTGAGGCAAAGCTTTATTACCTTTGCCTCCAAAGAACACTCTGGTTGCACATATTTGTTTATTCTTTTGACGGTCCATGGGATGTTCAGTACTCTTCCACAACCCCACAGCTTAAAGGTATCAATTCTTCTGTCATCCTTACTCTTTGTCCAGCTCTCAGATGCACCACAAGTGATCAGAAAGACCATGGTCTGATTCACACGTACCTTAGTAATCAAACTGACATCATTGCTTCTCAGTAATTTGGAGAGTTCTCTAATTGCAGACTTTCCCAGTGCAATACGTCTTGTGATTTCCTGACTGCTGGTACTAACAGTGTTAATTGTGGATCCGATTAAGATGTTGACAGTTTCAATCTTTTCTTCATCTATCACAATGTTGCCTATCAGTCAGTGGTAAGAATCTTTGTTTTCTTGACATTGAGATGCAATCCATATTGAAGGTTATATTCTTTGGTCTTCTGCAGCTAGTGCTTCAAGCCCTCTTCACTTTCAGAAAGCAAGTTTGTGTCATCTGCATAACGTAAGTTATTGATGAGTCTCCCTACAATCCTGATGCCACATTCTTCTTCACAGAGTCCAGCTTTTAAATAATTTGCTCAGCGAACAGATTGAATAGGCATGGAAAGAGGATACAATCCTAATGCACAATGCACTCCCTTTTTAATTTTATACCATGTAGTGTTCCCCTGCTTTTTTCACACAACAGCCTCTTGGTCTAGATATAGGTTTTTCATGAGCATTATAAAGTA
Source organism: Elephantulus edwardii (assembly GCF_000299155.1). Lineage (NCBI taxonomy): Eukaryota > Metazoa > Chordata > Mammalia > Macroscelidea > Macroscelididae > Elephantulus > Elephantulus edwardii. The sequence goes on from NW_006399769.1 coordinate 14,284,583, forward strand.
CTCTGGGATTCCTATTCTTCTCAAAGTCAGCACAACTTGTCATAATCCACACAGTCAAATGTCTTTGCACAGTCAATTAAGCACAAATAGACATTATTCTGGTATTCTCTACTTTCAGCAATGATATACCTTAATCTTTTATTTCATACAACATTTACATCCTGGGAATCTCTTCTGCTAAGAGAGTAATTGTACTCTTAGGAAAAGGACAACATTCAAAGCATCATAGTCAGAAGCAAGTCGAACATAGGCCTCCTTCGCTCCATCAGGCCTAATCAAAGTGTTGACTTAGTCAGATCAATGTCATAGAGCTTCTTTACAGTTTGTTTAATTTGGTGCTTGTTGTCCTTGACATCCACAATGAACACAAGTGTGTTGTTATCTTTTATCTTCTTCATGGCTGACTCAGTGGTCAGGGGAAACTTGATGATAGTATAGTGTCAAGCTTGTTTCTCCTGGGGGCGCTCTTCCAGGGGTATTTGAGTCGCCTTCAGAGTCTCAGCATCACAGGCGGCCGGAAGGTGGGTGACGTGCGGATACTCTTTGTGTGTGTGTGTGTGTGTGTGTGTGTGTCTATGGATGCCCTTCAGGACTGCCTTCTTGGCCTTTAATGCCTTTGCTTTGGCTTCAGTTTTGGGAGGAACAGGGGCTTCCTTCTTCACTTTCAGTGTAATCTTTGTAGAGAGCAAGAATCTTAAAAGAGTAACTTGTAGAATTTTTTTCATAATAAAGGGGGAAATACTAGATGATAAATGCAACTAATTTGTACTCCATTTTTATTTTTTTTGAAACTTGCCTATACTGTAATTTGATTCTGGATTTTCCTTACATCACAAAACATCTAACTGGGTATCAATTTTCAAATCATATAAATACTGATTAAAACTTGGCTCCAACTTTCATCAGCCATGTGAATGAACACAGATTTCTTTAATCTCTCTCTCTAATCTTTAATTCTTTATTTATAAAACAGTGATGTCATAATAACCTTCTTGTGTAATTATTATTAGGACTGAGATAATGTATGTAAATTGCTCAGCTTCCTGATATGCTCTCACTGATTTCCAAGAAAGGTAACTGAGATGATGATGGTGGTAATGTCTGTGATCATTATTATAATTGCAATGGTGAGGGTGATATTTAGAGTTCCAGTAGCACATTAGTATCTAGCCTTTTTCTCTGCTATGCTCAGAAGATTTGTAATGAATTTTGGCTACCCTGCAGTGGGTGTGCCAACCATTTAACTACCTTCATTTCTCCTACAAACTTATTTGCTAAGATTAATTTCATGAGTGTTAGCCTTTCTGAATATATTTAAATATGTGTTAAAAAAATGCAAAGTACACTTTTTCTCCCACAAAATAAAGATTCTAAACAACTCTACACTGAAAACTCAGAATTTTATTACTGTAAAAACAACACAACTGCCAAATCTCTTTTGGAAAGTTGGCCACACACTGAAAAGCTCGGTTTATGCCAAACAAGCACATTTCGCATTTGTAGCACATACCCTGAATCTTACATTCTCTGCATGCACCCTCTACAGAGGTCCTTTACCTGGACAGTAAAATCATTGGTGCTTCCTACTTGTTGGATCTACTAAAACAAGTTTATCAATGCTAGTTTTCGTTAGTTGCCATTCAGTCAAGTCCAGCTTAGAGCAATCTTGTAGTAGAACTCTGATCTAAGGAATGTTCATGGGTTGTTTCGGTTTTTGTTGTGTTTTCTTGTGTGGGTTTTTTTTTTTTTAATGTAGGTGGCCAGGTTTTTCTTTCAGTGTCTCTGGACTTAGATGTCCAGTCTTTCAGTTTGTGACCAAGCTAATTAAGTGTTTATACACCCAGGCTCTCTGATTTTTCAGTGGTTGTTGTTGTTATGTATGGTCGAATCAGAACTGACCCTCCAGTGAATTTTCAGAGACAGTAAATCACAAGGAAGGAGATTGCCCATCTTTTTCTGGATTAAAATCATGTGCACTTGGGTTGGCAAAGCAATTCCTTAACACTAGACAATTAATAAGGGTGACAGAAGGAAAAATTACGTCTTTGAGTTGTGTTGTTGGAGAAGAGTACTAAATATTCCATGGACTCTCAAAAAAACAAACAGGCATGTCTTGGAGAAGGTTGGAGACAAAGATGATAAGTTTCATTTCCCATATTTTGGTCATGTTGTTGGGAAAACTATTCCCTAGAGAGGGATATCATGCTTAGAAAGGTAAAAAGAGGGTTGGTGAAAGAAAGGAAAACCCTCAACCAGATGGATTGACACAGTGACTACAGCAATGGGTTCAAATATGTCAGAGACAAGCTGCATAGCCCAGGATAGGAGAGGATTCAGATCTGCTGTTCATGGAATTGCTTGAGTCATACTCGATTCGACAGCACCTAACTACAGCATGCCACCAAAGCTAATCCCTGATTTATCAATAAGAAATGACAAATCCTCTCAATGTTTCTCAGAACCTTCCAGAGTTTGGAAAAGCGGCACTTCCACCTTTGTTATGTAAAGCCCACACGTCTATTTACCCTTAGAATATGGTAGCTACTCAGTAGCACTGGGAAGAGCTTTATGGGGTCATAAAATATTGTTGTTAGAGGCTTGTAGTGGCAAGACCCTGGTGAGGCCAAGACCCTGGTGGCAGAGAGACTGGTATCCTGTGGAGAAACTGTGGCAAGGTGTGACCTGAGGCTTCACGCATTTGTACTGGCCACTGTTGGATTTTGCTATTCTTGCCTTTAATGATGGAAGGGAAAGTTCCTTGCTGTTTTACAACTAGAGCCTGGATTAACAGAGGAATTTTGCCTTGGAACTGTTTGACTAAAATCTAGACTTATTTTGGGTGATATTGTGCAATTTTTTTGTCTCCCCGAGTCTCTAACTTCCTTCCCTAATAAACTCCACTGTTGGTACCATACCTGTGAGTCTGTGAATCAGCAACAAAACAAAAAATCTCTTGCTGCTGGTGGGGCTATGAGCTCCTGATCTGCTTTCTGCTCTGGGGTGGTGAGGGGCTGTGCTATTCTCATTCCCTCTGGCCTTTTTGGAGAGATGCTCGTGACCTTGTGACCTGATGGCTCATTTTCTCTTCTCTAGATATGTCATCATCTACCAAGACACTAAAGCAGAGAAAATTGACTTAATTTACTTGTGCTTTTAAAAAAGAGAACTATTTCATCTAGTTCAAGTTGTCCTGACTGACTTAGTTTATTTCAGAGAAGAAACTACCTGCTCACTGATGGTAAGATAATTTGTCACATTGGAGATTAAATTACCCACATGTTTACCTTGGGGAAAAAAATATTGTTGTTAGGCTCCTACTCATAGCAACCCTATGGACAACAGTACGAAAATCTGCCAGATATGTGCCATCCTCACAATCTGTGCTGTGTCTGACCACATTGCTGCAGCTCCCGTGTCAGTCCATGTCATTGAACTTCATATGACGGAAGGCAGTCTTTCATTCCAGATTTTGATAAAAATGTATTGTCATGCCTCCTCTATGTCCTACCTTTGTCTTTCACTGTTTCTAACAAGTTTTAGAAAATCCTTTTCACACTGTCCATAATTTGGTTTGTTCTCATTTAATTATTTTATACTACTTTGGAGAACAAATATTACTTTCAAGCAGAAGATACTGTTAGAGTCCTTCACATTAGAGGAGACACTCAATGGTTTATAACGTCACAGTCCAAAATATTCCCAGGGCATGCATTTTAGGCATTGAAACTGTACATAAGCACTGTTTTTAAGAAGGTTAGATTTCATGGGGAAATGTGGCAGGAAGATTGATGATGATAGCACAGTTATTTTAATAGATATCAATAAATTGTAGACATGAAGAGCATTAAATTGGACAATGTTATGTAATTTTTTTATAATAATAGTTTGTTTAAAGATCATGATTCCCTAGTAGTTCTTCCTTTTGACTTGATGTCTTAGCATCTTCTACTAGTAAGCAGCTTAGTCACTGGCAGGCCATGCAAATGATATTGTTTACACCGCCTTTTAAGATGTACTTGAGGAAATATCAGAGGGCAAGGTGAATTCTGTATTCCAAAGTCAGGGAAAAGAAAAAGCCTCACACTCTATAACACCCAGGCAGCACTTGAGAAACTTTCTTCATAGCTGGCTCAGCAGGTGTGAGGCTGCACAGGCTGAAGTTGAAAACAAAAAATCAATCTGACTCTAATGGAAGCTCATCCTGGGTTGTCAAGAGACAGCTGGACCCAGTACGTGCTGTTCTTTCCTAGTGAACTAAAGAATACTAGCACGAGACATTCACTCTGCTAAAGCTATCTGTGAAAGGAATAATATAGATTTCTAGCATTCCTTTCTCTTTAACATAGGTCAGACAACTTCTAGAAGAAAAGTAAAAGTAAATTCTCTCCCAGATGACACTTCTAGATTAAGCACTGCATTTTCTTTGTTGATTATCATACAAATGAGATTTCTCAGGTTAAAGCTCACTAGCCAATCACTCTGACAACACCAACACCCCCACATTCAACAACAGCTTGCTTCCCTGGAAGGCATCCACTTTTCTCTTTCCTGATGTTCAGAAATGTTCTTTTTAAATCAAATTCCATTTATGAATATTGTTTTTATTTCTCTCTCCCCAATTTTACTTTTCTGCCTTCAAAAGACAAACATGTTACTTGGGATTTGATTTCATTTTACTTTCAACCTCAGCATCACTAAGTTTTTACATAACTCCTCATAATTAAATATTTGCTGAAATTTAACAGAAACTATAACTTTTAGGAGATTAAAGTTTACAGAGAATGTCACCCATGCTTTCATTTCAACTTACTAGTGCTAGAGTCACAGGAGAAAAGGAGGGGTTGAGAACCTGTAAGCAATCTACATCAGACTCTGTCCTTTTCCATCTCTTTTTTTATCCCTCTATCCTGCTTACCTAAGTGAAGCTAAACTAAGCATCTAGGTTGCAGAATAAGACAATCACAGTCTCCCTCCTCATGGAGCTTACTGACTAGAACCACTACTTCAATACACTATGTTAAATACCAGTGAGAACACAATGGAGGACCACCGTCTCAGTCCTTCACATCACAAATGTAAATGTGGAAAAGCAGAGGGACAGACTATCTGCCAGAGAACAAGCCTGGGGATGGGGTAGAGGGACCCAGAAGAAGAGGAAAACTATGGAAAGTGTGGTAGGAAAGTAAAGGCAGACCCTCTGACTGCAGGGTCTCTCAACTTCGTCATTGCAGATGTTGCTGGTGCGTACTGTTGGATGAGAACCAACCCATAGCTGACCCTCAGGTAGGTTTTCAGAGGCAGTTAGTTGCAAGGGAGGAGGTTGCCTATCTTTCTATCACAGAGCAGATGATGCATTTGAATCACGCGCCTTGGCGATTGCAGCACAGCTTCTTACCACTAAGGCCACCAGAGCTCATTGTAACTAGGTGCTATTAAGTTGATTTTTCAATTCATGCCAGCATCATATACAGAGCAGAACTGCCTCATAGGGTTTTCTGGGCTGTAAACTTTTTTCTTTTAACTTAACAGTGATGTAATTTTATATTTTGAAAATGGTAAAGAATCCCTACACCTACACAGGAAAAACTGTTAGAGATAATATATAAATTCAGCAAAGCTGCAGCACACAAAATCAACAAAAATAAGTCATATTTCTATATATTACTAATTAACTGTTTCATCCACTAACAAAAAGTTTGGTGGTTTGAATCCACCAATAGCTTCATAGAAGAAGAGACTTAACAATCTGCTTAAGTAGAGATTCCAGCCTAGAAAAACTTATTGAAAGGACACCTGAGAGCTGGGCAACACTCTATGCTGACCACACCTTCTGAGAGATATTCCAATTTGCCTGCTGTAAGATGACTATGGCCAATCAGAAAGAAGCACGACCACCAACCACATCTTGCATGACTGAGCAGCTCCTTTGTTAGGAACTAACAAAGAGCATCCAATCAACACTCTCCACGGAGAACTGACCACTGGGCTGACCACTCTACCCCCCCCCCCACCTATAAAGTTTACCCTATAATTTCCTCACTTGCAACTTTGCTGCCTGATCTGCCGTTCTCTGGCCTCAGACAGTAAATCTGCTTGAGGGCCACTAATAAACTCTTTTGTTTCACTTCACCCAGTTCACTGTGCCTTTTTTACCTTACGCTTGTGAAGGACTATGAATTAGAATTGACGAAGGCTATAACTTTATGAAAGCAGATCCCCAGATCTTTCTCCCACAAGCTGCTGGGTGAATCCAAACCAACAATCAAATTATTGTACCAGCAGGGCTTTCTCTAAAATTCCATTTATCATAGACCTAACAATGGTATGCCCCCATCTTTGTTGAAAAGGACAATGTGTTTTAGAAAACAACAACTCATCTTGATCCTGCCACCGTTTTCCTCACCACATACTCACCTTCTCATCCTTGTGGGAAGAAATGAAATATCACTAAATAGTTTCTGAGCTCTAGGTCTCCACTGTGAAAATGTCCAGGTATCATGATCTCTTTCTCCCAGACATTACTCCAGACATCACATCTGCACTCTAACAGAATGGAAAAATATAAAAATACAAGAGCTCCCTTTGCAAATACTAGTCCCACAAGAAATTTCTGCTTATGTCTTCTTAGTAACAAGAATTTAGTCACATGGTCATGCTACTTGGAGGGCAGACTAGAAATGCCTTCATTTGCACTCTAATCCAGAATACTGTTACTGAGGAAAAGAGAAGAAATAATTCTTGGGAAGACAACCAGCTGTCATTGTCACACATAACCAGGGAAAATGTCCACTACAATTTTTCTACTGGTGTATTGTGCTTTCTACAAAGCTTTATTACCATTATAGCTTTATTTTGAATAATTGTTTAATATTAGTCTAGTCATTAGGCTAAAACTTCCTTCAATAGGGAAGTTAGTATATCTATTTATACACACACACACACACACACATATTGCTGTCGTTGTTGCTGTTGATTGCCATCAAGTCGAGCATGAGTCATAGCGACCCTATGAACAAAAAGCCTGAAGCCTTTCTAGAACTACCGTCATTTATCAAATTTCATAGAGTTTCCAGAGGTACACACACACACACACACACACACACACACACACTCTGGTGTCCTACTGTCAAGAAGCTGCATTGCAATCCCAAAGGCACGCAGTTCGAGGCTATCAGCTTCTCCATGGGAGAAGGATGAGCAATCTCCTTCCATGCAATTAACTGCCTCTGAAAACCCATCAGAGGGTCGCTGTGGGTTGGTTCTGACTCAATGGTACACAATAACAACAACAACAACAATATACATATATATAGTCTATTTTAGGGTATCAGTGATTTTTTTGTTAAATAAATAAACATAGTAGTCATTGTTGTTATAAGGTGCCATCCAGTCAACTATGACTCATAGCAACCCTATGAGCAACAGAAACGAAACCTGCCCTATTGCTTAATCATCATGATCTCTGACATGCTCAAACTCATTGTGATAATTACTGTGTCAACCTATCTATTTGAAGATCTCCCTCTCTTTGCCTGATCTTCTACATTTCCCATTATGTATTCCTCTAAGGTCAAGTTCCTCCTAAAAATATACCCAAAGAAATAAAATTTCATCATCATCATCACCTTTATGGAACACTCTGATTGCATTTCCTTTAACACACTTTTAGAAGTCCAGTATATATTCAATACTCTTCTCCAACTTCATGATTCAAAAGAATAGATTAAACTTTAGTTGTCCTTACCTTAGTTTGTCTTTAAGTTGACATTATCTTGGTTTTTAAGACTTTGGAGAAGTCCTTGACCACAGATTTTTCCCAGTGCTACATATCTTTTGATTTTTTAACTTCATGAGCATTGATTGTGGATCCAAATTAAATCATTGACAACATCTATCTTTTCTCCATCTAACATGGTGTTACTATTATTCCAGTGGTGAGGGGTTTTGTTTTCTTAATCTTAAGGTATAAACCATCCTTAAGGCCTTTTATTTTCTGCATTAAGTGCTTCAAGTTTTCTTCACTTTTTGCAAGCAAGGATGCATCATCTGAATAATGCAAGTTGTTGACAATATCTTTCTCCAAACCTAATGCCACAATCTTCATAATATATTCTAGCTTCCTAAACTATTTGCTCAGCATACAGATTGAATAAGTGTGGAGCAAGGATACAATCCTAACAACACACACCTTTCCTGATTTTAAGCCATGCAGCATCTCTCTTTTTTTTTTTAATGAAAGTTTACAGAGGCTTAGTTTCCACTCATTCATTGTTGCACTTTTCTCCCTGCCCACCCATTCTCCCTCACTTCACTATTCTTGAAAAGTAAAAGAAAAGCTCTTCATTGTTATGCAATCCCTGCCCTCAATTCCACTACACTGTGCAGCCTTCATTCTGGACTCCTGTCATGACAATAGTATCCAATTATATATCCCTTTTAAACAGTTCTCTCTCTCATCTGTTTCAATACATCATTCATCCCCTCTTCCTCTGTCTTTCCTGAACCCCGATGTCAGTCCCATTCTACAACAGTGGCCTTAAGCAATATTTGTTACTTTTGTGACTGAGATATTTCACTCAGCATAATGTCCTCCAGGGTCACCCATTTAGTATAATATTTCATTAATTCCTTGTTTTTCAATGCAGTGTAGTATTTCATTGTGTGAATATACCAGAGCTGCTTTGTTCTGTTCAAACAACTGTTTCTTAGTCTATGTATAGATTTCACAAAAGTACTGTTCTGGGATTTCCATTCTCCTCAATTTCAGCCATGACTTATTATGATCCACATAGAAATTCCTTTACATAATCAATGAAACACAAAGAGTTATCCTTCTGGTATTCTCTTGATATTTTAGCCAACATTTCTCTGGCATCAGCAACTATATCCCTTGTTCCATAGCCCTTCTAAATTCACCTTCAATTGTTGGCTGTCCCCTATGGATGTACTATTCCAGTCGTTTTCTAAATAATCTTCAGAAATATCTTACTTGTTTGTGTTATTAATGTCGTTGTTATTGTTATGTGCCGTCAAGTCGCCTGAGACTCATAGTGACCCTATGCTCTGTCCTATGCCAATTTTATTGTCTCTAGCACACCTACCCCTGTTACTCCAGTCACTGAATAAATTCATCTCATTGAGGATCTTTCTCTCTTGTGCTGTCCCTCCACCCTCCCAAGCATGACATCCCTCTCCAAGGACTCGTCCCTCCTTGCAATATGTGCAAAGACTGTCAGACAAAAATTCAGAATCTTTGCCTCCAAGGAGCAGCCTGATCTCACCCTCTCTAGGACAAACCTGTTTGTTCTTCTAGCAGTTCATGGTAAATTCAATGCTCTTTTCCAGGACCCCAGCTCAAAGGCATCAATTCTTCTTCTATCATCCCTAATCATTGTCCAGCTTTCTGATGCATGGCAAGTAATTGCAAAGACCATGGCCTGGTTTAGTTGCACCTTAGTCTCCAGACTGACATCTTTGCTCTTCAGTAGTTTGGAGGGGTCTCTGACAGCAGATATTCCCAATGCAATTTGTTTTTTTTATTTCCAGCTGCTGATAGCAAGAGTGTTGATTCTAAAGCCAAGCAAACGGAAGCTGTTAATAATCTCAGTCTCTTCACCATCTATCATGATGCTGCCAATCGGTTCAGTGGTAAGAATCTTTGTTTTGTTTGATAAACTTTAGGTACTCACTATTTAATTTGTTTTTTAAGTAAATTTCTTTAAAATACACATGAATTATTAAGTAAATGCCAGTAAATGAGTTTAAGTTTATTAATCAAGAAAGCCTTATTCATTACTGTCCCATACATTGCATTAGTTACTTTTATAGTAACTGTAACTCATACTGATGTTTGAGCATCCATAGTATTGTACAGTCCCACCCTTCTAATACTAGGCTGATAGACAACATCATGATTGAATGGAGAAAAGATTGAAACTATCAACAACTTCATCTGAGTTGGATTTATAATCAATACCCTTGGTACAAGACTTCAGGAAATTAGGAGACATATTGCACTGGGAAAGTCAACAGTTACAGATCTCTCCAAATTACTGAGGAGTAATGATGTCAGTTTGAGGACTGAGGCATGTCTGATTCAGGTATGATCTTTCCAATCACTTGCTATGCATCTGAGAGCTGAACAATGAAATGTGTAAGGGTGATAGAAGAAAAAAATGATACCTTTGAGCTGTGGTTTTGAAGAAGAGTTCTGAACATCCCATGGATTGCCGAAAGAACAAACATATATGTTTTGGAGAAAGTGGAGCCAGAGTGCTCTTCAGAGGCAAAGATGATAAACCTTTATCTCACATATTTTGGGCCTTTGCTAGGAGAGGATATTCCTTGGAAAAGGACATCATGTTTGGAAAGGCAGAGAGTTGATGAAGGAGAAGAAAACCCTTTAACACGTACATTGACCCAATGACTACTGCAATGGCTTCTACTGTGTCAAGAAGTGTGAGAAAGACACAGGATAGGACAGGGTTCATATCTGTTGTTCAAAGGGTCATTATGGGTTGTACTCAACAGCACCTAACAACAACAACAACAATACTACTAAAACTTTTAAGGAAAGGAGTTGTATATTTTCTGAGTTAAGTCCAACCTTTTTCTGTTATGCACAGTTCTGTAAGTTCATTGACTCACACAAAGGGAATAAGCAAGTAGGGAAATATATTGTATTTTCTAGGAAGCTATACTTGGTAGGAATGAAGAAATACAGTTGAGCATCTTTGGATAATTCCAAAGGCCAACATATTGGTTGCTAAGTGAAAGTTAGGAGGCAAGGCAGAGGCACCTCAGGGAAAAGGTCCAGTAATCTACTTCAAAAAAAGCTATCAAAAACTCTCTGGAACTATTTGGTGGTGGTAGTGGTGGGAGGTGCTAAGGGAAATTGAAAGAATTTGTTCTTGAAAACAATGTATTCAAATTTTGTAAATAAACTAGTGGGGGGACCCCAAAACAAATGTATTCGAACTTTGTAAATAAAGCAATAAAATTTAAAAAAACAAACAAAAAAACAACTGCTCTCAAACAGACTTCCATTCTATCACACAGGGGTCACCAAGGAATGGAGTTTAGTTTACTTCGACTTCTGCTGCTGCTGCTGCCTTCATAGAGACCATTGGCTTTAGAAAAGAAGTCAAGTGTGTGAGTGTGAAGTCATGGCCCAGGAAAATCATAAGGTATTGGTGAAAAGTGCAGTAGTTACAAGATCAGTTATAAGTTGTTGTTAAGTATTCTCCAGTAAACTAGGACTCATAGCAAGTCTCTGAGCTACAGACTGAAACCTTACCTTGCCCTATTCTGTTTCATCTTCACAATCCTCATCTTGCTCAAGTACAATGTTGCAGTTACTGTGACAATCCATCTAATTAAGGGACTTATCTTGGATGAATCTGCTTTTCTAAGCATGACCTTCAACTTTTCCAAGGAGTGGGACATCCTGACAACATTGTCAAGGTATGTAAAACAGAATTTTACCATCTAAGGACCACCCTAGTTGTACTCCCTCTAAAATAAATTTCCTCCAAAGCTATTCTTTAGGATGTCCATAGTATGTTCAATATTCTTTGGCAACATCACAATTAGAAAACATCAATTCTTTGGCCTTCCTTCCACATGCATAAGAAGCAATTTAAAACATCATGGCTTGGATCAGGCATACTTTAGTCTTTAAACTAATATTCTTGCTCTTTAGCATTTTAAACGGGTCCTTGACAAGAACTTTGTTCAGTTCAGCACAATTTTTAATTAAATTTTATTAATCTTAATGAACATTTACAGAGATTTTGGATTTCCACTCATTCATTGTTGCACTATTTTCTCTACCCCCCCCCCATTAATTTATCTTTTTTCCCCCTTGACGCAGCGCGAGGGCGACGCAGCGCGAGGGCGACGCAGCGCGAGGGCG
>NW_006399769.1:14297240-14302959 GCF_000299155.1 Elephantulus edwardii
TAAAAGAAAAGATTCTTTCATTGTTCCACAAAAAAAAAAATTTGTCATCATAGTAACAAATATGGATCTCTTCCAGTCAGTTGATCAGGTACCTGTCTTCTAAATTTGTTGGCATAGACTGAGCACCCATTTTCTAAAACATTTGAGTTGGCATTGTATCCATTTTGGAGTCTTTTTTTTTTACAGTGCCTTCAATGTAGCTTGAATTTCTTCCTTCAGTACTATTTGTTCTCGATCAAAGGCTAATTCCTGAAATGATACTGTCTACTAATTCTTTTTGGTACTGTGACTATGTATATTCTTTCCATCTTCTTTCAATGCTTCCCTGCTTCCTGCCCATAAAACCTTTAGTATTGCAACTTGAGGCTTGAGTTTATTCTTTAGTTCTTTCAGCTTGAGAAATGTTGACTGTATTCCAGATTTTTATACATTTCATTTTAATGTTCTCTTTGGTGTTCTCAAGCTTTCCTTTGAAATCTTCTGTTAATTCTTTTGTCTCATACTTCTTGTGACCATGAACTAGAAACCCAGGGAAAATATGATTGTTAAACTTAACATTAGGGAACACTTTGTGTGTAACACTGCGTACAATACACATGTAGCCCATCTAATGAAACTGACGGGGAAAAGAAGATATTCTCTAAAACACCTGAAATTAAACTGCTACTTGCTTTGAAAGCAGCATCAACATAGACTGGGTTACAAAGAACATTTATTTAAGTTCCTTTCCCACCATTCTCCTGCTATGGAAACCTCCCTGAAAAGATTTATCCTCTTCATGAGTGTTTCTGTTAACCATGCCTCCAGTTAATTCAGAGACTTGATGAAAAAAATGTTCCCTTAAGAGAGAGAGAGAGAAGAGAGAGTTGTGGGGAGAAGGGAAGAGGGGAGAGAAGAGAAAAGAGAAGAGGAGAGGAGAGAAGAGGAGAGGAGAGAGACGATAAATTCAGCATTAGAGTTTTTAAAAAGCATTTCAGGATAAAAGGAAAATTTCAGTAAAATATAATGAACTACCTGGAGAGCAGAAAATAAGCTACATATTCAATGACTGGATGAGTTCTTTCTGAAGTAGTAAATACAAGATGCAATAATGGGAATGCAGCAGGGACTCTGGCTTTCCTAATAGGTATCTGGGTCCAGATGAAGATTTCAGACCTTAGAGGGCTCTAGGAGCATGTGTGTGTCTTTTGAGATAATTAACCATCACTTGGTGGACCATAATATCAATTTTTCAACTTAGTGGAGTCTCAGGTGAAGAGTCTATTAAATTATATTTGTCCTTTGGGAGCTGACTCCCTTATCTTCAGAGCAAAGTAATGAAATGGAGATACTCATCATATCAAGAGATGAAATTAGACTAGTCTATTTTCATTTTTCCAGGAGATAATTCACCTAGTAAACAGGCCTGGGGGGAAATGGTAAAAAGTGAAAATGCAGGTGAAGATGTCAAGTTGACCCCCAAACTGCTAAAACAATGGTGACTTTTGAAAAGGTTTCTGAGGCTCCAAGAGGAAGTCCTTTACTAAATAAAGAATTGCTGCAGCAACAACAGTACAAAAAAACTCCAATTCTCAAATAGACTGCAAAGATGCTCAGGTCCCCAAATATTCACTAGGAAATCTCTTCATTAACAGCAAGAATACATCATCCATTGACATGGTGTGACAATGCTATTCTTAAACAATAAATAATGGTAATGTCCTCACTATAAAGAGAAATATGATATTTCTTAAAGTAATTTGAATTTAGTAATTCTCTGGACTCTCTAATTAATGCATACCTTGCCTATCATTTATTGACATCTTTTTACTGCATATAAACCCAACAGCTTCTTTGACTTCAAGTGGGGAGCTCTTATTGAGGGTCTTCTCTTTCACTGACCCTCTACTTTTCTCAGCATGAATAAATCTAATTCTTAATTCAGTCTTATATTAATTTGGGCTCAAATAGCAATTGGCATATTTCAACAAACAGATGCTGCCCTGGACGTGCTCACCAAATTGTGCCAAGAAATCTGAAGGACAATTACCTGGCCAAAAGACTGAAAGAGATCCATATTTATTCCTATCTGAAAAAATCTTGACCCAACAGAGAATGGAAATTATCAAACAATATCACTAATATCACATGCAAGCAAAATCTTGCTGAAGGTTATCAAGAGATGACTGGAACAAATATATTAACAGAGAACTGCCAGAAATACAAGCTGGGTTTAGAAGAGGTCATGGCACTAGAGACATTATCACCAATGTCAGAAAGATCTTGACCAAAAGTAAAGCATACCAGAGGAATGTCTATCTGTGTTTCATTGACTATGCAAAGGCATTTGACTATGTGGATCATGACAAATTGTGGCTAACCTTGAGGAGAATGAGAATCCCAGAACACTTGATTATGTTCATGCAAAACCTATACTTGGGCCAGGAAGCAGTCCTCAGAACAGAGCAAGGAAATTGCATGGTTCAAAATCGGGAAAGCAGTGTGTCAAGGATGTGTTCTATTTCCATATCTTTTCCATATATATGCAGAACAGATCAATTGGGAGGCTGGGCTTTATGAGGAGGAATGTGACACCACGATTGGAGGAAGACTCATCAACAACCTACGGTAAGCAGATGATACAATCTTGCTTACTAAAACTGAGGAGGATCTGAAGTGCTTGATGCGGGAGAACAAGGACTGTGGTTTTCAATACGGACTGAAGCTCAAAATCAAGAAGACAAAGGTTCTCACCACTGGGTCAATTATCAGCATCATGATAAATGGAGAAGAGATTGAGCTTGTTAACAATTAAAGCTTGCTTGGCTCCACAATCAACACTCTTGGCATCAGAAGTCAGGAAATCAAAAGATGAATTGTGCTGGGAAAATAAGCTGGTAGCGACCTCTCCAGAGTACTGAAAAGCAATGATGTCAGTCTAGACACAAGAGTGTGCCTGATCCAGCACATGGTCTTTTTTTAAAATATTTTTTATTTACTTTCATGTAATAATTTTACAGTATGTTTCATTCACATACATTCTACTTTATATTATTTTATATTAGTTAATTTACAGAATTCCAATACATAGTTTTTCACACCAGATCCTTCCAATTTCCCTCATCCTCCTCATCAAATTTTATGACCCTATGATTAATACACATGCACACACACGTCTTCACTTCTCTGCTTAGACCCTCTCCCTCCTTGGATCCTCATGCTCATTCTACAATAATGGTTTTATACAGTATTTTCCTTGTAAGACTGAGTTAGTTCTTTCATCATAATCCTCTCCAGTCCCTCCCAAGTTAGGTCATAATTTACAAAATCATTGATCTTGCGAGCTGCATATTATTTCATTTGTGTGATGTACCATAATTTCTCAATCCATTTGATTGTAGTCCAACTGTCTCTACATTCCATTCTTGCGATGGTGAATAACACTGCTATGAACATTGGTGTACAAGTCTTTGTTTCTGCTTCAGTTATCATTTTCTTGGGGTATATTCTAAGCAGTGGAATAGGTGAGCCATACGGAATTTCTATGTTCAGCTTCTTGAGGAAGTGCCAAACTGCTTTTCAGAGGGGTTGTACCATTGTACAATCCCACCAACATTGGATAATAGTTCCTATCTCTCCACATCCGCTCCAGCATTTATTACTTGCTGTCCTGTTAAACTATACCACTGCTACTGGAATGAGGTTGTACTTCATTGTCATTTTTTAATTTCATCTCTCTTACTGACAGTGATTTGGAGCATTTCTCAAGGTGTCTGTTGGCCATTTGGATATCTTCCTCTATGAAAATTCTATTCATATATTTTGCCCATTTTGTAATTGGGTTATCAGTCTTTTTCTTGTGGAGGTCCAGAAGTATTCTGTAAACTTTCATTATGAAACTCTTGTCTGAGCTGGTACTGCCAAATGTTTGCTTCCTCTCATAGGTTTTCTTTTAACCCTATTGGGAAAAGTTTTTGATTCACACAAGGAATGAATCTTTAGAAGGTCCCATTTATCAATTTTATCCTCTTCTGAGTTTGCATTTCTGGCTGTATTTGGTAGTCTCTTTATACCGTAGTAGGCATTTTAAGCTTAGTTCCGTTTCTGGGTTCTCATTTCTGATCCACTGGTCAATGTGCCTGTCATTGTACCACTATCATGCTGTTTTGCTTACTACTTACCACTGGGTGATAGGTTTTAAGGTCAGGGATTGCTATGTCTCCCACTTCGTTTTTGTTTCTCAGAGTGTTTTGCTTATTTGGGATCTCCTACCTCTCCAAATTTGTGTCAGGGAGCTGGACAATGGCTAGGGATGAGAAAAGGAGAATAGATGTCTTTGAGCTTTGGTGTGATGCCTTTGAGAAGAGTGTTGAATAAACCATGGACTGCCAGGAGAACAAACAGGTTCGACCTGGAGAGGGGGAAACCAAGCTGCTCCTTGGATGCAAGGATTCTGAAGTTTCATCTGACATTCTTTTGACATGTTGCAAGGAGGAACCAGTCCTTGGAGAAGGACGTCATGCTTGGGAGGATAGAGGGATAGCACAGAAGAGGAAGACCTTCTATGAAATGGATTGATTCAGTGACTGGGGTTTTGGAGGTAGATGTGTCAGAGACAGATTGGCACAGGATAGAGCAGAAGTTAGGTCTGTGATACATAGGGTTGCTACGAGTCATAGGCAACTTGTCAGCACATAACAACAACAACAACAACAAACTCTCCAAATTAAATTTGACAGCTTCCCGTTTGAGTTCCTTGAAAACTGAATTTGGCATCTGGATTGGGATTGTGTTGAACATGTAGATTGCTTTTGGTAGGATTGTAATTTTCACAATATTGAGTCTTCCTATCCATGAACAAGACATATTTTCCTATTTCTTTAGCTCTTTTATTGTGTCTTGCAGAAATGTTTTGTAGTTTCCTGTGTATAGGTTTTTTTCTCTCTCTAGTTAGGTTCTCTCCCAAGTATCACAGTTTGTGGTTGGCTATTGTAAATGATATTAACTTTAAAAAAAATCATGGCTATTTTGTTTGCTTATTTTCTTGTTGTGTATCAACAAAACAGATTCGACAGGCACAGCAAGAGATTGCATCTCCTTCTCCAGTGGAGGATCTGGTGGATTCAAACAGCATGCCTTTGAGATTACAGCACAGCTTCTTGCCAGTAGACCACCAGAGCTCCCCGTTTATTGCTTTCCTGATTTCCTTCTCTGAGTTCTTTTGGTTACTGTAGAGGAATCCCAGTGGTTTGGGGAAATTTAATTTATATCCTAGCATTCTACTACATTGCCCTACGATCGCTGACTTTTTTTGGTTAGTCTTTGGGGTTTTCTGTGTATACTATCATATCATCTGCATATAGCAATAGTTTTACCATCTCTTTGCCTATCTGGATGCCTTTTATTTCCTTATCTTGTAGTATTGCCTTAGCAAGCATTTCCAATAAAATATTGAATAGAAGTGGTGACAGTGGGCATCCTTTTCTGGTCCCTGTTTTCAAGAAAAATGCTTGTAGTCTTTCTCCATTATGAATGGTATCGGCTCTTGGTGTTGCATGTACACTTTTCACCATGTTAAGGAAATTCCCTTCTATTCCAATTTTGCTGAGTGTCTTAATTAGAAGGAGTGTTGTTTTTTTCAAATGCCTAATTGCTAAGATCATCATATGTTTCTTGATATTTACTTTGTTAATATAGTGAATTACGTTGTTTTTCTTTTTTTAAATTATTATTAAATTTT
>NW_006399769.1:14303489-14359196 GCF_000299155.1 Elephantulus edwardii
AGTCAAAAATTAAAAAGCAATAATATTCCAAGTAGAGGTTCTAATAGTGGCACAAATCAAGTTACAGAGGGAAGGTGGTTCTTACAATAAAAGGCCTATAGACTAGCACTTTGTCTATTATAGTGTAGAGGTTAGGAACCACAAGATGTAGAGGCTCCGCTATGTCATTTACGGTTCTTAAGTCCTGGAGGAAATTCCATCTACCACTGGGTTGTTTTACAACTCAGAATTATGAATACCACTTGGTCATGGTGAATTCTTTTTTTAATGTGATTTTGGATTCTATTGGCTAGGATTTTGTAAGGGATTTTTGTATCTATATTCATGAGAGATATTGGTCTGTAGTTTTCTTTTTTTCTTGGTACTATCTTTGCCTGATTTTGGTATTAGGATAATACTTGCTTCATAGGATGACTCCGAAATTATTCCTACTTTTTCGATTATTTGAAATAATTTAGGTATAATTGGTGATAGATCCTCTCTGAATGTTTGGCAGAATCAGGTTATGATTTTTGCAATTACTTGTTATATATCAGAGCTGGACAATGACTAATGATGACAGATAAAGAATCAATGCCTTTGAGTTGTGATGATGGAGAAGAGTTTTGAACATACCATGGACTGCCAAAAGAACAAACACGTCTGTCTTGGAGAGGGTGAAACCAAGTTTCTCCTTGGAGGCTAAGATTTTGGAGTTCCATCTCACATACTTTGGGGATGTAGCCAAAAACTACATGAAGAAGGACATCATGCTTGGAAGGATGGAGTGACAGTGCAGGAAAGCAAAACCCAAGATGAGATGAATTGTTAAAGTGACTGTAGAAATGGGATTAGGTCTGTTGGAGACATGAGATTGGCTCATGATGGGACAGGCTTCATGCAGTCGTTATGAGTCACAGGTGACTCAACAGCACATGACAACAGTGTTGTTATGTACCATTGAATTGGAACTAACCCATAACTGACCCTTCAGCAGGTTTTCACAGGCAATTAATAAAACAGGAGGAGGTTGTTTCTCTTTCTCCCAAAGAGCATCTTGCAGATTTAAAACTGCCTTCAGGTTAGCAGTGTAGCTCTTCACCATGAGGCCACCAGAGCTCCCTTGCAAATTTATTTCATGATCCAAATTCCACCGACAATTAAAGTTAGGTTCTCAGGTCTTCAAAACTAAACTCAGTGTCACCAAGTAAGAACTGACACATAGCTGACTCTCTAGTAGGTTTTCAAGGCTGTAAATCACATGGGAAGAGAGTTCTCATCTTTCTCCCAAATAAGCTCCTGGAAAGTAGCATTTCTCTTCCATTTATCTTTATAGCCTCGCACTCTATGAGTGTCTATCTAGTGCAGGACTGATATTATGATATATTATGATATAATATAACATAACAAAATAAAATTCAATAAAAGAGAGAAAGAAACAATATAAATGAAAAGAGAAGAAAAGCAAATGTCTTGCCACAGTATTAGATCTTTTTATCTATTGGATATGAAACTATCACACCATTTAAAAACTAACATGAAAACTAAGAACGTGGGCCTAGAGATCCTAAAGTTTCATTACCTTGATACTAGAAGTTTGAGATGGTTCAGCTAGATGGATCAGCTACTACTATCAGCTATTCTGAAAGGCCACAGAATAGAAGGTCCTGGTTAGATAGGGGACAAATGTAGAACAAAACTCAAAATCACAATGGCCAGGCTTACTGACCTGACAAAGATTGGTGGAATTTGCCACCCTTTGAGTCTGGATCTGAATTCACACACATGGCACACTTTTCAGCCAAATATTACTTATAAGGTGAGTTGTTGTTGTTGTTATTGTTTTCGTTATGTACTGTGGAGTTGGAACCAACTCAAAACTGACCCTACAGTGAGTTTTCAGAGGTTATATGAGAAAAGATTTCCTATCTTTCTCCCTTGGAGCAGCAGGTGGGTTCACACCTCCTGCCTTACCTGCTAGAACAGCAGAGCTCCCTAAGATAAACAATTGATTGCTGTGTGACATCATGTTGTTGTTGTTGTTATGGGCCATTAAGTCACTTGCGACTCATAGCGACCCTATGTACAACAGCCCTAAACCCTGCTCTATCCTGTGCCAATTGCACTGCCTCTGACACACCCATCCCGATTACCCCAGTCACTGAATCAATCCACCTCATAGGGGGTCTTCCCCTCCTACACCATCCCTCCACCCTCCCAAGCATGATGTCCCTCTCCAAGGACTGGTCTCTCCTTACAACATGTCCAAAGTATGTCAGACAAAGCCCCAAAATCCTTGTCTCCAAGAAGCAGCCTGGTTTAACCCTCTCTAGGATGAATCTGTTTGTTTTCTTGGCAGTCCACGATACATTCTATACTCTTCTCCAGCACCATAGCACCAGGAAAATACTCAGCCTTTAGGACACTCAACCATACCAGATCACAAAGCAGTGTTTGTCTAAAGACAAAACTCAGAATGCCGGATAGGAGAGGATGGAAGGATGAATGAAAACAAGACAGAGAGTGAGAAGAGGAATAACACAAAGTGTATGAAATGTAAAAAAAAAAAAGGTCTTATATAAGAATGATTGAGTGGAATACTAAACTTTTCTGTAAACTTTAACTCAAATTTTAAAACAAAACCATCAAAACAGAAATAAAGCTAAGGACAACAGCTAATAGCTTTCTAAAGGGTATTAGCTCCAGTATTTGACACTAAGTCCTTTCTGTCCAAGCCAAGAAAAAATGATGGTTCTGAGTACATCATTTATATATCCAAGTAAATCTTAGACCCATGAAAAGGACATGAATTATTTTTACCTTTTGAAAAATGAAAAAAAAAAACAAACTAAAAAATCCAGCAATTATTTAGAAGCTGTTACCCTTTGGCAATATTAAACTGCTTAAAAATGACTTCTTTTTTGCCATTAGGAAACTTTCATATTAAAATCATTAATCCTCCCAAAGACTAATCAGGTAGACCCCATTTAGAAGACAAGTAAATAAAAGATATATATATATATATAGGTAAATCATTCAGCTAATAAGTAATGTTATTATTGTTAATGCTGCTATTGTTATTATTAGGTACCAGCAAGCCGACTCCAACTCAAAGGGACTCTATGAAAAATAAATCAGAAACTGATCTTAGCCTGCTTCATTTTCACAATCTCTGCCATGCTCAAACCCATTGTTGCAGTCCTTGTGTCAATATATCTCATGGGGCGTCTTTCTCTCTTTCAGTGGCCCTCTAGTCTTCCTTCTTAAAAGCATGATGGCTTTTTGCAAGAACTAGCCCCTTCTGAAAACTTGTCCAACGTATGTGAGATAGAGTTTCACCACTCTTGCCTCTGAGGAGAACCTGGCTGCACTTCCTTCCTTTGTATATTTCATAATCTTCTCAGACCACAGTTCAAAGGCATCGATTCTTCTTCAGTCTTATTTATTTAATGTCCAAATGAGTGATATTTATGCCATTGTGAGCTAGGTTTTATGATTTAATCATTTGTTTTTATTTCAGAACTTTCTCAGATAATATTCTTTGTCAGATAATCAGAATCATCTGAGAAGGAGGCTGAAGTCTAGAGCTCCAAGTCCCAAGGAGATATTCATTAAGTTTATCTCGTAGACTAAGATTTTATAGCAGCTGAGGTTGGGATATACATTAAGGTTGTTAAGATTAAAATGTTCACAATGTTAAATTTGCATATCACCTATTAAGCTTTATTTTCCAGTTAATTAGCCAAGAATGTTTGACTAAAAGTCAGGCAAGAGTTCTGAAGTGCAGGACGGGTGGAAAGGCATTTGTAATGGCAGTTAATCCTGACCTGGCTTAGGTTTCTATCTCTGGTAGAGTCAATTAATCGCCATGGATGTCATCTTATGAGAAAACTAGATGTACCTGAAATAGAAAATTAGCTTTTAATTTGCTGTTGTGGGCTCTGGTACAAGTGACTCCATTTTGGACGAGTTAAGTTAAGTAACCCTAATGATAGCCTCTCGTAGCAACATGGCCAAAGTATGAGAGATGAAGCTTTGCCATCCTTGCCTCCAAGGAGCACTTTGGCTGCATTTTTTCCAAGATTTATCTGTTTGTTCTTTTGGCAGGCCAGGATCTTTTCAATCACTTGCTATGCACCTGAGAGCTGGACAGTGAATAAGGATGATTGTCAAACTAGAACCATGCAAACTATGACTTCGTCAGTCCAGAATAAAGCTGTCCTCCAAGCTTGGAGAAGCTAAGTGGGAAGCCCAGAGGTAAAAGACTCACCTAAGATGAGATGTTAAAACCTGTGCTAATAAGTTTGAGAGCTAAGTTTTGCCTGTAGCTACCTTTAATGCTTCAAAGGGAGAATTGAAGGGAGGTGGCAAGTAAGGAGCATTCGACTGCTAACTAAAAAGTTGACAATTCTAACCCCCAGTAACTCCCTGGGAGAAAGATGTGGCAGTCTACTTTCCTAATGATTTATAGGCTTGGAAATCATATGAACAATTCTCCACTGTCCTATAGAGATGTTATGAGTCAGAACCAGCTCTTTGACTGTGGGTTTGGGGTTAATCAGGTTATTAGTGGGCCTTGTCCCATAGCCGTCCACAGACAAGTTTTCACATTTGACCATTACTTACCAACCAACTTGATTCCCTGTTCCACTTTTTAGTCAGACTTCTTTATTCTCCACACATTCTTCAACTTTGATTTGTCCCCAAGCTTGAACCTTCTAAAATATAAAATGTCCTATATTAACAATTCATCCTAAGAATCTGCTAACCATACTCAAAATATTTCCCGTCAACATCTTCTGGGCATACTATTTTTGTCCCAGCTCCACTCCTATCATCAATTGTTTAATTGTCCCTTGAAAGGGTCATGCCTCCATGCCTCGATTACTTCTCTTAATAAAAGAAAAGTTTTTATCTGACTGATTTTGAGACAGACATTTTCAGATACCTAGGTCAGAGTTCTTTCTAAGACAATATACATACTCTTCATTTAATAGTTATCTGATATTTGTCTAATATGTCACACTTTCACAATAGTAAGAAACCTACCATCTGACTATATTTATACTCTTTTTATTAATTTCAATGAACATTTACAGAGATTTTGGATTTCCAATCATTCATTGTTGCACTTTTCTCCCCGCCCAACCCACACCCACCCCCAGTTTGCTCTTCTCTTTGAAAAGTAAAAGAAAAATTCCTTCATTGGTATACAATCCCCCACACCCCCTCACCCCTACCATGAGTATACTCCACTCTGCAACCTTCATTCCGGGCTCTTATGATAATCATAATGCTCTAAAATATATTGCTTTTAAACTGTTCTCTCCCTCATCGGTTTCAATGCAGTATACATAATTCATCCAGTTTTTTTCATTCTTATCCTACCCTGATGTCAGTGCCAGTCTAGAGCAGTGGCACTGTGCAGTGTTTGTCCTTTTGTGACTGAGATATTTCACTCAGCAAAATGTCCTCCAGGGTCACCCATTTTGAATAATATTGCAAGAGTTCCTTGCTTTTCAATGCAGTGTAGTAGTCCATTGTGTGAATATACCACAGCTTCTCTATCCATTCGTTTGTTGATGGGCACTTAGGTTGTTTCCAACTCCTTGCTATTGTGAACAAAGCTGTGATAAACATGGATGTGCATTTATCTGCTTGGATGGTGGTTATGGTCTCTTTAGGGTATATTCCCAGTAGTGGAATTGCTGGGTCAAATGGTATCTCTATTTGCAACTTTTTGAAAAAGCACCACACCGCTTTCCACAGTGGTTGCACCATTTTACACTTCCACCAACAGTGAATAAGGGTTCCAGTTTCTCCACAACCTCGCCAGCATTTGGTGCTTGCTGCTCTGTTAAATTTCGCTAATCTGACTGGGGTGAGATGATATCTCATAGTTGTCTTTACTTGCATCTCTCTTAGAGCTAAGGATTTTTAACATTTCTTTACGTGCTTATTGGCCATCTGAAACATCTGACTATTTTTCACATTAAGGACATATATCTGGGAATAGTGACAAACACCTAGGTGGGAGGAGAAGAGCAGCACTAGCTGTCATGGTTTGGCAGGTACAGGCTGGAGTAATTTGACAGTGAAGTAATGATGTAGTCACCCTCTGTTTTGTAATCTGATGATCTCATTGTCCATTTTATCATAATGTTAATTTCATATAACAACCTGGTTTTGGAATCTAAGTATGGTAATAAGTTAGAAGTGAGTATAGTTTTTAAAAGAAATTTTCTCCTTCATCAGGCCTTTTTTCCCCCCAATATCTTCAGGTCTTGACCAATCCTTACACTCCCTGAGCATAAAAGAGGGAATTGGACAAGGCCATCTTGGGTTCTCTTAGTGAATGCAACAAAATGACTGAAAATTTTAACTTTGAGCATCCTTGGCATGCTATCACAAGCTGAGGTAAGTTTGTCCTTAGTTTAATGTGGAGCTTTCTGATGTTAGCTTCAGAACCAAGTTCCTAGTATTTGAACGTTATGCCTGTAGGGACCCTGAGATGAAAGGTTTTCTATTTCTCCAGGTTTTCTCAGAACTCAAAGAAAGTAAAAAGGTCTTCTGTGAAATATTTCTCTCCTGAGATGCACCCTGCTTCCATGCTTCCTCTGGAAATGTTTTACCACCTTTCCAAGACCCATCCTGTCAAAGCAATTTTGCAAATGAACTGCTTTCCTCCAAGGAGCTGTCTTCCTGTACTTTGAGACAATCCAAGGTTCAATCCTGCACTTTCATAATCCATGACTAAGCAAACTTTAAACAGCCTGAGGTCTGCTGCCTCTTCTCCTCTCCTCCTCCCAGATGAACTCTTGGCCTTTGCTGTGCAGAACTCTTGTTAGGAAATCATCCAAGCTCTTAAGATGCAAATTTATGGCAAGAAGAGAGCACCAAAGAATGAAATTAAAAGACATTTTCTCTAAATATAAACTACTTTCCATCGGAACTAGAGAAGATCAGGCACTTTCTAGTTCAGTGCTTAAGATTATTCCATTTGATATTTATTTCTATTAATGAGTATACAATAATGCTTTATTATACAACTCCAAGATGACGTCAGCATTCTCTTTCAGACCACTGAAGAAAGATTATAAATCTAAATTTATAATTTCTTTAACAATGCTGACATTCACAGGAAATTCTGGGCTCAAAGATGTAGTGCTAGAAGAGGGAAAATGAAGAGACTCCCCAGTAGAGTTTTCTGAGAAAATCTAAATCACCAATTACTAGGGAGCCCATTCTGACTTTATAGCAACTGTACAGAGCAGAGTAGAATTATCCACAGGGGTTTACCAGCCTTCTTTACAAAAGCAGACTGATAAATTTTTCTCCTGAGAAGCATTAAGTGGATTTGAACCATCATTAGCAGCTAACATTCTTTTTTCATTACTCCTTGAGGAGGCAAAAAAGTGTTAAAAGTCGCATCGAGCAAGTTAACAGAGAGCAGCTGGCTAAGAAGGAAAGTCCTAGACTCAGAAAACCAATCTGAGTCTCAGTTTATCACCTCTGCAGGCAATTCATTTAATCATGCCATCTCTCAATTTTTTGATCTGTAAAAAGCAAGCATAAATAACATACAGGCCAGGCAAGCTCATCTGGTCGAGACAGGAAATCAATTCAAAAGTACTTTAGAAACAATAAAATGTTTAAGTAAATCAGAGCAAAAAAACAAATAGAAAGTCATCGCTGTGGACTTCAGCTCTTCCTAGCATCATTGTTTGGTCTCTTTTATTTTAAATTTCCAAAGAAAGGACAAAAATTCTCATCTTTGCAATACATCCCAAAATTTTCATGAGTACTTATATTATAAAGACAATTCTATAGGTAAATTTTGGGAGTAACAAACAGCAAAATGCATTATGCACAGAAACCTTTCTGGGACCAACTTTAGGCAATATAGATATGGTGGTTAATTGTATATGTCAAGTTGGCTAGGCTATAGTTTTCAGTGACTTGGACAAATACTTGAGTAGTTGCTTTTTTCATAATAAAATATAATGCAGTGTAATGTAATTGCTATCCATATGTAATCTAATGTAATATAACCACTCAAGCAGTTGAAATGAGAGTTCTTTATGGTGTGATCCCCTTTCAGACTATAAATAGATGTTTTGGCAGGTCTTGCTCTGCACTCCTCCCATTTCCTATCCTACAGATCTTGGTCTCTGCAAGAATTTCTGCCCTGTTGCCTGACGTGGGCATTTTGAACTTCTCAGTCTCTACAATCATATGTGAGACTTTAAAGAAAATATCTGTCAATCTATAATAACACTCACCTTCCTAAGACCTCATTTAAACTTATTTGAGTATTAATGGATTACTTAACTCAATGGAATTTGTGCTATATATAAGAACTCAGTTGTTTTTTGTTGTTGGTTTGTGTTTTTTTTTAAGATAGAAAATGTCCACCCATGTTAGAAATTCTACAGCAGATCAACTTTGAGTCAATCCCAACTCCATGCCAATAAGTTTTTTTATGTAATGGACCAAAACCTTGTAATAGTTTCATCAACAAATCCTATCATGGTTTTCAAATATAGCTCTTTCTCATGTTGGACCTGGAGTAAAGAATTAGTGCCTTGTCACTACTTTGTAAAGAAAGGGTAGCGGGGAATCAACCAAAAAGAACTTTTAAGCCTTTGTTACACTTCTCTAGTCCTGGCCCTTCACAAGAAGTTCAAAGGCAAGTCTCTACTTTGTGTAGAGTTACCTCAAGGGGCAAAGAGATTCTCAGGGCCTAGACTGCTAAGGAAGGACATCTGGAAGGTAGCGATCAGAACTGAGATTTGAACAAAAGAAAAAAGGAGATACAGGATTCTAAAACAGAACCAAGTCTGAGTTTTCTTGGTTTCTTTTTTTTTTTTTTCCACCAGATCACACTTTTCTTCATTAATTCTCATTTAATTCTTTAAAACAGCAACAGCAGCAGCAAATTTGGTAAAAATGCACATTTTTGGGTCCTAGCAACAGACTTACTGAGCCAGAAACTGCAGGAGTGGGGCATAGCCAGCAATGTCTTATTTACCAAGCTCTCTAGGTCATTTTGATGCACATGAGTTTGAGAAAAACCACTACCTATTTCACAATATGGAGTGGAGAAAGCATGACTCTGCCCAGTGTTTGAAGTGATTCTGCGATTGATGCAAATTTCTTTACTTTGGCACCTTTCACCAAAAGAAAAATTGAAAGCAATGCATCAGTTTTGGAAAGGAAAAAAATAGATATAGGATAGATAGAAAAAGAGAGCCCGGTAAGCTAGAGAGGCTAAATAAGAACTCACCAGTGATTACATCAGCCAGAAATGACCACTTAGATCACGTCTTTCAACACTCGAGGATACCTTCCTACCGAAGACAGCGTAAGTTAGCAGTCTTAATCATTATATTTTTGTGAATATTTTCCAAAACGTCCTCCAAACACTGTGAAGAATAAACGTCATTCATTTGAAGATCAAATAATCTATACTATATACGTTTCAATATTTTTAATGTAATTTTTTAAACCATTTATCTTTTGTAAGTTGTTATTGAGAAAATAAAGCAGAGCATACACCAATTCAGCAACTTCTTCATACACAACGTTGTGATACAGGTGACGTTCTTCAGATAGTACAATTATTTTTACCCTTCTTTTCAAAGTTGTTGCTTCCTCATTAACACGTTACTCTCTAATGTTATGTTGCTGTTTATAAGTCAGCTACAACTCACAGCAACTTGATGAAAAAAGATCAGATCCCCACCCTATGCTGCACCATCTTCACAATCTGTGCTTTAAAGTTCCTATCTGATCTTTCCAGGTTCTATTGACAGTTTAATTCTCTAAAAATAGTTCTTAAAAAGCAGAATTTATTTTTTTTAAAAAACAGCAGAATTCTTAAGGATGATATTTTTTACCAGTGAAACTAAATTATTGTTTGGTTTTAAAAGGACGTCAAAGTATATTTCTGATTTAAAGTTGAAGATTTAAAGATTATCCCAGGGCAATAGCTCCAGGAGTCCATTTAGCCTCTATAAAACCTGAATTTTGTTAGAATTTTACATAGTATTTGTCATTTTCTCCCTTCTGATCAAGGTTCTTCTGTAGAATCTTTAACAAAAACATTCAGCAAGGGTGGCTGGTCTCGTTGGAAAGAGGGCAGCTGCTTCTAGACCTTCTAGTCCCATTGCAAAGTGGGCAGCTGCTCATAGAGGTGATAAGCTATACATATTCCACATCTTTTTCCTGTTCCTGGCTCTCCTTTCTCTGTCCTTCCAAGAGAATAGAGACCAAATGTTTACCTTTGTTTTTAAGAGTTAAAGCACTATGTATGCAACAAACTAAAGACAACACAGAAGCACTAACCACAACATCAGATTAATTGGAATATATCATGATATCATTACTTAAACCGAGAAACCAAACCCTTTTAAATTTTTTCATTATACTTAATAAGTCTCAAACTGCTCTTCTGTTGTGGTTGCTATTGCAAATATATCTAGCATATAACTTTGCCAATCCAACTTTTTATAGGTGTATATATATGGTGTATACACAACATGTAATATCACTCAGACATAAAAAGAAATGAAGTCTTTTCTCATGTTTTTATTGATTTCCATAGAATCATTCATATACATTGTTTTATACACATATATTATATTTTTTAATTTTTTTACTTTTTTCTTTTCTTTTTTTATATTTTTTTACTTTTTAAAAAATCTTATACTAGTTTATTTACAAAATTCATGTACCTTTTTTTCAGACCAAATTATTCCAATCTCCTTCATCCCCACAGCCATCAAATTGACGTACATTATACTTTATACACACTTATATTTGCTTTCATTCATGTACATTGTGTTATATATAATCATTTATATGCATTGTGTTTTATTTAATTACTATTGTAATCACCCAGTCTTTTCAGGTCCCCATTGAATTTTTCCTATTCCTTCAACGCCCCCATCTGCCCACTAACCTCTGCTCTCCTAGTGATTTCACTTCTTTTCATTTTTCTGCCCCTTTCACCATTCCATCTTCCTCTTTTGAACATTTATCACATCTTGCACAATCCTTCTATTTTTAAAATAATAGTCTTATGCAGTATTTGTCCATATCAGACTGAGTTAGTTCACTCAGCATAATGCTGTCTAGACTCTTCCAAGTTGTATAGAATTTTATGAGATCATTTTCCCTTAGTGCTGCATTAATATTTTATTGTATAAATACACCACAATTTCTCAATCCATTTATTTATGATAATTTAGGCTGTTTCATTTACTTGTATTGTGAATAACATCAATATGAGCATAGGTGTGGATATCTCCACTTGTGTCTCAATTCTTATTTCCTTGTGATTTCTAGCAGTGGAATAGCTCAGTCATATCAGATTTCTATGGTCAACTTTTTGAAGGAATGCTAAGCTGCCTTCCACGGTACTTATACTATTTTA
This sequence comes from Elephantulus edwardii, assembly GCF_000299155.1. NCBI lineage: Eukaryota > Metazoa > Chordata > Mammalia > Macroscelidea > Macroscelididae > Elephantulus > Elephantulus edwardii. The sequence continues at coordinate 14,314,906 of NW_006399769.1, forward strand.
CAACTCCACCAACAGTGTTTGAAAGTCCCAATCTCTCTGCATCTTCTTTGACATTTCTTGGTGGCTATCCTGTTAAATAAACTTGACTACTGCCCCTGGGTGAGATGGTGCCTCCTTGTTGTTTTGATTTACATTTCTTTGACTGCCAGTGATTTTCAACACTTCTTCATGTGTCTGTTGGCCACTGAATATCTTCTTTTGTGAAGAGCCTATCCCCCATTTTGCTATTGGGTAACAGTCTTTTTCTTATGGAGGCCCTGTAGTATTCTTTAGAATTTAGTTAAGAGACCCTTTCTGAAGTCCACTGCCAATTTTATTCCCCCAGTCTGTAAGTTTTCTTTTCACTCTATTAGAAAAACTTCTTGATCCACATAGGGACTTGATTTTTAAAAGGCCTAATTTGTAGCTTTCATCCTCTCTTGGAGGTGTATTTCTGTCAGTATTTGCAAACTTTTTATGCTATAACCTTCTAAGTTTGATAGGTCTCTGATCTACCTTGCATTGATTTTTAGGTATGATGTGAGGTATGGATCCAGCTTCAACTTTCTGCAGAGAACAGTCTAGTTTTGCCAGTACCATTTGTTGAAAAGTTTATCGTTTCCCCATTTGATAAGTCTTGTATCCTTGTAAAATACCAATTGACCATAGATAGATGGATCCATTTCTGGGTTCTCAATTCTATTCCATTGGTCCGTGTGTCTGTCGTTGTACCAATATTATGCTGTTTGTGTTACTACTACTGTGCAGTATATTTTTAAATCACAGAGTGCTATGCCTCCTACTGCATATTTTTTATATTGGTTTGCATAAAAATCCATATATATTATATTTCATTCATGTGCATTATGTTTCACACGTTCCTCTATTCTCATTTCTCAGAAGAGCTTTGTTTATTTAGGGTCTACTTTCTTTCCAAAGAAAAACATAACATAGATTGTTTTTTCTATCTCTTTAAAGAATGGGTTCTGTATCTGTATTGGGATCTGCATTGAACATGTAGATTGCTTTTGGTAGGATTGTCATTTTCACAATGTTGTGTCCTCCTGTCCATGAACAAGGAATTTTTTCCATTTATTTAAGTCTGTTATTATTTCTTATGGTAGTGTTCGATAGTTTTCCTTATAAAGGTCATTATGTGTCTAGTAAGATTTATTCCCAAGTATTTCACCTTAAGGTTTGCTATTATAAATAACATTGTTTTCTTAGATTCCTCCTCTGTGTTTTCTTTGTTTCTGTAAAGAAATCTCACTGATTTTTATACATTGATCTATATCTTGACACTCTGCTAAATTAGTCTACTAGGTCTAATAGAGTTTTCATGTTGAGTCCTTGGGGTTTTCCGTGTCATTTTGTCTGCATATAGTGATAGTTTTACCACCTCTTTGCCAATTTGGATGCCTCTTATTTCCCTCTCTTCTTATTGCCCTAGCAAGTACTTCAAATACAATATTGAAGAGGAGTGGTGATAGTGAGCATATCTTTAGTTTTTCTCCTTTGAGAATGCTTTTAGTTCTTCATATATATTTCTCACTATATTGAGGAAATTCCCTTCCTTTAATATTTTGTTCCATGTTTTAATTAGGAAAGGGTATTGGATTTTGTAAAAGGCCTTTCCTGCATAGGTTGATAGGATTATGTGGTTCTTATTCTTTGCTTTAGGTAGAGCAGCTGGATTCTACAAAGGTGTGTTTTGTTTTGGTTCAGGTGTGTGAGCTGATTAGGTTTGGCTTTGTATTTTAAAAAAAGGCATTTGGTTGACAATTTGGGGATGCTTTAAAGCTCCAGAAAATGATTGGAGCAATTGAATTCTAAAAAGGTATGTTTTCTGTTTTGGTTGAGGTCTGGATGTGGTCTGTTGCTCACAATTGGGTGTGAGCTGATTGGTTTCAGCCTTGTATTTCAAAAAATCATTTGAGCCCTAGGGCCTTTGCCCCTCAGGCCTGGTTTTAATTGTTTTCAGTCAATCATTCTTGTAAGTAGTATAGCACTAATCTGTCAATTTGCTGTACAGAATGGTTACTGTGATGCTAAACACTGTGAAACTGAAGTCTCAAATGTGATAATGGTTACCCATGGTGGACAGTGTTTGATGGAGCTCTCAAATTAAAAGAAGCTTGGAAGCAAGAGTGGCATCCCCTTCCAAAACAGCTTGCCTCTGAAAACTCTAGAAATTAGAGAAACAATGAAAGTTATGCATGTTCTGGACTTTCATTCATAGGGTCACTGTGAGTTGTCTATGACTAGATGGCACTTAACAACAATAACGTTCTTTGCTTTGTTAATATGAGTAATTATGTTGTTTTTTCTTTGGTTGAACTCTCCTAGCATACCTATTATTAATCCAGTTTGATCATGATGAATTATTGTTTTATATACTGTTGGACTCCATTGGCCAGGATTTTGTTAAGGATTTTTGCATATATGTTTATGAGAGATTGATCTATAGCTTTATTTCTTGGTAATGTTTTTGCCTGGTTTGTTTTAGCATAAAGGTTTTACGCTTGCTTCACAGAATGACCCTGAGTGTGTGTTGTCTATTTTTTAAAACAATTTGAGCAGAATTGGTGATTGTTCACCTTGAAACTTTATGGAACTTATGCATGAAGTCATATGGGTCAGGACTTATTATTTTGAGTGGGGTGGGCAAGGATGTGGGGGTAGTTTTTATGGCGTGCTCAATTTCTTTTGTAATAGATCTATTCAAGTGTTCTACATCTGTCTGTGTCAATCTGAGAAGGATGTAGATTCAAGAAATTTGTCCACTTTCTCTAGGTTTTTTAAATTTATCGGAGTATGTCTTCACACAGTATTCTGTAATTACCAACTGAATTTCACCTGGTTCTATTGTGATGCCACTTCTTTCATTTCTTACTGGAGTTAGCTGAGTCTTTCTTTTGTTAAATTTGTCAATGATTTAACTATTTTTTAACCCTTTTGAAATATCAGCTCCTAGTCTTTTTGATTATTTGAATTATGCATCTGTTAATTAAAGCAAGTCTATTGGTATCCCATCAATTCCTGGAGCCTTATTTTTTGCCAAGGCCTTCAATGCAGCTCCCACTTCATCTTTCATTACCATTGGCTCCTGTTCATATGCTCCTTCCTGAAATTTTTCAGTCTCAATCAATTCTTTTTGGAACAGTGACTCTGTGTATTCCCTCCATCTTCTTTTGATGCTTTCTGGGTCATTCAATATATTGCCCAAAGTATATTTCAACATTGTGACATGAGGCTTAAATTTGTTTTTCTGTTCTTTCAGCTTGAGAAATACAAAGTGAGTTCTTTCCTTTTTAGTCTCCAATTCCAGCTCTCTGCACATTCCATTATAATACTTTGCTTTGTCTACCAAGCTGGCCTTTGAAACCGTCTGTTCAGCTCCTTTACTTTGACATGTTTTCCTTTAGATTTGGCTTCATGACAATCCAGTGCAATGTTTAGAGTGTCTTCTACCATCCATTTTAGTTTTTCTTTCCCTTCTGTTTTTGTAATGACCTTGATATCATTCCACAACCCATCTGTTCTTCTATCATTGGTGTTCAATGCCTCAAACCTATTCTTAAGATGATTATGAAATTCTGATGGAATTGATTCAAGATCATATCTTGCTTCCTATGGACCTATTTGTATTTTCTTCAACCTCAATTTGAACTTGCATGTGAGTAATTGATGATCTGACCCACAGTCTGCCCCTGGCCTAGTTTTGAATGCTGATACTGCTGATGTTGCTAGGAGGTGCTATTCCTTGGAGAGGGACATGATGTTGGGAAGGGTGGAGGGTTGGCAAAGGAGAAGAAGACCTTCACCAGGTATATTGACAAGGTGACTACTTCGATGGGCTTTTGTGTGTCAGCAAGTGTGAGGATGGCACAGGACAGGCCTGGTTTCAAATCTTTTCTTCATAGGCTCAATATGAGTCTTACTCGACTTGTCCTAACCACCACCACCACCACAACAACAACAACATCTCTTTACTTATGGTTCTAACTCTTTAGTATATCATTTGTAACTTCTTCAGTATTAGTTCATGTAATTTCACATCAATGTATATCTTCTGCATGCTTATCTCTGAGTTTTCCTAAGGTCTGTGATTTGATATGCTTTTGAATATTGAGCTTCTCCAACAATTTCTTCGACAAATGTAGTCAATCTGATTCCTATGCAGCCCATTGGGTGAAACCCATGTGTAAAGTCCTCTTTTGTGTCTTTTAGAAAAAGTATTTGAATAAATAAATAATTATAAATACAAAATTAAATCATTCTATTTCCAGCATCATTTATATCACCAACCCATATTTTCCAACTACTGTTCTTTCTTTATTATTTCTTTCTTTTGCATTCAAGTCACCAATTATCATTAGCACAGCCTGATTGTATGTTCGGTCAATTTCAGACTGCAAAATTTGGTAAAAATTCTCAATTTCTTCCTCTTTGGCACTAGATAGGAGCATATACTTGAATAACAGTCATGTTGATGGGTCTTCCCTGTATGAGTAAGGATATTATTCTATCACTCACAACATTGTATTTCAGGATAGAGCTTGAAATTGACTTTTTGACTACGAATGCTACACCTTTCTTCTGCTGTTTTTCATTCCCTGCATAGTATATGATTGTCTGATTCAAAGTGTCCATAGCTGGTCCATTACATCTCACTAATGCCTCATATGTCAATATTCATGTGCTTCATTTAATTTTTAACAATATCCAATTTTCCAACATTCAAGCTATGAACATTTCATGTACCAATTGTTAAACTTAATTGTACTCATGAGGAACCTATACCTGGACCAGGAGGCTATTGTGCAAATGGATCAGGGATTTGGAATTGGGAAAGGAGTGTGTTAGGGATCTATTCTGTCTCTATACCAGTTCTATCTATATGCTGAGCAAGTTATCTGAGAGGCTGAACCCTATGGAGAAGAGTGTGGCATCAGGATTGGAGGGATACTCATCAATAACCTGTGTTATGCAGATGACACAACCTTGCTTGCTGAAAGTGAGGAGGACTTGAAGTACTTATTGCAGAAGATCAAGGAGTGCAATCTTCAGTATGGATTGTGTCTCACTATCAAGAAAACAGATTCTTACCACTAGACCAATAGGAAGTGTCATGATAGATGGAGAGGAGACTGAAACTGTCAACACCTTCTTCATCTTGCTTGGATCCACAATTAACACTCTTGGTATGAGCAGTCAGGAAATAAGGAGACACATTGCAAAGGGAAAATATATAGTTAGGGATCTTTCCAAACTATTGAGGAGTAGTAATGTCAGTTTGAGGACTAAGGTGATTCTGATTCAGATCATGGTTTTTCTTATTGCCAGTTATGCATCTGAGACCTGGACAATGATTAAGGATGACAGAAAAAGAATTGATGCCTTTGAGCAGTGGTGTTGGAGAAGAGCACTGAACATTCCATGGGTGGCCTAGAGAGAGGGTGCAGGCAGAGTGCTCTTTGAAGGCAAAAATGATGAGGCTTCACCTAACATACTTTGGACATATTGCTAGGAGGTGCTATTTCTTTCAGAGGGACATGATGTTGGGAAGGGTGGAAGGCTGGCAAAGGAGAAGAAGACCCTCAACCAGGTAGATTGACAAGGTGACTACTTCAATGGGCTTTTGTGTGTCAACAAGTGTGAGGATGGCACAGGACAGGTCTGGTTTCAAATCTTTTGTTCATAGACTCAATATGAGTCTTACTCGACTTGACCTAACCACCACCACCACAACAACAACATCTCTTTATTTATGGTTTAGTATATCTTAGTATATCATTTGTAACTTCTTCAGTATTAGTTCATGTAATTTCACATCAATTTATATCTTCTGCATGCTTATCTCTGAGTTTTCCTAAGGTCTGTGATTTGATATGCTCTTTAAAGAAAAAGCTTGTTTTGTTTTCTTTTTCCATAGTGTTTGATGCTGCTTTCTGCTTCCTTGGCATTATGTAATGTTCTTCTTGGTATATGTGAGGTAGTTTCAGTTTTGTCTGTGTAGGTCATTGACAGTTCCTTATCATTATGATGCTATTGACAAGTTGCAGACTTTACGTGTTGCCCCAACTCAGTTTCCCAGTGGCAATCTTCCTTAAAGGCCATGCATGGGTGACTCTTTTCCCTGTTTCCAGTGGCAAGATACTCATTTGGTTGTAATTTGAAGACAACAGAGCTCGGTTCTCTTCTTTTGTCTAGATGTGGTGGGCCTGCTTTTGTGTCCTGTACTATGGCTTGATGAGAGGGAACAGTTTCTCCCAGGTGTAGGACAAGTCCCAGGAGGGCTTCCCAGGACATTTTTTTAGAGTAAAGGTCCAGGGAAGTGCCAAGGTCCCAAGGGACAAGTGCCAATCTCAGTTGGTTCTAGTGACTCATTGTCCAATCAGTATATCCGTCTCTTCTGTAGCTAGTTAGGAGGGAGCTGTTTCTGCCTCTGCAGATAAAGGTCCAGGGAAGTAGAAAGTCCCAACAGTGCAGTCCCAAGTCTCAAGAAATGAAGCTTGATACATACTACAACATCAATGGAGCTTAGAGATATTATGCTAAGTAATTTTGAAAAGTCAATCAGAAAACAACAAGTATTGTATGACCTCACTTACATAAGGAGGACAAGAATAGTTAAATATATAGACACCAAATTTTAAAAGTGGTAGTGTAGCCCATAGAGAGTTATACTGCTAATTCAAATGCCATGTCTCTCTGGAGGTTCAAATCCACCAGCAGCTTCAAGGGAAAAAGATGGATAATCTCCTTCTGTGCTGCTTACAGCTTTGGAAACCAAACAGAGAGTCAGTTATGATTTGGATCCAACTGGATGGCAATGAGTTGAGCTGGGTCAAGTGTTGTGAGGTGCCTTTAGATGGACTCTAACATATAACTTTTCAGTTACCAGCTGTTAACTATTTGCTCCACCCAAAGATTCTAAGTTTGAAGATAACTGATGATTAATTATGTAAAAATTTTCAACCAGTTTTGAAAACTATATGAAGCACATTTCTACTCTGAAACACAGGGATTTCCATGAGTCAAACTGAACTGCAATTATTTATTGTTGTGTGTATATATATATATATATATATATATATACACACACACACACACACACACATATATATGCATATTTTTTTTTTACCCTTGAGGAAGCTTTAAAGCAAGAGTCACAAAGTAAAAGTAAGGTTTGTACTTTATTTGTGGTGCTGTAATTATATTCTTCCTGGTTGTAAGGATTAATATCTACATTTGGAATCTGTCTGCATTATCTGTTTATGTTTGTTCAAACAAATACATTCGACTGTATCTGTGTTGGTTAATCATGAAGCATCTCGCTCATAGTCAAAGACCAGCAACAAAACACATAGATTTTTCTGCATGTAGCATGCACAGAACATAATCATTCTTTTCTGTGAATTTCTTCAATGTTTCCTTGCAGAAAAAGAAGGTTCTTCAATTCATCATTAAAGGTGATCACCCACAGACATCCTGGAATTGGGGCTGCTCTCTTACAGCTCTGCAGAAAGCTTATTAGCCAAGTTGCGTCCCATCAGCTGAATCACAAAGAAGACTTTCTCCTCACATTCGTGATGTTCTCTGATCATTGAATTTCACTTACTTTGTAGTATCTGAACTCCTTTGTAGATCCTCATTTTTTTCCTGCCACCTGTGACTAAATAACCCTTTAATCAATTTGCATCATGTAGGGGCCAAGCTATTCTGCAACGCGTCGTGTTTCTGTACACTTAACAGTAGTTGAGATATATTGCAGCCTTACAAGAAGCCAAGTCCATAATGGAAGGCATGACAGGCACTTCATAACCCTGCAGCGCTGTGATTACAAGCCCAGCACCCATATGAGGCTGGCAGGAGAAAACCCACATGTTAGATAGAACAACACGGCCAGGCCCCTCGTTGAAGCATGCAGTTATTTGGCTGAAGGCTACAGAATCCACTTCAATGCACCAGCTGGGGGCAGGAAATGAATCACACAATAAAACTGAACCTGCTCTTCCTCTGGTTTTCACATATCTGTGAGCAGGCTGATCTCTGCATATCCAGCTGGAACCATTAACTAGCTTACATGAGCTGGAAAGAATTCAGATTTCTCATTCTTCCAGATTATCCCTTCATATAGACTGTTCTCACTTTCTCCAGTGAATAAGATACGGGTATGCCTATGTAAGGCCATGTGATTAAGGGGGGGAGAATGGTAGACAAACTAAGTGAAGTGGAAACCATAAAAACCTTGGCTCAGTTCCTTTCCTCTCCACTGAGTCCTCAGTGTCCTTACCTGCACACTTTGGGGATGAATGTTCACCTCATCCTTGAGTCATTTGTGGTCTGAATCAGCAGTTCTTCCCATTTGTGTACCTCCTGTGCCTGTATTTATCTACCATTTTTGCCTTTGGGCAAAACCTGAGCACATTATATTCTACAAGAGTAGAGTTTCTCTGAAGAGAAACATATGAAGATGACTGATCCTTAAAGAGCCAAAATAACTGGGGGTTAGAGGGAGGCCTCTCACTTATGTTAAATTGATTCCTGCTTGTGTCCATGGGGTTTTCATTGACTAAATTTTGAAAGCAAATCACCAGGACTTTCTTGTGAGGCATGTCTGAGTGGAACCTCTAACATTTCAGTACTTAGACGTTAACCAGTTGTACCACCAGCTACTCCAAGGCCTGATGGAATAGGAGATTGATTGTGTAAAAATTTTAAAAATATAAGTGAACCTATTTGGCCTATTTATTTGGCTCATTACCCCCTCCTCCACTATCTACTCCAATGGTATTTATTTTTTTAAGTCATATCAACCCCTTACTTCCACCACCAAATTCAGTAACTTCTTCCTTCCCTAATCCTCTAAAGCAGGTATTTCTCTACCACATATCTGGAACGTAGACTCCTGCATGCTTTCATTTAATTGTTCTGATTATGTGTCAGTGTGGTTGTTGTTGATTGTCAAGCACAACTCATAGTGAACCTATGAATAAAAGACCTGAAGCCTTTCTATAACGTCATTTCTCAAAGTTCATAGAGTTTCCAGAGGCATGTTGTTTAGGAAGTGAGTGCCATTCCTGCTTCCAAGACTATGCAGCTTACTACCACTAAAATGTGTTGAAGTCAGGGATAATGAAGTATTCCTATGCTATCTTATGATGCCTTACCATGACAAAATCTACCCTAAGAACTTATTGTGAGATTGATTGATTAGTGGCAAACAATGTCAACGAAGGGACATCATGCTTGGAAAGAATAGAGGGTGAGTGAAAGAGAAGAAGATGCTCAATGACTTGGATTGACACAATGACTGCTGTAGCAATGGGCTCAAGGATGGCAGAGTTGATGAGAATGGCATAGAATAGGAAAGGGTTCCTAGAGTATCTAGGAGTCATATTCAACTCATCAGCACCTAACAATGACGACAATAATACCCAGTACAAAGGCTCACTGTCTCTCCTTGGAGTCTGAAAGAATAATGAGTGTATACAGTACCTTTTTTTTTTCTTTCTTTCTTTCTTTTTTTTTTTTTACTTCATTTTCCCTACTGCCAACTACTTCCAGACTCCCTACATCACAGAACCCTGTCTCCTGAAAGGGATGCTTTTTCTCTAGCACTCCAAACTATGCTGTGAAACATACTACGTAAGTTGGGAGAGACTGGAAAGCATTATTCTGTGTGAACTAACTCAGTTTCATAAGGACAAATATTGCATGAGACCATTATTGTAAAGTAGAAGGATAACTAGTAAAATTTGTATGGAGGTCCAAGGGGGGAATGGGTGGGAGTAAAGGGGTGAGGATGGATAGAAGGGTATCAAAGGGTCACAGAATTTGGTAGGTGGTGGGAGAAGGTAAAGGAAATGGGAAAGATCCAGTGGAGACCTGAAAAGAGAGGGGAATGGTGGGCATATAGTTCAATGGTGATTCATTTTCTAAAACACAATGTATGGGAATATGTGTATGATATACAATGTGAGGGAAGGAAAGTGTGATACACAATGTGTATGAATTAAAATTAAAAAATTAATCAAAGAGTGGAGAAAAGAGTCACTGATGAAGAAAAGCTACTCAGAACACCGAGATCAATGACCTTGGTTTAGGGACAGCAAGGCATGATGGGGCAGGCAGTATTGGGGACTTTCCTGCTGCTTTTGCCAATGGCCTACTCCAAGGTGCTCTAGAGCTATCTCCTAGATGGGCTTGACATTTAGACAAAACGTTCTGTTCTTTAATCAGAGGTGAGTCTTAAACAATAATGTCCTCAGCGCTTAAGTTAACATTAAAACACAATGGCTCTTGTCAGATCATTTATGTAGCTCAGGCTTTGATAAAAACCAAAAAGAAGAGATGCCACTAAAAGGAAAAAGAGAGTAAAAAGAAGCCAAGGACTCTCATTGAGACAAAAATGGATTTTACAATTTTTCCTACATATCTATTCTAAAATAATAAAAAAACAGACTCAATAACAGCAACTTATTCCTGTATAATTAAAATGTCTTCAAAATTCTTACATCTATATAACCTAATTTATTTTCCAAAGTGATCCTAGGAAGTAGACATAATTTCCACTTGATTTGGTGAAGGAAGCAAATTGTATGGAGACAAATGACCTCAGGGTATCATAAGTAGTCAGTAGCAAAATCAGTTCTCAAACCTACTCATAAGCCCATTTATTTAGCAAGTAATTATGAAGGGCATACTATCATCAATTTTCATCATTAAGAGATAAATTGAAGAAGAAAGATTTTTCATTCAAAAGCAAAAGGAATAAGCAAGATCTAGTGGCATCTACTTCCTAAACAACCTGTCTCTGGAAACTCTATGAACTTCGAGAAACTATAGTTATAGCAAGGCTTCAGGTCTTTTGTTCATTGGGTCGCTATGAGTTGTGATCGACTTGATGACAATCAACAATAACGTCCTGACATACAATGTTGTCAGTGGTAGGATAACATCCATAGGTCTGAAAAAAAAATACTGAAGTCTTCAGTTTAGCTTTTTTATTTCATCATTTCTTCCTTTCACTTTAACTTCATTGCATTGCAGAGTAAATTTCAGAGTCTCTTCTTTCATCTGTTTTGGTCTTTTCTTTCTTTCCTGTATTTTTATACACAATGCCTTTGGTGTAATCCCACAGCTTGTCTGGTCTTCAGTACTTAGTGTTTGAAGCTTCAAATCTTTTGAGATGTTCTCTCATTTCAAGTGGGATACACTTAATATTGTTTAACTTCAATATGAACTTAAACAAGAGCAATTAATAGTCTGTTCCATACTCAGCCCCTTGCCCATTTCTGACTATTCACCTTAAGCCTCTTCACTGCCACTTCTCACAGATGTAGCCACTTTAATTCCTGCTTAATCTATTAGGTGAAGGACATGTATTCAGTTACTATTTGTGTTTCTATCACTAAATCCATATTTTCCAAATATCAATCCTTCTTTATATTCAACTTTTGTCTTCCAGTCATGAGTTATTATTTATATTACTAAATATTACTAATATATTTATTGTATCTTCAATCTATTTCAGACTGCATAAGTTATCAGAAACTCACAGTTTCATCACTTTCAGCTTCAGTGGTTGGTTCTTTGAAAATAGTTCTATTAACAGGTCTTCCTTGAATGCACATGGATATTATCCTATCGCTGATAGTATTGTGTTTCAGGACTGATCTTAAATGTTCTTTTTTTACCATGAATGTAACATTTCTTTTCAATTTCTCATAATTCGCATTAGAAATCATATGATTACCACAATCAAATGGTCAAAACCAGTCAATCTCAGCTCACTCTCACTACATACCATGGACCATCAACAGAGCAAACAGGTCGGTCTTGGAGAGGGTAAAATCAAGTTTCCCCTTGCAGAAAGGATTTTAAAACTCGGTCTCACATACTTTGGGCATGTGGCCAGAAGGGACCAGTTCTTGGAGTAGGACATCATTCTCATTCTTGGAAGGGTGGAAGAACAGTGCAGGAGAAGAAAACTATGGATGAGATGAATTGACATAGTAAATGGGGTAATGGAAGTAAGTGTTGTCAGAGTTAGTGAGACTGGCTCAGCATAGAGCAGGGTTCAGAGCTATTGTATATAGGATTGCTGTGAGTTTTAGGTGACTTGATGGCACATAACAACAAACAATTAACTGGGTAAAATATCTATCTTTATGTATTCCATTTTGTACAATTCCCAATTTTCCTAGATTCATACTTCATGCATTCCATATTGCAATAATTAAGCTATTTTCAGTTGTTTATCTTCATTTGATTAATGCAGCATCAGTAAATGAAAGTCCTACACTCAGCAAAAGCTTTGCTCCATCACGTTATGAAAATACACTCTACTTTGAGGTAATAGATATTCTCCAGTCATATTTTGAGTGTCTGCCAACCTGAAAGTCTCATCTTCTGGCACTGTATTAGACATTACCCCAAGCCATGATATTTTAAATTGCTTAATATGCGTTTCAAAGTTGAGCAATAAATAAAGAAAATTAAAGATAAATATGTGTCTTTGAATTATGTGTTGGTGAATTAAAAAAAAAAAACACAACACCACAAAACACAAAAACCCCAAAACTTCAAACTCTCCCCTCTACAAGATTCCTGAGGCTATAAGTCCTAATAAATCCTAGCAGGAGGAGACTGGCCATCTTTCTTTCCTGGCACTTTTGGTGGATTCTAACAACTGGAGATTTGTTAAGGACTGTTTTTCATAACACAGTGCAACACAGTATAGACTATACCCTCAAAACTCCACGTGTTTGTGAAGAACATTGTCTGTATCATGGAATTTCCAAAGAACAAACAAATCTGTCTTGGAAGAAGTGTGACCAGACTGTCTCACAGAATCAAGGAGACGTATTATGAGGACAACCTCGACCCTGGAGAAGGACATCATGCTTAGAAAAAAAACAGAGCATTAGAAAAAGATCATCAAGGAAATGGACTGGTGTATTGACTGCAGCAGAGATCTTAAGCATGCAGAGATAACAAGGATGGTACAGGGCCAGGCAGGGTTTCACTTTGTTGTGCATGAGGTTGTTTAAAGCTAGAGATAAGTGGCCCCTAATGACATGAACAAAAAGAAAGACAAGTTCTACTTTGTTCTCAAATCCACTGGTGACAAAGGTGAGGAAAATTATTTTTTAGTGCAACAATGAATGAATGAATGGAAACCCAAAATCTCTGTAAATGTTCATTAAAATTAATAAAATTTAATAAAAAACCAAAAAAGATGGGGTAATGATGGGCATAATTCTATAGTGATTAATTTTATAAAACACAATGTATGGGAATGATTATATGAAATAATTGTGAAAGAAGCAAAGTGTGAAACACAATGTATATGCATTTTGTATGCAAACCAATCAATGTATATGCATTTTGTATGCAAACCAATCAATGTATATGAATATTGTATGCAAACCAATCAATGTATATGAATTTTGTATGCAAACCAATCAATGTATTTGAATTTTGTATGCAAACCAATATTTTTTTTAAAGCCCCTCAAAATAAAGGCCTGGCAATCTAAAAAAAAAAGAAAGAAAATTATTTATTTACAAACTTCTGCAGTCTGAAATTTATCAAGTTTGCTATAAGAATACATTATTAATAATTGATGATTGGAATATGAATGTTGGAAACAAATAGGATTTGTAGTTGGAAAATTGGACTTTGATAATAGAAAGAACGCTAGCATTATTAGAATTTTGTAAGAGCAACAAATTTTTCATTGCAAATATCTTTTCAACAACATATAAAGTGATATATTCCTTACCAGATAGAATATATGTTGTTGTTGTGTGCCATGAAATTGAAAGCAACCCATAGCTGACCCTCCAGTGGGTATTTAGAGGCAATTAATCACAGGAGGAGATTGCCCATCCTTCTTCCATGGAGTAGTTAGTGAATTCAAACCATGTACCTTTGGGATAGCACCACAGCTTCTTGCCGCTGTAGAAATTATGATGGAAAACCTCACTGTCATTACTAAGTATAGGGGCTGACTGCAGAGTAGATAATTACTTAGATGCAAGTTCAAGCTGAAGACAAAGAAAATGAAAATACGTACAAGAGAGCCAAAATATGACCTACAGTATATCCCACGTCAATTCGGAAATTCTATCAAAGATATATTTGACTCATTCAACACTAAGGATCGAAGAACAGAGAAATCACAGGATGACATCAAGAGCATCTCGCACATTAAGATAACAAAAGATCATTAAAAAAACAAGAGAGGATGAGAAGAACAAAATAGATGCAAGAAGAGTTTGAAATTTTCTGTTTAATATAAAATAACTAAAGCAAATAAAAGAAATGATGATGTAAAAAACACTGAAGATATTTCAAAGAGCAGCTATTATAGGACAAAATATTATAATGAAATATGTGAATACCTGGAGCTAGAACACCAAAGGGGAAGAGCTCACTATGTATTTTCTGAGTTGAAAGAATTGAAAAAAAAACAATGAAGCCTAAAGTTAGTAGTATTGAAGGAATCACTGAGCAAAACAATGATGGAAATGGATGATGCGAGTAGAATTGGAGAAGTTGGTGAGGGCTAGATCAAATAGGATTTTGTTTACCATGACATAGATTTCAGTCTTTTTTTTTTCTTTCTAAAAATAGTTAATGACTAACTGTTTGAGAGAAGGAGATGGTGTGAAAAGTATCCATGGCTGTAAAACATTGTCCAGGGCCATGGCATCCTGTGACTGTCCCATAAATATTTCCGATTTAACTGTAGCTAGGAGTCACTGCCCTCTGCCACAACTGTCAAAACGTAAGGCTTTAAGGCTTTCGGATTCCCACCACAGATCATAATCTTTTCCTTTACTCATCCACTGACACATCTTTAGATAGCATATCATGGAAAACTCTGGGCAAAGTCCAACAGCCAACACAGATAGATCAGATTGCCATCCCTCTAAAGAATTGTGGAGCCTGGTAGTGGAGACAAGCCATGCAGTCAAAGAATCACCACAAGGTGGTGACGATCACCTCCTGATTAAGGAAAGGAAAATAATCAGAATGGCAGAGTCACAGCCTTGCCTCAACATTCTTAGTACTTGTATTCCGTCACTGACACATTCACAGAAGGAAATCCAGAGGCCATGCTGAATGTTCCTGAGAGAATGCTCCTAGGAGCACCCGACTATTACCCATATTTGGACACTCAGTGGAAATCAAACCCAAGTTGAAAACAAATCTAAGTGTGAAGGTGCAATTAGGAGGTAGGAACCCTAGGCTCTAGGTCTTGCTCTGTTCCCATTGGCACTGTGACTGGGAAAATTGTTTTAGTATATGCCTTAGGGAAGCTTTCTTCCCTAAATCAGTAATTATCAGTTATAAGAGAATTCAAGTACTACATATATAAATTGTGTAGTGGCAGATTAAATAATGAGAACCCCTAAGTCCCAGATGAAGTATAAGGTGGCAGCTGGGTCTAAAATCCTATGGTTTTATGAAAATTGGATTTGGCAATGACAAGTGGAGTCCTGGGTGATATTTGGTTCCACATCCTGAAAGCTCATGATTTTCTCAAGCTGCCAGGAAATGTTCTTGCCAAGATTTCTGAAATGGCTTAGCCCGAGATTATTGTAGGCCTGGTGTGTGTGCTCGCTAGTGCAGTAATGTTCCTCAGATTGCTAAAACGGCTGTGCTGGATTCAAACAATAATAAGCAATAAATGTAAAATCCATTAAACCAAAGTAGGCAGAAGATAGTCTAGGGAAATGTATACTACTCAAGACAGGTGACTGTGTTCTTTTCGTTCTTTCTTTCCATCGTGTAGGAAAAGAAGGAAAAATCTAAGCAGCCGCCGTGATTTCAGCATGAAAAGAGGAAATGACTCCCTCTAGTGGTAGATAAAGACGCAACCATTCCAACACTGTACCTTTAATCATGGGTGTTTTTTTGTGTTTGGGTTTGTTTTTTTTCCCAAGACATTATTTTCAATTTTATTTACTCATTGCCCACTTTTTACATGCAAATGAGCTAATTAGTAATGCCATGGCTTAAGCCAGACACTTAAATTTTCAAAATGTAATTTTTACATTAAGAGATATTTTGCAGCATAATTACCTGATACATTACGTTGAGTTTTTCCATGCCATTAATTATAGATTCAAGTAAAATGCAATCTGTAATAAATTCAGTAGTTTCTCCATTTAGCATGATAGTTTTTATTAGTCTAGTTGTGAGATTTTTATTTCCTTTATATTAATATGCAATTCATAAGGCAGGCTAGAATCTTTAATCCACATTGGCAAATATATTAAATCATGTTTGCTTTCAGTAAGCAAAGTTGTGTCATCTGCATATCACATGGGTTTTTAAAACGCGAGTGTAAAGTTAGAAAAGACATGCATCAGTATATTGTACTCTTCCACAACACTTATTCAATCTGTAAGTTGAACAAGGAATGCAAGAAGTCAAACTGTATGAAGAACCCTTAAAGATTTAGGGAGGATTCTTTAATGACTATATGTAGATGATACAACTGAGCTTGTGGAAAACAAAGAAGACTTCAATGAAGATCAAATAATAGTCGTCATGTTGGATTGCATCTCAACACAAGCCTAACAAAACTCACCCCAACTAAACCAATACACAGCATCATGATAAACGAATAAAAGATTTTTTTTAACTTTTTAAAAATGTTTTTATTATTATTAAATTTTTTTTTTAGTTTTAATGAACATTTACAGAGATTTTGGGTTTTCTTTCATTCATTGTTGAACTGTTTTCTCTACCCTCCTCCCCAGTTCGTTCTTCTCCCCCCCTTAAATGTCTGTTTTAATTGTCCAATTGCCGCAGTGCTTGTCAAAGCCAGTTCTGATTAATCTCCTTTGTCAGTGTGTCCTTTACCATTCCCTATCACTCCTCCCTGAGAGAGACTTCACCCTGATTCATAAGGAAAAGGGGATGGCGTATTCTCTTAGCTACTTCCCGCTGAAAAGGGACGCTGTAGGTTTCAGGGTAAAGATCTTCTCTCACTACTCTAAAGGGCCCCTTTGGCAGTAGGAAACACATAGACTATTATGGAGATTGATTTTGGAATTTCTAATAAAAGATTTACATTGTAATGGATTTGATTTAAATTGGATCTACAGTCAACACCAAAGGAAAGAGTGTTTGGGCAAGTCTGCTACAAATTGCCTCTAACATATTGGAGAGCAAAGATGTCACTATGAGGACTAAGACGTGTCTGACCTAAGGCATAGTACTTTCCATTACCTCATATGTTTGTAAAAGTTGGATAGTGAATAAGAAGACTAAAGAAGAATTGACACCTTTAAATTGTGATGTTGGTGGAGAATAATTGAATATATGATAAACTACAAAAAGAACAAATTCATTTGTCTTAGAATAAGGGTGGCCAGAGAACTCCATAGAAATGAGTCCCGTATACTCCTGTCATGTTGTCCGTTGAAGCCAGGCCCTGAAAAGGGGCATCCTATTTGGTAAGTGAGGGTAGCTATAAAAAGGAAGACCCTCCACAAATTGTGTTGAAATTGTGGCTGAAACAATGGGCTCACACACAACAACAGCCGATAGGATGGTGCAGGACCAGGTTGTGTTTCATACTGCTGTGTGTATCCCTGTGAGTCGGGACAACACATGGGCATCTACCAACAACAGTGATGCTCCAACAGTCACCCTAACAAGTGCCTTGTAGTTGCTGTTGTGTGCTGTCAAGTCAGAACCAACCCATTGCTGACCCTCCAGAGTGCTTTCAGAATCAATTAATCTCACGAGAGAGGATTTCCCCATCCTTCTCCCACAGAGCAGCTGGTGGATTTGAACCATGTGCCTTCAGGATTCCAGCGCAGCTTATTACCACTAGGACACCAGATCTAGATCTTAACAGGGCCATTTCAGGATTGAGCATTCATGCAGATGATAATGTAAATGTAGTTCTATGGATTATATATTTCGGTGGTTGTTATGTCCTTGAACGAACTACAATTCGTAGTGAGTCTATGAACAATGTATCTGAACCCTACCCTGTCCTGTACTGTACTCACCATCTCCAACACCATTGAGCTCAATGTTACAGTCATTGTGTCAATTCATCTTGTTAAGAGTCTTCCTCTCTTATGCTCACCCTCCACCTTTCCAAGTATGACCTCCTTCTCCAAGGACTGACCCCTCCTTACATCATGCCCAAAGTGTGTGAAACAAATTCACCATCCTTGCCTCCTAGCAATGTTGTTGTTGTTATGTGCCATCGAGTCAGTTGCAACTCATAGCGACCCTGTGTACAACAGTCCTAACCTCTGCTCTGTCCTGTGCCAATTGCCCTTTCTCCAATATACCCATCCCGATTACCCCAGTCCCTGAATCAATTCACCTCATAGAGGGCCTTCCTCTCCTGCGCTGTCCCTCCACCCTCCCAAGCATGATGTCCCTCTCCAAGGACCTCTCCCTCCTTACAACATGTCCAAAATATGTTAGACAGAAGCTCAGAATCCATGCCTCCAAGGAGCCACCCATTTTGACCCTTTCTGGGATGAATCTGTTTGTTTTCCTAGCAGTCCACGGTATCTTCAATACTCTTCTCCAGCACCTCAAAGGCATCAATTCTCCTTCTATCCTCTGGTTTTATTTTCTCCAGGACACACCTAAATGTTCTCTTGGTCATCCATAAGATACTCTTTCTTCTCCAACACCGTAACTCAAAAGTATGTATTATTCTATCATCCTTTTTAATTGTCCAACTTTCAGATACATAGCACCAACCTGCCTTCCAGAATGGTTGTATCATTTTACAATCCCATCAACAATGTATAAGAATTGATAACAACCACATCCTCTCCAACATTTATTACTTGCTGTCCTGTTAAACTTTGCAACCACTACTGGAGTATCTCATTGCAGTTTTTATTTGCACCTCTCTTGTTGCCAGTGATTTTGAGCATTTCTTTATGTGTCTGTTGTCCATTCTAATATCATCCTCTGTGAAAATTCTTTCCATGTCTTTTGCCCATTTTGTAATTGTGTTTTCAGTCTTTTTCTTGTGGAGGCCCTGGAGGATTCTGTGAACTTTTGATATGAGACCCAGTGTGGGGTTTCTTTCCAGTCAGTAGGTTTTATTTTCACTCTGTTAGAAAATGTTTTTCATGTGCGCAGGGATTTAATCTTTAGAAACTCCCATTCGTCAATTTCACCTTCTACAGAGTGTGTGTTTCTGACTGTATTTGGCAGTCTCTTTATACTGTAGACTAGGTCTTCTAAGCTTGATCCCAGGTTATCTCTCATGAACTTTATGGTTTTGGGCTTTACTCTCAGGTCTCATTATTATAAGCAGCTCGATTTACCTACAGCTTTAGCTTTTCTTTTCCCGCTCCATTTCTTTGACTCGGCCTGGAAGCTCCAGCATCTCAGGTGGGCCAAACTCTGTTTTACACAGAGGGCAGCCACCCGTAGAAGAGAAAAAAAGCCTCATCTGCAAAGGCCCCTCCACGGTCTCCATGGTCTCCTCCTGGCAACCTTGGACACCTGTATCCCAGGCTGGGGAAAAGCTGCCTCCAGCTGAAGATACTCTGGACGCCTCTTTGTTCACGCCTCGACTGGGGGACAGCAGTGCTGCTAGCATGTTGCCAAGCTCCCGGCTGAGGCATAGATCAGAGCCCCAGCACCTTAAGGAGAAGCCATTCCTGTTTAGTCTTGATGACGAAAATATACGGACCTCTGATGTGTGATGAGGCAGAGAGCCGGGGAGGGAAGGAGGAGTCAGGAGCAGGAAACCATGCATTGTTTCTCTGCTTTGTTAGACGATACTCAGAGGAACATAGTCCTGTGGATTCTCTGTGGGAGAGTCCAACCTGCTGGTTTTGTTTTTGCTTTTTGTTACCAGATTAGATCTATAGACATGCTCAGTGGACAGCAGGTTGTCTCTTGTTGATTTTTCCAAGGTCTTCCTTGTAATGGGTTATTTTAACAGCTCTTCTCCAGAGGAAGTTGGGGGTTCAATGGCACCCCTAATTGAGATGTATTTACTTGTCCTTGCTTTTATTCTTTCTCTCTCCTTTTTATTTATTTATTTTTTAATGTCATTTTCAGGCCAGGTTCCAATTAGGTGGCCACTCACCTGGCTTTACGCTACTCTTTCATTGGCTGAGGTCTCACTGTGAAATAGAAGGGTGGTGGCTTACCCTGTTGTGATAAAGAGGGGAAGAAGTGGAAGACTCAGGCTCCAGCTTGACTGGAATCATTCTGAGGGAGGATCTAAGAACTGGGGTTGTTGTTGTTGTTGTTATGTGCCATTGAGTCATTTGCGACTCATAGCGACCCTATGTACAACAGCCCTAAACCGTGCTCTGTCCTGTGTCTATTGGACTGTCTCTGACATTCCCAACCCGATTACCCCAGTCACTGAATCAATCCACCTCATAGAGGGCCTTCCCCTCCTGAACTGTCCCTCCACCCTCCCAAGCATGATGCTCCTCTCCAAGGACCTGTCCCTCCTTATAACGTGTCCAAAGTATGTCAGACAAAGCCCCAGAATCCTTGCCTCCAAGGAGTGGCCCGGTTTAACCCCCTCTAGGATGAATCTGTTTTTCTTGGCAGTCCATGGTACATCCAATACTCTTCTCCAGCACGACAGAATACTTACCGTTCAGAGGATCTCGTAAGGGGAGAGGAAAGAACCTTTTGTAGGTGTGGGGAATAAATGAAACCCTAGTGCTTCCAACCGTTTTGGAAATTACCCTGTTCTCTTCTAAATGTTCCTTTCTAAGTATTCACATACTGTAGAGTCCTTATTGGGACGTGAGTGACAGCTACCCACCTGGGTTCCTTTTCAGGCCCCAGAGATGGGTTTATCAGTATTAAGTGTTATGAATGGGTGTTGAGATTTCTCTTTCAGAGTTAGAAGATTAGTTTTAAAACAGGTGTTTTGAAGAGTGAGTTATCCATTTAGGCGTTTTTGTGTGTGCGTGTCCATGTTTTCTAGGATAAAAAGACTATCGTAGCAATGACAGATTATCTTGAATCTTTGCCTCACAACTCTTTTTTTCTTTTAAAGGGCCATTAATAGTACGATTTTAAGCCTAGGATTTGCTTTCTCTTTATTCTTTGTGTTGTCTTCTGAATAAATCCTTGTATGCATGGTCAAACTGTGTCTGACAAGTTTCAGGTCTCTAAGAGCTAGAAGACAATCTGGAGAGATACTTATATTTTTAATAAAATAGAAATTGAGTAGAGAAATGCTGATTCTGAGGTTATGAGTTGCTGGCTAGAGATTTCTGATGTAGAAGAAAATAAGTTTGACCCCCACATTTTAGGATATGTAACTTCTTCCATTTAATGGGAAGATAACTATTTTCTGTGTTTGTGGAAGAATTGTGTGGCATATTGCACACTCAATTTACATCTAAAAACACAACTAGGAAGTTATTGGTGTTCCCTATTGGGAATATTTGTCCTTTTGCAACTGAGATATTTCACTCAGCATAATGTCCTCCAGACTCACCCATTTTGAATAATATTGCATGAGTTCCTTGTTTTCCAATGCAGTGTAGTATTCCATTGTGTGAATATATCACAGCTTCTCTATCCATTCGTTTGTTGATGGGCACCTGGGTTGTTTCCAAGTCCTTGCTATTGTGAACAGAGCCGCGATAAACATGGGTGTGCATATATCTGCTTGGATGTCAGTTATGGTCTCTTTGGGATATATTTCCAGTAGTGGAATTGCTGGGTAAAATGGTATCTCTATTTGCAACTTTTTGAGAAAGCGCCATACCGCCTTCCACAGTGGTTGCACCATTTTACACTCCCACCAACAGTGGACAAGGGTTCCAGTTTCTCCACAACCTCGCCAGCATTTGTTGCTTGCTATTCTGTTAAATTTTGCTATTCTGACTAGGGTGAGATGATATCTCATAGTTGTTTTGATTTGCATCTCTCTTAGAGCTAGGGATTTTGAACATTTCTTCATGTGCTTGTTGGCCATCTGAATGTCTTCTTTGGTGAAGTGTCTGTTCATATCCTGTGCCCATTTTTCTATTGGATTATTCACCTTTATCTTGTGGTGGTGCTCAAGTATTTTATAAATTCTAGACATAAGTTCCTTATCTGACATGTCATTACCAAATACTTTTTCCCAGTCTGTGGCTTCCCTTTTCACTCTGTTGGAGAAGTTTTGGGATGTGCATAGGGATTTGATTCTTAGAAGGTCCCATTCATCTATTTTATCTTCTCCTGGTTGTAGATTTTTCAGGATACTTGGAAGACTGTTTATGTTCTGGATTAGAACTACTAGAATTCTTCCAAGCTTTTCTTTAATGAAATTTATAGTCCTTGGTTTTAACCTTGAGTTGGTTTTTGTATATGGAGTGAGGTGTGGATCTTGCTTGAGCCTTCTGCAGATATTTTTCCAATTTAGCCAGCACCATTTGATAAAAAGACTGTCGTTTCCCCACTTAACTGATTTGATTTCCTTGTCAAAAATCAGTTGACCATATGTAGATGGGCTGATTTCTGGGTTCTCAATTCGATTCCATTGATCTATGTGTCTGTCATTGTACCAGTACCATGCTGTCTTAACCACCATGACAGTGTAGTAGGATTTGAAATCAGGGAGTGAGATGCCTCCCACCTTTTTTCTATTTTTGAGGAGTGCTTTGCTTATTCAGGGCTTCTTTCCATTCCAAATGAAACTGGAGATTACCTTTTCCATCTCCTTGAAGAATGGGATTGGTATTTTTATTGGGATTGCATTGAACTTATAAATTGCCTTTGATAGTATTGCCATTTTCACAATATTGAGTCTTCCTATCCATGAGCAAGGGATATTCTTCCACTTCGCCAGGTCTCTTTTTGTTTTTTGTAGTAATGTTTTATAATTGTCTTCGAATAGATCCTTTGTGCTTCTGGTTAGATTTACTCCCAAGTATTTAATCTTGTGATTCGCTATTATGAAGGGTATTGTTTTTCTTAGTGCAGGCTCTGTATTTTCTTTGTCACTGTACAGAAATCCAACTGATTTTTGTATGTTAATCTTGTATCCTGCTACTTTGCTGAATTGGTCAGCTACGTCCAATACTTTTCTTGCTGAGTCTTTAGGGTTTTCTAGATATACTATCATATCATCTGCATAGAGAGATAATTTTACCTCCTCTTTGCCAATTTGGATACCTCTTATTTCCTTCTCTTATTAGCTCATTTCTATGTATAACTTTTATCAGATAGATCAGTTACATTTTGAAATTTAAAAAACTAATGCCTAGAGGAAGAGACTAAAAACACTTTTACCTGAGTAAATTAAAATTGAGTGTGGAAGCTGAAAATACTTGATTAGAAAGTTGTTAGCTAATTGAGAGGAATCTTTTTATTTCAGGCTGTGTATTTTCCTTGATGTCTGTCATATTAAGAACTTTTCTGGATGGTACTGATCTCATCCTTAATTCAAAACTCATTTGACCAAGTGGTGCTGGTCCAAAAAATGGAAAAGCTACTAAAAGTTTGGAAAGCTATCATTGGATGAATCAATTTCTCTTTTCCCCCCTACAGATTTCTTTTGTACTTACAGATTCTCATTTACTTTCAGCTTCAGAAATGCTATGTTTGGGAATTATTTAAATATGTAGAATTTAGATTATGGCATACTCAAGTAGCCTGATTTCAAGAAAACATTCCATTTTCTTAAATGTCCCTGGTTTTGCTTTGAAATTTTTTTCAAGAAAACCCTCAGCTGATCAAATAAGTACACAATGTGTTGTGTTGAACTGATGAAAATAAAATTTGGAACTTTTGGTTAAAAAAAAAAGAATGTTTGAAAGATAATCCCAGTGGTAGTAGCAAGGTTTAACATGACAACAAGCAATAAATGTTGGAGTGTATGTAGAGAGACTGGAATTCTCACAGACTGCTTGTGGGGCCAAAAAATGGTACAGCCAGCTTGGAAAGTAATTTGACATTCCCTCAAAAAGCTGAAAAAAAATCTCATATGCTCCAGCCATTCCACTACTGTGCATATACTTAAAGGAAATTATAGCAGAGACCCAAACAGAAATACATATGTTCATAGCAGTGTTCTTCACAAAAGCAAGAAAACAGAATCAACCCAAATGCCCGTCAACAAACAATTGGATAGAACAACTGTGGTATATTTACTCAATGGAATATTATGCAGCACCAATGAAAAACGAAGCATTAGTAAAGTATGACACAACATAGGAGAGTCTAGAAAACGTTATGTTGAATGAAATAACTCAGTCACAAAAAGACAACTACTACATGAGATTACTACTGTGAAAATAGGGTAACTGGGAGTTGAAGGGGCAGGGGAGGGAAATAGAAATGTAAAGAGTAGACAAGGAATACCACAAAGACTAAGTCAAGGGAGGATCAGTCTGGGAAAAATCAAGACAAACACAATATGGTTATTGTGACTAGCAAATAAGAACAAGATATCTATGGAGGTTTAAAAGGGAAAAGTGGGGGTGAAGAAGGAGGATGAATCACTTAGACAGTAGAGATTAGTGTGGGGTTGAGAGAAAAAAGTAGAGAAGGTGTGATGGGGACTAGGGGAGACAAGGAGATAAAAGTAACTGATCAACAGTAAGTAATTATCTAAAATGCAATGTACAGAAATTATGATACAAAACAAAATATACATGAATGAAATAATATATCTGAATCATTGTATTAGAGTGAGTGATACTGTAAATAATAATAATGAAAAATTACCTCTATCCCTTAATCTAATCTATGAATATTCATAGAAAAATTAGTAATAATAAAATGTTTTAACAAATCTTTGACCTACAAAAATGGCATCTATAAAGTGAAACAAAATATAAGTAATGTTCATTTAACTTGATGGGAGAATGTATACTTTTGGAAAACATTCCAGCCTCATGAATAATCATGAAATGGCAAGGACAAAAGTACATATGCAAATTAAATGTCTGAAGCTAGTAATAAAATTGAAAACTAGCTTCAGTCTACATTAAAGAAGTGATGTGCTAACGAGTCCTATTCTCTGATGAAAATCAGTTGTCTTCCAGTGGATTCAGACTCAGGGCAACTCTGAATTTATCAAAAGTAAAGTCTGCTCCACGGAGTTTTCAATGGCTAGTTTTTCAGAAGTAGATTGTCAGACCTTTCTTCCAATGGTCCTCGGAGTAGGCTTGAACAGCTCCATCCTTTGAGTTAGTAGACCAGTACTAACAATTTGTACCACCCAGGGGCTCTTATGTTACTGATTCACCTGTGTAGTTACCAGATACCTGCCTTGGGATGATTCTGTTTCTTTAAAAATATCAGAGATTCATGATCATTGGAATATTACCATACAGTATCCCCAAACCTGAATTCAAAGGTTTAGTCTTCTGCCCTATAATAATATTAAGTTGGAAACATTTCAAACATATAGATAAATATACAGAATAATATAAAAGACAAGCAAAAACTCACCATGAGCTACAGCAATTAATAGCAATTTCCAAAAAGGCTTTGGTTTCAATATGCTTAGTCTTACTGCTCTCTCAGCTTTTGAGGTGCAATCTGAATACTATTACCTCAATGGAACCAAAACTCCAGTGACCTCAAATATGCTTCTCACCCTGGCTTTCATTTGGTCTGTGATTTCAGCCACAGGAAAGAACGATCTGAGGCAGCTAGAGAAATAAACCATAGAGATTTTGTGTGCTTGTGCTTCATATCTCATCCATGAGTAGGTAACTTTGGAATGGTGGTTTTGTGGAGGTTTTTAGTATATTAATAATTTTAATGTTAGCTTTTAAATAGTTTACCTTTCATTGGGAGGAAGAGTACTTTGAACATACAGAATGAATTTTACTAAAAGCCCTCCTTCAGTTCTTTTATGACACTATGATGCAGTCAGTGCCAAGAATGTAAGTCCCAAAGTCATTGTAGAGAAGTGTTTCTCTAGGAAGCCACATAAGAAATATATCCCTGAGCAATACTCTCAACTACTCAACAGGGAAATTGGTATCTATTTAACTCAATAAATTTTTTATAATCGGATTACTGAAGGATACAATGACAAAATCTTCTGGATTTCTGATGGGGGAGCTAATATTCTGAACACTGTAAAATATGATACCCACTACTACCATCTCTCCCTCAAAACCCATAATCATACTCAAAACAAACCTGCTGCCCTTGACTCTATTCTGCTTCACAGAGGCTCTATAAAATAGAATATAAAGGCCTCACAAAGTTTCTGAGCCCATAATTTTTATGAAAGTGTATTGCCAAATTTTTCTCCCATGAAGTGATTGATGGATTTGAACAGCCAATCTTTTGGTTAGCAGGCAAACACTCAAGTACTGTGTGGCCAGCCTCCTTTTAATCTATAAAAGAAATCCATGATTAACCTAAAAATACTTTTCAACAAAAACACCCATCTACCAACTCCTGTCTGTTGGTACTAAAACATGATATGGTTCCTGTTAAAAACAAAAAATAACCAAGGACAATGTGAGGATGACCAAGTCTGACCTCTACAGACTCCACAAATGGGAGCTGTGCCCCTCAATAACATCCACAACACAAATCTCATTCCCATGAGGTCAGGCATGGCCCTCCCACACTCCTGCACCTCTTTCTACTAATTTCAACACCTATCTTAACTGCTGTACTGAGTCTGAAATCCATTGCAATAGTTCACAGAACCATAGTCACAATCATGGGGTTTATGAGGAGAGTTAACAGGATACAGTTTTTCAGTCAGAACAGCTTCTGCAATGTGCTCACGGGCCTTTCAGCCTTGAAGTTTTAGGCCAGTATTTCAAAGCTCTCTTAATCCTACGATTTTTGCAATCTCCCTCCAAGTTTTGCAGCAAGCTTGGGCAAAGGATTCTGGTTCTGTAGGGCAGCAGTCCCAGGTCAGTTCCGTCACACATTGGGTCTCTAATTCTCAGCTGATGCTCCTGTTGTTTTCCTGTAGGTATGGCTGATACAAGAATCTCTAATACTAATGAACACACACTGTATTCTCTGCTGCCTTTTTGCTAGTGGTGAGATTCCCAACCTTTGCTGCTGAATCGGCTCATTTAGTAGTAAGACTAGCTAATCGCCTTGTGAATGGGCTAGCACACCCTATTTGTATGTCCTTGACCATTCATGTGGCAAAGTCAAAGTCAATCAATGGATAGGAAGTCATTTTGAACAATTAACCCTTCACTCCACAGTTTTAGTTTGCTCTATCTGGGTAAAGACAAAAAAAGCTTGAGTGTGGTCAAATGAGTACACAAACACAAATTTATTATATTAACTAGAAACTTTGTTTCACAAAGCATGTTGATACTTTCATTGGCAATTATGAAATAATATAAGGAATACTTGAGTCAAAAGTAGAATATGCCCCTTTTTATTAGATTTTCACTTCATAGCCTAAATTAACCTACATAAAAATCTACCCCAGTGTAGAAGCAAGCAACTTTTAAAAACTCAAATAAAACAGTATCTGTCATAAGTGTATCCATTTCTTTCCAGAATGGCATCCCTCTTTACACTCTGGTATAACAATCTCAACCAACGGATTTACTACTGCTCATTTCCTTTGTTCTGAAATCATCTTTGCAATATCCTCTCTATTCTTCATGTAGCATTCATTTTCCAGAGGTATTGGCAAAAAAAAAACAGCAGTAGATCAATAGACAACTCCCAGAAATTCAAGCATGATTGGAAGAGACTGTAGAACCAGAGATAGATAATATTTTGGGTGTCAGGTGGACCTTGGCTGAAAGCAGGGAATACCAGAAAGAATGTTCAGACTGTTATTAGCAGTTTCTGTCACCAAACAATGGGATTTCTTTGAATGATGGCAGCATCTCCAACCAGTCTGAATTCTTTTGCTTGTCCTCACTGGTAACTCATTACCACCAAACTGCTGTTACTCAACAGTAATTCCATAAAAGAATATTTGGAGCTACATTCATAAAGTCCTAAAAATGTGGTTATTTTCCTGCTCGCTTCATCAAACTCTACTGTTTTATTAAATGGATCACAGAAGTTTTCTTCACCCATTTTCTTTCTGAGATACCTTTCTGGATTTCCTATGCTAGAATGACTCAGTCTCAAATTCTCTCAAGTCAGAACCACCTCCTAGCTGACCCTCTGTTATCAGGGCCGTAAATAGCATGAACAGAAGTTGCCCTTCATTCTCCCTCAGACTTGTTGGAGGATTCGAATCACCAGGGAGGCCTGGCCATTGATTTTTCAGCACCGCTGCCGTACTATGGACTATGGTAGAGCTCTTTATAGCAGAATAAGACTCCTAGTTTATTCCAATAAATTAAACTAAAATTTCATGTTGCTTCTTTTTCAGATTGTTTACATCATAAACCCAGTAAGAATTTTGCAAATATAGCTTCCTGACTACAGAGTGTTTAACATACTCAGGCAGAAAAATATTTTGTGTGAAATTTGAAAATTTTTGTTGTTGTGGGCCATTGAGCCAGAGCCGAGCGTAGTTAATCTTGTGGTGGGTTTTTTACAGTATTGCTCAGGCTACAGAGTGAGTCAGAACAACTACCAAATGGTCTTAAACAGTCTTTTAAAAAAGTGACAGAAAAGAAACACTAAGTATTTTTTTGAAAAAAAAATATTTACCATCTTGAAGATACTATGGGGAAGTTTTATTGTGTCCTATGTGAGTCACTGGCTTAGTGGTAAAGAATTGCAATGTAAATCCAAAGGCACTTCAAACGCACCAGCTGCTCCATGGGAGAAAGATGGGCCATCTCCTTCCATTCAATTGATAGGTACCCACCAGCAACAACTAGAGTCATTATGAAGCAGAATTGACTCATTAGCCATAGGGTTGGCTTTGTTTTGATATTATTGAACATAAGTCCCTGGATGGTACAAGCAGCTTTTGATTAACTGTGGCAAGAAGCTGTGCTGCAATCCTGAAGGTACACAGTTTGAGGCCATCAGCCGCTCTATAGGAGAAGAATGGGCAATCTCCTCCCCTGTAATTAACTGCCTCTGAAAATCTGCTGGAGGGTCAGCTATGGGTAGGTTCTGACTCTGTGGTACACAAAAACAACAACAACAAAAATTTGGAGGTTCAAATCTATCCAGTGGAATCTGTCCAGTGGTGCCACAGCAAAAGACTTGGTGATCTGATTTCTGCAATGTTAGGCAAGATCACATTCAATTTAAAAAAAAAAGACTATGGTGAAATTCTCTTTAATACACAAAGTTATCCCAAGACAGAATTAACTTGAGAGCAGTACATCTGAAATTAGAACAAGGACATCACTCTTGAGATCAACTATAGAAGGAGGAAGAAGAAAATAGGGACAACTTGTCAGACTGCTAGTGACTCTACAAAGGGAAACTGTCACCCCCACCAACATCCACAATACAAAACTGATCCCTATAAAGTCAGACACAGCCCTCCACGTTCTTGCATCTACTTACCCTAATCACTGGGTCTCATATTTGTTGACCACACAGACATTATAGAATCTCTCTTTTATTTAAAAGGAAAGATTTTATCAAACACAAAGTATTTACATGAAACACAATGTATATTAATAATTGTATGCAAACCAATAAAACTATGTAAAACCAAAATATTTTTGCCCATAGAACCCTTCAGTATTGCAACGTGAGGTTTGAATTTGTTCTTCGGTTCTTTCAGCTGTAGAAATGCTGAGCGTGTTCTTCCCCTTTGGTTTTCTATCTCCAGCTCTTTACACATTTTGTTATAAGATTTTGCTTTGCCTTCTCAGGCTTCCCTTTGAAATCTGTTCAGCTCTCTAACTTTGGCATTTCTTGCCTTTGTTTTGGTCTCTCTACTTCCTAATGCAAACTTCAGAATCTCTTCTATCATCCATTTTAGCCTTCTCCCACCCCCCACCCCAACATTTTTGTCTTTGAAATGAGTCCTTTTTGATGGATGATGTCTTTGGTGTCAATCCACAATTTATCTGGTTTTCAGTCATTAGTGTTCAATGTATTAAATTTTTCCTTGAGATAGTATTTTTTGTTTTTTTTAGTTCAGATGGGATAGACTCAAGGTCATATTGTGGTTCTCATGAGTTTGTTTTCATTTTCATCAGCTTCAATTTGAACCTGCCTATGATAAATTAATGGTCTTGAGAGGTCCCTGACAGCAGACTGCCAATGCAATTTATCTTTTGATTTCCTGATTGCTCGTCCCAAGAGTGTTTATTGTGAAGACAAGCAAGCTGAAATTGTTAACAACTTCAAGCTCTTCTCCACCAATTAAGGTGTAGCCAATTGGCTCAGTGGTGAGAATCTTTGTCTTCATGCTGTTAAGCTTCAATTCATATTTAAAAGACTATAGCCCTTGACCTTCTGCAGCAAATGTGTCAGGGAAGACTGGTTGTTGGGAAACAAGGACTTGGTAATAGAAACGAGGTTGGAGATTGAATGATAGACTTTTTGCATAATCAATGACTTAGTCCTTGCAAATACCTTTAACAAAACATAAACAGTGACTGTATACATGGACCTCACCTGGTAGTCTACACAGGAATCAGATTGACTACATCTGTAGTAAGAATCAATGGAGAAGCTCTTTATTGGCAGTCTAAACCAGGGCAGGAGATGACTGTGAAGTAGAATCTCTTTTTACACACATTTGTAAGGTTTATTAGGGAAAACAGCTTGTGAGGGCCAAATCACACAGTTCAGATTCTATAAATAGCAGTCCAAACTAGGTTAACAGCAAGAAACAATCCTTCAATTAGTTCAGACAGCTTCGCAGATAACAGCAAGATACCTCTGGTGCAAGAACTTCTGGCCGTGAAGGATGTGTGCTGTTCTTTCTGTTTCTCCTTCTTCCCTGGTGTTGAGGTTCCTTGTCTCAAGGGCTTTCACTCTGGCTCTCTCTGGCTCCATAAGGATATGCCTTGCCACGGTTGACCTACATTCTGGTTAGTTCTTGCTCTTATGTTGATCTCACAGCTGTTGATGATGTTGGTGGGCTGCCCATAGCGCAGCTGCATAAAATAAAAGACAATGCTCTAAAAGATTTGTGCTTTTCTTAACTTTTAGAGCTGGTAACTATTGCCATGCTTAAAAAAAGTGTCATTGCAGATGTGATTAATTAGAGATTTTTGAAGTGAGAAGACTGCTGGGTCATTGAAGTGAGTATTAAATTAAAGAAAAAAGGTGACCCAACAGAGTGTGGAAATTGTCTGACAATGTCATTAGTATAACACATATATAAAAGCTTATTGAAGAATATTTTTAAATGATTGCACCAGAACATTGACAAAAAATTGTCCAGAATTTCAAGCTAGTTTCATAACAGGTCATGGAACAAAGGATATTTTGTTTATATCGATTGTTCTTGACTGAAAACAGAGAATATTAATGGTGTTTACCTGTGTTTTACTGACTGGGCAGAGGTATTCGACCATGTGGATCTTAACAGATTATAGATAACCTTGAGAAAAATGAGAATTCCAGAACTCTTAATCATGCTCATGCAAAACCAGTATATAGATCAAGAAGCAGTTGTCAACAAAAACCAGGGGCATACTGCATAGTTTAAAATCTAAAAAGATGTGCCTAAGGGTTGTACCTTTTCTCTCTGTATATTCAATTTGTATGCTGAGAAAACCATTTAAAAAAACTGGTCTACATGAAGAAGAATGTGGCATATAAAAATTAAAGAAAAGATTTGTCAATAACCTGAGCTATGAATATAGAACAACCTTGCTTGTAGAAAGTGAAAAATACTTAAAACACTTACTAAAGATTATCTGGGAGGCTGGGCTCTATGAGCAGAAGTGTGGCATCAGGATTGGAGGTAGACTCATCAACAATCTGCATTATGCAGATGACACAACCCTGCTTGCTGAAACTGAGGAGGACCTGAATCACTTGCTGCAGAAGGTCAAAGGCTGCAGCCTTCTATATGGATTGAAGCTCAACATCAAGAAAACAAAGATTGTCACTACTGGGATGATTGGCAGCATCATGATAGATGGTGAAGAGATTGAAATTTTTAACAGCTTCAGTTTGCTTGGCTCTACAATCAACACTCTTGATACAATAAGGCAGGAAATTAAAAGACAAATTGCAATGGGAAAGTCTGCTGTCAGAGACCTCTCCAAAGTACTGGAGAGCAACGATGTCAGTCTGGAGACTAAGGTGTGCCTGATCCAGGTCATGGTCTTTGCAATTGCTTGCTATGCATCGGAAAGCTAGACAATGACTAGGGATGATAGAAAGAGAATTGATGCCTTTGAGCTGTGGTCTTCGAAAAAAGTATTGCATATACCATGGACTGCTATAAGAACAAACAAGTTCATCCTGGAGAGGGTGAAGCGAGGCTGGTCCTTGAGGGAAGGATTCTGAGGCTTCATCTGACATACTTTGGACATGTTGCAAGGTGGGATCAGTCCTTGGAGAGGGACATTGTGCTTGGGAGAGTGGAGGGACAGCTCAAGAGAGGAAGATCGTCGCTGAGATGGATTGATTCAGTGACTTGGGGTGATGGGGGTAGGTGTGTCAGAGACAATAAGATTGGCAAGGGATAGAGCAGTGTCTAGGGCCATTGTACATACAGTCATTATGAGTTGCAGGAGGCTCAATGGCACATAACAACAACAACAAAGAAGACCCGATTTCAGCCTTCAGTATGAATTACATTTCAATATGGACTATATTGAGAAAACAAAAATCATCACATTAGTACTAACAGGCAACATCTTGAGAGATGGAGAAAAGATTGAAACTTGATTATTTCCTTTTAGTTGGATTCACAGTCCACAGCCCTGGTAACAGCAGTCAAGAAATCAAAAGATACAGTGCTGTGGGCAAAGGCCTCTTTAAAATGCTAAAAAAAAAGGATGTAAATGTTCATTAAAATTAATAAAATTTCATTATAAAAAAAACAAAACAAAACTGCCAGTTTAATGCCAGTTTAAAGACTAAGATATGCCTACCCCTAGCCAAATCATTCTAAACAGCTTCATATGCATGTGAAAGTTAGACAATGAGTAAGGATGAGAGAGGAAGAATTGATGTCTTTGAACTGTGATGTTGGTGAACAGCATTGAATATACAATGCGCTGCCAAAAGGACAAACATCTGTCTCGGAGGGACTGGGACTGCAGCCGGGGTGCTCTTTGGAAGCAAAGAGCTTCATCTCGCTTACTTTGGGCATGTTGTCAGAAAGCATCAGTCCTTGGAAAAAGATACTATGCGGGAAAAATTAGAAGGTTCATCAAAAGACAGAAAGAGTACCAAGGAGATATGCTGACACAGGGACTGCTACAATAGGCTTGAGTTTGGTGGCCACGCAATAAGGAAAAGCTTGAATCTGTTGTTCCTAGGGCCAACAAGAATCCTAGTTGACAGAAGAATATTTAACATCTAAATTCAGTGACAAGGGTACATATAAGAGAGCACCCTTAGAAGAAAGTACCTCTTCAGTGGGGAACCAACACACAGGGAAAATGAGGAGACAATGAGTCCATAAGAATGGAGAGTAGAGTGATGTGGTCAAAGACCAAGGAACACTTGATGGCATCAGAAGTTGAAAGAGGTGAGGTATATATTCTTTTCAGAAGCCTTCAGAAATAGTGTATGACTCTGCTCACATTTTGATTTCCAAGTCCATGGAAGAATAAATTTCTGTTGTTTTCAACCACCAAATATTTGTTAATGTCTTACAGTGCCACAGGATGCTGAGAGTTATGCATTGAGCCATCTATCTAAATATTCTACTGGCTCATGCTTTATTTAGTCTTGACTTTGAATGTCATAGTTGAGAACAGACTCTTTTTCCTATTGCACTTGAATGCTCTCAAACTCTACCCTATATCCAGGCACATATCACATGCTCAAAGAATAATGTAGTTTGAGAGCAAAGCACTACCTTCAAAGAATTAATGAAAGTGTGGGCTATGTACATCAGATCTCTCCAAATTAAATCTAACATGCCACAAATCAAACCCTCTCCAGTAGAGCAAAACTATTTCCAGTAGAGCAAAAGTATTTCCAGTAAAGTATTTCTTCTTGGTCAGGTTCAATTGGAAGTAGGTATAAGATGTGAGCTGAAAAGAACCAGCACAATTGCCTAGTTCTGCTATCGGTCTATAACAGATGTTGATGCCAGTGTCAGAGAAGACATCACGCCATCACTGCCGATAGTGCCTTTGAAGTGCCAACAATTTGAAACACTTATACATTCCCTCTAGTTGGTCTATGGACCCTAATCTGGAGTCTGAGCCATCATATATGCCCAAACAAAGCACAGGATGCTCTATTTTCAGGTGTAAGAAACCCATCTTTAGGCCATTTTTGCCCTTTCATGATGGCTTCGAATATGCTTGAAAAGAAATGAGTTGCAGTTGTGAGGCCCGTGACCCTAACAAGAAAAGAAAGACATCCGTATGTGCCAGTGAAGCATGGGATTAATTTCTTTCCCTTTTGACATTATGAGTTTCCACCAAAACATTTATAACTGAGGATGTGCTGTGTCTACAAACCGTAGAGGACAACACCCTTATGCTCTATAGAGTAAATTTTATCTGAAAATTAAGTGTTTCTGGAAGAGATGAAATAAGCAACAAATGAAAATACAGATAAAAGCAACATTTGTATAATCTAGAGACTCCAAAGTTAAGGGTTGAATTTAGTATGCTACAATCTGTTCTAGAGGTTTGGGCCTTCAATAAACTTTCATCAAAGCATTTTCCAACATATATTCTTCTCTTCCTTCTGGCCCGACTTTTGACCAGTAGGACCACATTGCTGGAACAGACAATTTAATCACCAAACATATTCATTTTGACTGTGTTTTCTACAGAAGCCAAACCAACAAAATACACATGATTTTTGCCAAGGAAGTGGCTCACCTGCTTGTACAGGCTGGGAGGGCCTACAAGGCTCTACAGAAAAAAGATGGACAGCCTTCTCCTGTTGCAATTTACAGCCTCAAAAAACCCTCAAAAATTGGATGGTCCCTACGAGTCAGAACTTACTCAACCTCGGTTGAATAAATGAGTATATACAGTGGACAGCAGACTTCATTTATGGTGGAAAAGCAAAGATGTCACCCTGATGACTAAGGTATACTTGATTGAAGCATCTTTTTAATAGTTGGACAATAAAAAAAGTTAAAAAAAAAAGCCAGAGAAAACTTGATGCATTCAAATTGTATTGTTGGTTGGCAAAGAATATTTAAGTTGAAATTGACTTGATGTCAGTGGGGTTTGTGTCAAGAGAATAAAGAAATTTGCCTTAAAGAAACAAAGTCAAAACGTTCCTTATTTTAAATACATCATGAGGAAAGGCCAATCTAGAAAAGGATACAAAGTTTGGTCAAATAGAAGACCCACAACAAAGAGGAAAATCTTCAGTAAGATGGATTGTCACAGTGGTTTAAAAAATGAACGCAAACATACCAACCGTCATGAAGACAGCACAGATAACACTTCATTCCAGCATACATAGAGTCAGAGCTGACTTCATGGCTACTAACAATAGTAGTTAACGATAGTAAAGTCTCACAGAATTTTCAAGCCTTGCTCATCTGTTTTTGTGTACTTGGAGTACTCTTCATTTACAACAATCAAAATTACATTCCTTGCTATATATCCAGGTTACATTCGAGGCCTGAGAGAGGATGTGGGGTATGGAAAGGATTGTTTCATTGATTAGATTGAGAATCTCATTGCTACACAATGTGATAAGAAGAATGCAGTCAGGGAGTACGGACTTTTCTCACCATGCTGCTGCTGCTGCTGCGTGTGCCTCTCCTTATCCCGCATCCTGAACAATGCACATGCTTGCATAAAAACACAACTACCATGGCTCATTCTCTTCACTCAGGCAAATCTGAAACAAGAACTCGATTTACAGGCACTTTGGGTACATCAGTCATGTATCGTCCTGCCACACTCCCAACTTAATTCTTATTCCTCTTCACTCATCAGCCTCTTCAACTGAGACTCTTCTCCATTTCTTGACTTGCCTATAACTCGAGACCTGGTAGTGGACATGACATCT
The DNA here is from genome assembly GCF_000299155.1 of Elephantulus edwardii. Classification (NCBI taxonomy): domain Eukaryota; kingdom Metazoa; phylum Chordata; class Mammalia; order Macroscelidea; family Macroscelididae; genus Elephantulus; species Elephantulus edwardii. The sequence goes on from NW_006399769.1 coordinate 14,350,891, forward strand.
TTGCATCAACACACTCTTAAATATTTTTCACTCAAAACTTCTTATTTTTTCCAAGCAACTCAACTGCAGAGACAATTGTCATAGTCAATATCCGATAGACATCTACCTTAACAAAGTATTCTGTACCTCTTCAAGTACAAGGGCAAGTGAGCAGGGATCACACACTGTTTTCCTGCAAAATTAAGTGACAAAAATATAACAAATTGTCATTATTACTGAGGGTTCCTCTTTCAGTTACCCCATAGTTCCTGTCTATAACAAAGCCCTTTTGCTATCTAATACTCTAGTAACAATCTATTAGCATTCAAACATGATGTAGACCACAGCACAGTTTTATTTTCCATTTTTTTCCAATCTACAGACAATTCTTGGTAATATTCAAAGTAATTCAAAGTGATCATAAACTAATTCTGCATTCCCTTTATGTTTGGTCCACAGATTGAGAATGATGCTATTTATTTGACAAATTATTATATAGTATTTACAGTGTGTTCTATTGCTCAAAAATTGCGTGGGGTAGGAATCTAGTTAAGTACTCAGATACAAACTAAAAAAATCGGTGGTTGAAATCCTCCCAAAGATGCCATAAAAGAAAGGTATCAAGACCTACTTCTAAAAAACTCAGCCACCCAAAACTTAAAGCTCTACTTTGAAATACATAAGATCATCACATTTTCATGCAAACACAATAGCAATTGACTGGGCTTTATTGGACAATAGTAAGAATTGTCTAGAGTTACTTTATTATTATTCATCTAAAAGAAAACTAAGTAGAGAAACAGCAATTATGTTGTACAATTATATCTCAAGTGCTTAGAACAATGATTGGCATGTAGACCGCAGTAATTAGACAAATGCAGGATGATACATTAATTTGTGTCATTTCATTTAATTTTTCTTAATTCTTGTTTTGTCCTGTTGCCCCCTCTATGCTTAGTGAGTTTATATTTATATATTACTTGGGAGAGGGGCTATAACACCTATTGCAGATTCTTTGGCCAGCATTGCTAAATAATTGCTTCTTAAATATCTAAGCATTTTTCAGGTTGTATTTCATGACTTACTTTTCTAGAAAATGCTATTAAAATATACAGGTGAAATAGGGTGCTCAGTGGTCAACTCAATTTGCAAACTGCTAAATTTCTGTCCCAAAGATTCATAATCCACATTAACATACTAAAGTCCTGCAGTGAAGAAACACACTTTACTTCTGATAACCAATTTTTCTTACATTTGTGCTCAGTACACTCTCTTTGTGTGGTATATCAACCTCTTGTGGAACAATGTTCCATTATTTATCTACCAGTTTGGAAATACGGCTTCAAGTGTGAGTCTCTACACATAAATGCATCAGTCACATAAAAGTACAATGGGGAAGGGGGAGTCGAAGCACCAAATGAGCATTGGATTTCATATTAATTAACAATGTGATTTGTTGTTGTTGTTGTTGTTGTTAGGTGCCCTTGAACCAATCACAATTCATAATGACGCTATGAACAGTGTATCTGAACCTTATCCTATTCTGTCCTATATTTACCATCCCTGATATCTGTAAACTCATTGTTAACAGTCACTCTGTCAATCCATCTGGGTGCAGAACTACCTTTCCTTAGCCCACCTCCACCTCTCCAAGCTCTATGTCCCTTTCCAAGGAATAGCCTCTCCTAGTAACATCTCCCATATATATAAGATGAATCTGTCATTTTTGCTTCCAAGAAGCACTCTGGTTGCACTTTCCCTAATATCTGTGTGTTGTTGTTGTTGTTATTATTATGTGCTATCGAGTCGCTTGCGACTCAAAGCGACCTTATGTACAACAGGCCTAACTCTGCTCTGTCCTGTGCCAATCGCACCGTCTTTGATACACCCATCCTGATTACCCCAGTCACTGAATCAATCCACCTCATAGAGGGTCTTCCTCTCCTGCGCTGTCCTTCCATCCTCCCAACATGATGTCCTTCTCCAAGGACCTGTCCCTCCTTACAACATGTCCAAAGTATGTCAGACGAAGCCTCAGAATCTTTGCCTCCAAGGAGCCGCCCGGTTTAACCCTTTCCAGGATGAATATGTTTGTTTTCCTAGCAGTCCATGGTACCCTCAATACTCTTCTCCAGCACCAAAGCTCAAAGGCATCAATTCTCCTTCTATCCTCCTTAGTCATTGTCCAACTCTCTGATGCATAACAAGTGATTGCAAAGACCATCTTCTGTAATACCACAACTCAAAGGTATCATTCTTCTCCTGTCATCCTTACTCATTGTCCATCTCTCAAATGCCTAGAAAGTAATTGTAAAGGCCATGGCCTGAATCAGGCACACTTTAGTCCTCAAACTGACATCATTGTTCCTCCTTATTTTAGAGTAGTCCCTGACTGCAGTCTTTCCCAATGCAATATATCTCCTGATCTCCTAACTGCTGATACCAAGGGTGTTGGTCATGAATCCAAACAAGATGAAATCATTGACAATTTCAATATTTTCTCCATCAATCATGATGTTGCCTATCAGTACAGTGATGAGAATTTTGCTGTCTTGGTATTGAAATACAATCCATATTGAAGGCTTTAGTCTTTGCTCTTCTGCAGCAAGTGCTTCAAGTCTTCCTCACTTACAGCAAACAAGGTTGTGGAATTCACACAACACAGGTTGTGGATGAGTCTTCCTCCAATCCTGATGCCACATTCTTCTACATAGGGTCTGGCTTCTTGAATTATATGCTAAGCATAGAATTTGAATAGGTATGAAGAGAGGATACAATTGTGACACACAACTTTTCTTATTTTAAATCAGGCCCATGGATTGAATCCACCAGCTGCTCCAGGGAAGAAAGATGAGCAATTTCCTCCTGTATAATTAATTGCTCTGAGAATCCTCTGGAGAGTCAGCTATGGGTAGGTTTCGACTTGACGGTACACAACAACAAACAGCAACAAGTGTTCCCTTGGACTGCCAAAAGACCAAAAGTATGACCAGAGTGCTCCTTTGGGGCAAGGATGGCAGAGCTTCATCTTGCATATTTTGGACATGTAGCTAGGTGAGGCTATTTATTGGAGTGGGACATCATGCTTGGAAGGATGGTGAGTCAGAGAAGGTGAGGTAGATCTCCAATGGGATGGATTGACATGGTGACTTCAGCAATGGGCTTAAATGTTTCAGAGATGATGAAGATGGCACAGGATAGAGCAGGGTTCAGGTTGGCAGTTCATAGTCACTATGAGTTATACTTGAATTGATGGCACTTAACAATACTAAGTGTTCCCCTGCTCTATTTGGATAACAGCCTATTGATCTAGGTATAGGTTTCACATGAGCACGATTAAGTGTTCTGAGAGTCCCATTCTTCTCGATGTTACCCATAACTTGCTATGATCCACACAGTCAAGTGCCTTTCAATAGTCAATAAAGCATTAGCAGATACTCTGATTTTCTCTGCTTTCAGTCAGAATCCATCTGACATCAGCAATGTTATCCCTGGAGCCACTGCCTTATTAAACCTAGTCTGCACTTTTTGGGAGTTTTCTGTCAATATACTTTTCTACTTCTAGAAGACATTAGAAAAAAAAAAATCAGGCCCCAGAAATCAGTGGGATACCAGCTGACATACTTCATATCACAAATGCAGCCCTGGATGTGCTCACCAGTCTGTGTCAGGGAATTTGGAATACATGTACCTTGCCAATGAATACAGAGATCTGTATTTGTTCCCATTCCCAAGAAAGGTAATCCAAGAGAATTATCAAACCGTATCATTAACAAGAATCTAAGTAGAGAGAGATTTATTCATCTTTATTCTGGATCTTTCCCCATTCTCAGCGATGAGGCAAAGGTCAGTAGCATATTCTGAGATTGTACTGATTATATTATAAATTATTTTTGCCTGGGTTGGCAAACTTGAAACCAACTTATAAATTGTTGTTGGTGTTGTTATGTGCCGTCGAGTCGCCTGCGACTCATAGCGACCCTATGTACAACAGCCCTAAACTCCGCTCTGTCCTGTGCCAATCGCACTGTCTCTGACACTCCCATCCCAATTAACCCAGTCACTGAATCAATCCACCTCATAGAGGGCCTTCCTCTCCTGCGCTGTCCCGTCACCCTCCCAAGCATGATGTCCCTCTCTAAGGACCGGTCTCTCCTCACAACATGTCCAAAGTATGTTAGACGGAGCCTCAGAATCCTTGCCTCCAAGGAGCCACCCGGTTTAACCCTCTCCAGGACAAATCTGTTTGTTTTCCTAGTAGTCCATGGTATTCTCAATACTCTTCTCCAGCACCACAGCTCAAAGGCATCAATTCTCCTTCTATCCTCCTTGGTCATTGTCCAACTCTCTGATGCATAACAGGTGATTGCGAAGACCATGGCCTTTATCAGACGCACCTTAGTCTCCAAAGGGATACCATTGCTCTTCAGCACTTTGGAGAGGTCCCTAACAGCAGACTTTCCCATGGCAATGCACCTTTTAATTTCCTGGCTGCTGGTGCCAAGACTACTGACTATGGAGCCAAGCAAACTAAAGCTGTGTACAATCTCAATCTCTTCACCATCCATCCTGATGCTGCCAATTGGTCCAGTGGTGAGAATCTTTGTCTTCTTGACATTGAGCCTCAATCCATATTGTAGGCTGCAGTCCTTGACACTCTGCAGCAGGCGCTTCAGGTCCTCCTCAGTTTCAGCGAGCAGGGTTGTGTCATCTGCATAACACAGATTGTTGATAAATCGTTCACCAATCTTGACCCCACATTTCTCCTCATAGAGCCCAGCCTCCCGGATAATCTGCTCTGCATACAGGTTGAAAAGGTATGGAGATAGGATGCATCCCTGGCATAGTCACTGCAACAATAGGTTTAAACACAACAGAGATTGTGAGCATGGTGTAGACTCGAGTAGTGTTTCAGTTAGCTACATCGAGTAGCTACGATGGTACCTAATATGAACAACAACACGAGCTTGATGAGATTTGTTCTTAATTTCTCAATTTCTAAAGGCCTTTCTTTGCTGCAAGAATGAAAATAAAATAGATGTTGAGTAGATTGTCCTCTCCTCTGTGATCTTTTCATCCTGTGTAAGGTGGACCATCCTTTCTGTGTTACTGTCTTGAGTGGAGGGAGCATGACAAACCACTCAACTTTCTGATGCAGTGGGTACTGTGTTTGGTTGGATAGTGTACAACCTGTATACTAGAAGTGAATCAATTAGTTCATTATCGTGAAGCAATAGCTACAAAATAACAACAAACACAACTAGAATCCTTCACAGCATTCACACATAATCAGTCATAATGTCATGCATAATTTAATAATTTTTAAACTATCCATTTAAGATTAAGTCTTGCATACAGACTTCAATATTTTGCAGTCACAATGTTAATCCATCTCTTTTAGGGTCTTTCCTCCTATGATCCACCACTGCATTGAACAAAACCTGTTATAAAAACATACCCATCCTTGTCCCTGAAGAGCACATTGGCTGCACTTCTTTCAAGCTTGTTCTTTTGACTGTCCTCTTCATCAGCCTCAGATATCAAATGCAGTAATTCTTTTTTGATCCTCTTTATCCACTGTTCAAGTTTCACATGCGTGTGAAGCAATTGAAAATATCATGGCTTGGGTCCTATGGACTCTCACATTCAAACTGATATCCTTGCTCTTTAGGACTTTAAAGATGTCCTTGACACTTGACAGTACACTTGTCCAGTGCAATTTATCTTTTGATTTCTTGCCAGCTGCTACCATGATGGCTGATTACGGATCTATGTAAAATTAAACTTATTGGCTATTTCAAACTATTCTCCATTTATCAAGATATTGTCTATTGATCTAGTTGTAAGGATTTTTTTTTATGTCCAGGTATAATCCATACTGAAAGTTGTATGTAGTATTTTATCCATTTAAATAAATGCTTCAAAGCCTCTTTACTTTCAGGCAGTTGTATGATAATGCAGGTTGTCAATGAGTCTTCTTTCAATTCTCATTACGTCTTCTTTTTCGTATAATCCAGCTTCTGAAATTACTTACTCAGCATACAGATTGAGCAGAAATGTTGAAAGGATACAACTCGGAAACACGTCTTTTCTGACTTTAAATCAGGCAGTATCTCTTTTGTTCTGTTTGAACAATTGCTTTTTGGTTCATAAACAGGTTTCTGAGCAAAATTAATGAAAAAATACATCTTTTCATTTCAAAACCAACATCAACAGTAGTAAATAAATCAAACCCTATAAAAACTATGAGAATACAAAAGAAAATGTTTTGAGAATATGATACATCACTTTGCCTGGCTTGAGAGGATGCAAAGGAGAAATGAGGCAAAGATAAGGGAAGGGACAATTTTCAAGCAATCACCTCTATTCTACTTCAGACTTAATTGAAACAGAAATTTCAGGACTAAAATCCCCTTGAGCATCTTTGAGACATGAGAAAGGACATTGAAGAACATTTAAATCATATTCCCTTGCAAAACAAATCAAAGAGTTGGGACATTTTTATGTCACATAATTAAAAGTCAAGTTTCAACCTTGCAGACGAAGAGGTAATTTTAAAATTGAAAATAGAGTTTGGGAATTAATAGTATCATTAACATTTCAGAATGCTGTTCAGAGCACATGCACTAGAAAATTATAATAATGGGAAGCTCCTGTCTTCAACAGCTCACTGCTTCTACATACCCTTCTCTCATTTAGAGCATCACATAAAAGGTAAAGAAAGGATATGTTTGCCCTTTCTCATTATGTGTTACACATACAAGAAGTAGGCATTTTCCAATAGTCTCAATATTACCTAAATACTCACTGTTGTCATCCCTTTGTTTTCCTCCTATAGTACTTCCTTCAACCTCTTCTAAAATGGAATTTGAATATGGAATTCTTCAGATATACATATTTTTCCTCTCTCTTTTAAAATCTACAACAAGAAATTACAACCTTTTCCAGCATTTTCCATCAACTCATTGAGTCCTTCGGAGGTAATAAAATTCAATGTTAACAACTTCTTAATATTTACAAATAAATGTGAAAGCAAATCTGAACATAACTCTTAAACCTGACAATGTAAGTTAAATGAAACAGCATGTTTGAATTTGCCATTTTCTTCTCATATTTGTGCTTTGCATTTTCATCAGCAGTAAAATCTCTGAGGCATGTCTTGCTTTACTACATTTGTCTTTTTCTCTCTGTAGTTTTACAGGGATGCTTCATTGCTAGAAGTAAAAAAGGATTTGAATTTAATCTTGACTTTACTACTTAATATCAATGTGGCATTGATAACAAAAGTAATTTCTTGATGCTTTAGTTGCTTCATTTATAATCCTATCCCATATCCTTGCTTGAGTGCCAGATCTGTAAATCCAATTGTCTGACAATTTACCTCACTATCCCAAAGTCCCAAATCTGGCCAGAAACTAACCTGTGATCTTCTGTTAGGGATGCTTATGTTCTCCGTCATCCTATCCATTCATAAATTATAAACATATGTCCAATATCATTCCCTCCTCTCATGTCCAATTTATTCCCAGGATTTGCCAACTTTAGCTTCCGGTCCATTCTACGTTCCTCACTGCTCTCTCTCTCAGCACCAGTGGTCCCATCCAAGCACAAGTCCACTCTAACCAGAGATATTGTGAAATCTTCCTCACTGGTCTACTTCTATCTATTCTTGCTCCTCTAATAATTTCCTATTTAATCAGGGCTCTTTTTAAAATGCAATTATGATAATATTGCTCTTTTTAAAATATAATTCTGATAATATTACTCTGATAATGTTGTTTTTGTTGTTATGTGCCGTTCAGTCGCTTGCAACTCATAGCAAGCAGCCCTAAACTCTGCTTTGTCCTGTGCCAATCGCACTGTCTCTGACATACATATTACTTTTTAAATACAATTCTGATAATAATTCTAAAATATAACAGGGACCACATAATAAATCTAACTATAAATCAGAAACATTTTTTGAATCCTGTCACTCAATTCTTTCTATTCCTTGAATGTACCATGCTTCCCACACAAGGACTTTCCACATAGTAATTCCTCATCTCCACCCAACAATCAGTCATTCATCTGGACCTTCCCTCAATCCTCACTCACTCAAGAAAGCGTCCCTTACCTCTCTTAATATCTCCACCCTCCTTGTAATATGCACTCACAACACTATGATTGTTGAAAATTTTATTTATTTTCTGATTATATGAATATTACCTGCTTTCTCAAAAAACTCCTTAAGAATGAAACTGAACTTCAGATTTCTCCTCTGGTATATGCTCAATAAATATGCATAAAATAATATAATAAGTGACTAATTATATAAAAATAAAAAA
>NW_006399769.1:14359296-14379541 GCF_000299155.1 Elephantulus edwardii
TTTTTTTTTTTTACATTTTGTTGTAGCCTAGATGAAATTCTACAGAGTAAATTATCTTTCTGGACTGTAATTTATACACAATTTGTTTCATAACATTTTCTAAATCCACCCAATGTAACAACATTATCGCTACTTTTTTACGTGTCTCTCACTTGCATTTGCTCATATTTTCTGATCCTCCTTCTGTTCTGTAATTTGGGTTTGGTCAAATACTGCCTTTTCAGTCTCTTGTTAAACATTTTCATGGCAGCATGTTCTTCATGAGAGAGAGAGACTAGTGAGCATGTCCAAGGTTGCATCTACTCCCTGAAACACTTCAATTGCTATTCCATCAAATCCTGGAGCCTTATTTTTTTGCCAATGCCTTCAGAACAGCTTAGACTTCTTCCTTCAGTACTTTTGGTTCTTGATCATATATTACTTCCTGAAATGGTTCTTGGCTGAACAATTCTTTTTGGTATAGCGACACTGCGTATCCTTTCTCATCTTCTTTTAATTCTTCCTGAATCATTCAAGATTTTGACCACAGAATCTTTTAGCGTTTTAGCTCAAGGTTTAAATTTGTTCTTTAGGGTTGGTTTGTTGTTTTTTTTTTCAGCCTGAGAAATGCCAAACACATTCTTACCTTTTAGTTTGATCCAAACCCTAATATTTTCTTTTTTTAAAATTTTATTAATTTTGATGAACATTTACAGAGATTTTGGATTTCCATTCGTTCATTGTGCACTATCCATACATTTTCAATCTAAATGCAGAACAGATCATTCAGGAGGCTGGATTTTATGAAAAATAACGTTGCTTCAGGATTGGAGGAAGACTCATCAACAATCTGTGTTATGCAGATGACAAAACCGTGCATGCTAAAACTGAAGAGGACAGGAGGTGTTTCCTGCAGAAGGTCAAGAAGGTCTTCAATATTGAAGCTCAACATCAAGAAGACAAAGATTCTCACCACTGGGCCAATTGGCAGCTTCATAATGGATGGAGAAGAGATTGAGATTGTTGATAATTTCAGGTTGCTTGGTTTCACAATCAACACCCTTGGCACCAGCAGCCAGGAAATCAAAAGATGAATTGCATAGGGAAGGTCTGCTGTCAGGGACCTCTCTGGAGTACTGAAAAGCAACAGTGTCAGTCTGGACTAAGCTATGCCTGATCCAGGTTATAGCCTTCACAATTACTTGCAATGCATCAGAGAGCTGAACAATAACTAAGGATGACAGAAGAAGGATCAATGCCTTTGAGTTTTTGTGGAGAGTGCTGGAGAAAAGTATTGAATGTACCATGGACGGCCAGGAGAACAAACAGGTCTGACCTGGAGAGGGTGAAACCAGGCTGCTCCCTGCAGGCAATAATTTTGAAAGTCCATCTCACATAGTTTGGGCATGTGGCCAGGAGGGACCAATCCTTGGAGAAGGACATCATGCTTGGAAGGGTGAAGGGACAGTGCACGAGAATAAGACTCAGGATAAAATGAATTGACTCAGTGACTCTAGAAATGGGATTAGGTCTATCAGAGTTGGTGAGATTGGATCATGATTAGGCAAGTTTCAGAGCTAATGTACATAGGGTCGCTATGAGTTGTAGGTGACTCAATGACACGTAACAACAACAGTATATTATAAAAATATATTGTATCATTTTGATAAATTTCGATAGTTATAGAAAGGCTGCAGGCCTTTTGTTCATAGGGTCACTATGAGCCATTGCTCGACTTGAAATCAATCAATAAGAACAACACATTGTAACATAATATATAATAATGACTGGGGGGCTGGCTGAGAGCAGAGGAGCTGAGCGGCTGTATGAAAGTGGCTCAAGATGAATGTTGGAGGACTTGGATTTCAGCTAAAAGATAGCATCCCAGTAACTGAACTATTAGCCAGTGGCCCTTTTGAAAACCACGGTCATTTTAGGAAAGGTTTTTCTTGTGTTAAAATGAACTTTTGCCCAGTCATCCTCTTGAGTTGTCAGAAAAAAAAATGTCCAGCTCAACCAAGATAAAATGAACTTTTCCGCGCTGAGGAACATCCAGGGTCTGTTTGCCCCCCTGAAGCTGCAGATGGAGTTCAAGGCCGTTGCAGCAGGTTCAGTGTCTCCCATTTCTTCCAAGTTCAAGCCTCTCACCTGATATTTTGAGGGGAAATGATGAGCCCATTGGATTTGAAGATATTCTTAATGATCCTTCCCAAAGTGAAGTCATGGGCGAGCCGCACTCGATGGTAGGTACAAGCAGGGTTTGCTGTAGAGCGGCGCTGGCAGCACACCCGAAGGCTGCAGGGCGTCCCGAGCTGTCTGCTTGGCTGTGTGCAACATTAAAAGTTCTGACACACGAGACGTCTGTCTTAATGGTGTCTGTGACCGTGTGAAATTATTTGCGTGTTTCGTTTATGGCGTGTGATAACTGACAGCATCAAGGGGTGATGGTTATCAAACTCCTAGTTTGTATTAAAACTATAGCCTTCCATATCTGTGAGAACATGTTGCTAATGGGTATCATAAAACTGCCCACAGGTTCCACTTAAACCCATTTCTAGGTATTCTATTTGTTTAGATATGAGTAACTGATATCTTTATTTTGAGTCTATAACCTTTACAGTAACAGCTTTCAGACTAAATATTTGTAATGGATTTCCATGGCAACATTCACATAAAATGCAGAATACAGTGTCTTCTCAGCATAGCCCAGGAAAACACCTTTATTGGCAGTAACTCAGAATCTTTAATTTCTTCAGACCAGAAAGGATAAATACACCGTTTAAAACCTTTCCTTTACTTCTTTGAGGTGAAAACAAAAACAACCAGCAGACACAGGTTAAGCTTTTAAGCTTCATAGATTCAGTATCAATATGTGTTTGGAGCCCTGGTAGCATAGTGTTGAGCTATTAAGCAGGTCAGTGGTTCAGACCCACAGCTCTTGTTCAGGAATAAGGTGAGATGATTGTTCCCATTAAGGTTTGCAGCCTTGGAGACCCTGGGAAGGGTAACCAGGAGTCATACGGATTTCACACTAGTAGATTTCATTTTTAAAATGTATCAAATGCATTTAAAACATTTTAATATTTCTTTAATACTGCTATGTAACTTGGCAAAATTCAACCTTTGTCCTCTTGTTAAATTTTTAATAATAGAATGTTTACACACTTCTGTTACCCAAAAGAAATTTCCATAGTATAATCATTTCTCAAAATGTGTTTTCACTGCAATTCTTCCTCATAAGATATTCTTTATGAACTGAGTATACAAAAATTAAAACTTTTTTTTAAAAAAAGAAAAAAATAAGTATGACTGAATGCAAACAATTTAATAAGGTTTTAATATCAACTATTAGCTATACATTATTTCCTATGTATTACTTAACTTCTCAAATCTATCATTGCTTTTGTTATGTTAAGTGCCTTCAAGTCAACTGTGGCTTATAGCAACACTATGAAAAACAGATCTGGACCTATTCTTATAATTTTTGATATTGGAATTGATAGCTGAAGACCACTGTTATAGACACTGTAACAATATATTATTCCTCTCTTTCTCTCACTCTCCACCTTTCCCAGCATGATGTCTTTTTTCCAAGGACTGGCCCTTCCTGACACATTCTCTAAGTGAGATAAAGTTTCTTCATTTTTTAACTCCGTTGTCCGTTCTTTTGGCAGTTCGTGGGATATTTAATATTTTTCTCCAATATATCAATTCAAAGGGATCATAATTTTTTTGCCATCCTAATTCATTGTTCAAATATTAGATGCTTTGTTGTTGTTGTTGTTGTTAGGTGCCATTGAGTAAGACTCATAGTGACGCTACCAACAAAAAAAGCTGAACCCTCTTTTATCCTGCGCCCTCCTCACACTTCCTGACACACAAGATCCCACTGCAGCAATCACCATGTCAATTCACCTGGTTGAGGGTCTTCCTCAAGACATATCCATTTGTTCTCCTAGCCACCCATGGAACGTTCAGTGCTTTTCTCCAATACCACAACTCAAAGGCGTCAATTCTTCCTCTGTCATCTTCATATCTGTCATATTCATTGTCCAGCTCTCAGATACATAGCAAGTGATTGGAAAGGCTATAGCCTGAATCAGACACACCATAGTCCTCAAACTGACATCATTATTGGAGAGATCCTTAACTGCAGATATTCCCAGAGCAATGCATCTCCTTATTTCCTGACTGCTGGTACCAAAGGTGTTAATTGTGGATCCAAGCAAGATGAAGCTGCTGACAGTTTCAATCTCTCCTCCATCCATCGTGATGTTGTCTATCAATCCAGTGGTAAGAATCTTCGTTTTCTTGACATTGAGATGCAATCCATACTAAAGGTTTCTTTCCTTGATCTTCTGCAACAAGTGCTTCAATTCCGCCTCACTTTCAGCAAGCAAGGTTGTGTCATCTGCATAACACAGGTTATTGGTGGGTCTCCCTCCAATCCTGATGCCACATTCCTCATCATATAGTCCAGGTTCTCAGATAATTTGTTCAGCACACAGATTGAATAGGTATGGAGAGAGAATACAACCCTGACACACTTCCTTCTCAATTTTAAACCATGCAATATTTCCCTGTTGTTTTGTTTTGTTTTGTTTTGTTTTGTTTTTTCATACAGCAGCCTCCTGGTTCAGGTATTGGTTCCTCATGAACACAGTCAAGTGCTCTGGGACTCCCATTCTTCTCAATGTCATCCACAAATTGTTAAGATCCACACAGTCAGATGCTTTTGTATAGTCAATAAAGCACAAATAGACATTCTTCTGATATTCCTTACTTTCAGCCAGAATCCATCTGATATCCCTGGTGCAAGGGCCTAAGTCCTGCTTGATCTTCTGGCAGTTCCTTACCTATGTACTGTTCTAGCTGTTTTTAATGACCTACAGCAGTATTTTGTTTGCATGTGATATTAATGATATTGTTCAACAGTTTCCACATTCAGCTGGATCGCCTTTCTTGGGAATGGGAACAAATATGGACCTCCTCCATTTCGTTGGCCAGACAGCTTTCCTCCAAATTTCCTGGCTTAGACTGGTGAGCTCATTTAAGTCTGCATCTGTTAATTGAAAAAAAAATCAGTTGTTATCTTAGGAGGCACTTTAAAATGCTATGGCTTGGATCACACACACACAACTTAGTCTCTAAACTGTTATCTTTGCTCTTTAGCACTTACTTTAAAGTAGTCTCAAATTTTCCTAATGCAAGTCTTTTGATTTCTGGACTTTTTTTTTTACATTTTTACCATGCATGTTGACTGTAGATCTAAGTAAAATAACTCATTGACAACTTCAATCTTTTCTCCATCTATCATGATGATGCCTATTGGTCCAGTTGTTATTGTTAATGTGCCATTGAGTCAAGTATGACTCATAATGACCCTATGAACAACAGACCTGAACCCTGTCCTAGTCTATGTCATCCTCATAATTTCTGACATACTTGAGCCCAATGCTGCTGTCATTGTGTCAATCCATCTGGTTGAGAGCTTTCCTCTCTTTCGCTAACCGTCCACATTTCCAAGCATGATGTGTGTTTCCAAGGAATGGCCTGTCCAAACAACATGTCCAAACTATATAATATGAAGCTTCACCACCTTTGTCTCTAAGGAACATTCTCGCTGCACCTTCTCCAAGACTTAACTGTTTGTTCTTTTCTCAGTCAATGGCATATTCCACACGCTTTTCTTATACCATCAACTCAAAGGCATCAATTTTTCTCCTGTCATCTTGGTTCTTTGTCCAGCTCTTAGAAGTTATCAAGTAATTGAAAAGACCATAGCCTGTATCAAATACATATTCTCCAAACTTGACATCATTGCTTCTCAGCAATTTTGAGAAGTTGCTAATAGCAAACAGTCCCAATGCAATATGTCTTTTGATTTCTTGAGTGTTGGAGCAAAGGATATTGACTGTGGATCCAAGCAAGGTGAAATTATTGACAATTTCAATTTTTTCCTCTTTTATAATGTTGCCTATTGGCCCAGTGCTGGAGATTTTTGTATTCTTCACACTGAGATGTAATCCATATTGAAGGTTGTAGTCTTTGATCTTCTGCAGCAAGTGCTTTAAGTCTTCCTCACTTTGAGAAAGAAAGGTTGTGTCATCTGCATAGTCTATGTTATTCCAGTCTTCTTCCTATCCTGATGCCTCATTTATTTTGTCACAGAGTAGAGCTTCTGAAATTATTTGCTCAGCATAAAAATTGAATAAGTATGAAGAAGGAACACATCCTTAATGAAGAGTTCAATTGATTTTCAATCAAGCAGTATTCCCTTGCTCTGTTTGGACAACAGCTTCTTGATCTAGGTGTAGGTTTTGTAGGGGCATGATTTAATTCCCATTCTTCACTGTTAACAATGGTTTATTTAGACCAACACAGTTAAATTACTTTGCACAGCCATAAAACACAGACATACATTCTTTTGGTATTCTCTGCTTTCTCCCAAGATCCATCAGACATGAGAAATTATATCTTTGGTGCCATGACCTCTTCTAAAAGCAGCTTGAACCTCTGGCAGTTGTCTGTCAATTGGTCCAGTGGTGAGATCTTTTGTTTTCTTCATGTTAAGACATAATTCAAATTGAAACTTGTAGTCTTTGATCTTCTGCAGTATGTGCCTCAACTCCTCTTCATTTCTGCAAGCAAGTTAAGTCTTCTGTGTAATGCAGGTTGTTGATGAGTCTTTCTCCGGTCCTGATGTCACACTCTTCTTCAAAAGATCCAACTTCTTGAATTATTCTCTCAGTATATGGATTGGGTAGGTATGGAGTAAGGATACAGCCTGGATGCATCTCTTTCCTGATTTTAGACCATGCAATGTTCCCTCCTTGTTCTGTTTGAATAACCACTTCTTAGTCTAGACTTAGATTTTCAATGAGACCAATTAATTGCACTGGGGTTCACATTTTTTCTCAAACTTAGCTGTAATGTCTGTAATTTACACAGTCAAAAGCTTTTGCAGAGTCAATAAAACACAAGTAAAAAATCGTTCTTGTATTCTCTGCTTTAGGAGCGGCATCCACTTCCAAAATGGCTTGCCTCCGGAAACTATGTACGAACAGTGCTCAGGCTGTTCGTTCATAGGGTCGCTATGAGTCGTCTATGACTTGACGGCATAAAACAACAATAACAATGATGACGACCAAGAGAGAGCTACGTTGGCCTAGTCGAAGGAAGCTGTGCTACCAAGCCGAAGGTGGGTGATTGTCATCTGTGGCCCTTGGCCAAGTTCAAATTGTCTTCCTGTCAAACATTCTTCTAGGTGGTATAGCACTGGTCTGTGTGTTGCTATACAGAAGTAACTCGTGGTTGCTATGATGTTGAAACCTGTGACAGTGATGTGCCAATCGTGGTAACGGGTACCCATGGTGGACAGTGTTGGCTGGAGCTTCCCGACTAAATCAAGCCTGGAAGCAGGAGCGGTATCCACTTCCGAAATGGCTTACCTCCAGAAACTCTATGTACGAACAATGCTCAGGCTGTTTGTTCATAACGTCGCTATGAGTCGTCTAAGACTCGACGGCATTAAACAACAACAACGACAACATTCTCTGCTTTCAGCCAAGATCCATGTGACATCAAAAAGAATATCCCTTCTGCCATGGACACAGAAATAAAGCGAGGACATGAGGAAATGAATTCTGAAAATGAGGAAGGCTGAGGCAGAGGTCCTCTCACAGCTTAGGCCTATGGAAAAGCCCCTTTCTCAGTCTCCCTACAGTTTTTATTTAGGTTAAGCCAATAATAATAAGAAAATTCTATCTCCAGAGACTTTATTTTCCCTATATTTAAATGTTGCCAACATTACATTGGGTAAGTTTAATCTTTAAACTAAGATAAAAGTTCAGACATGGCATCCCCTGTGGTGGGAGGCTGGGAGGAAACTTCTTTTTGCAGAGGGCATCCAGTTTCTCCTCCAGGGGGTTGGGCAGAACTTTCTCTTTGCAGATGGTGTTCAGTCCTACCTGGACTCTAATCTCAGCTGCGGCCCTGCTATCAATATGCCAAGCTATCCACATTTCCCTTCTGTTGTTTAGGCATCACTTAGTCATCAAGGTAAATACAGCTTCTCTACCTTTTTCCATTACTCTTTTTTCTTTGCATTCTCCATCCTTGACATAAAAAACACAAAAATAAGATTTATAAGACAAAACATGACTACAGAAGAACATCCAAAAATTTTAACGTCATCAAAGGGATTGTTGTTGTTGTTGTTGTTGTTAAGTGCCATCAAGTTGCAGGCGACTCATAGCGACCCTATGAAGGAGAGTCCTTAATGCATGGGTGTCTCTCATCCTCTCTCCAGTTTCATAGGGTTTCCGGAGGCAAGCTATTAGGGAAGTGGATGCCACTCCTCCTTCCACGCTTGTTTTAATCAGAGAGTTCCACCCCAGTCTCTGGCCTAATTGGTTAAGCAGCCATTAACGCATTTGACACATCAGTGTCAGTGTTCAGACTCACAGCAACCACAAGTTACCGCAGTATGGCAACTTGTACACCAGGGCTATACAACCTAGAGGAATGTCAAAGGGATTAAGATGAGAAATTCCTTCACTTATTTCTTCCAGAAAATCAGTATTACTAAATTTTCTCAGTTGTTCATTAAAGTATCATGAATTTTGGCTTGAAACTTTAATATCTCATTGGTTAAATTACGATGATTCATCAATTATTTGTGAACTTTATCTCGATACCATTCAGTATTATTTCATACAACAGGGCTCACAAAATTGAGTAGTCACATTTTAAGCTCCATTGTCTCTAAGTTAGTGATATGATCACCTATCATAACTACTGGCTGTTCTAAATTAATTAATCAAGAATTGATTTCAGAATCTATTTGACTTTGAGATGACCATAATTTTTCAGAATCACTAAGCCATTGTTAGACATAATCTACTGTTTGAACTCTTTGATGCAGAGTAATTCCAGCAGTAGCTGCTGTAGCCATTATGGCTATGACCCAGAAAACAGCAACAGTTAATGTTCCAGTAAACCTCTTGCTTCTTTTTAATAACTGATTCACAAGATGCTCCAAAAGTTTCATCTCAGGAGATGACTGCCATTTAGGATCCAAATTAACAGGAAGCAATAATCCAACTCTAGATCTTAATATAAAAATACTCTCATTAGGTGGTAGAGAAATAGAATTTAAACAAGTATACAGAGAACATTTATCACAAGTCAAAGTTAAATTATCCATCTCCCATTTAGTAACTCCCTTTAGGAAAACGTAGGATAATGGGATACAAAGTTGAATATGTCACGTCTCATTTTTCTTAAAACTTAAGTATGTGATATTGTTTGTGTTATTGTGAGAATAATTCCCAATCCAGATCCTCATATATTTTAGGGCATTACCAATTTTCCATAAATGTTTTTGATAAAGAAAATGCTGAAAATAAGGATATGGTTCTACTATACGAGCCCCATGCCAAGAGATGGTATTTTGGGCTCTTGTAGTTGTAATTGTGCCATTGCCTTCTCTGTACCATCTTTATTCTGTCCTTTCTGGCAAGCGGAGCCTACAGGACTCTATTCTATGGCACTTCCATAGGAGATATCAACCAGAACTATCCCTTTTTCTCCTCTACACTGCACCCATTAGATCCATTCTCCTGCAGATGACAAAGTAGGCATATGACACAGAGGAATATCAGGATGATGTGTGAGAGTCTCACTAACTTTTCCTTGAGATCCATAACCTTGAAATGTATAATAATGAGGAGTATTATTTCTATCAATTTTATAAATCCAAGCTTGTGCTACTAATTTTAAACAATGGCTCTCACAGGAAATTCTCCCATACCAATGCAAACATTTTCCCAATTCATGCCTTCTTAATTTGGTTTGAGAGGTCTTCTACTACCATGAGGACCAGAGAGCCACTGACTGTCATTATTATAGATCAGAATAACATTATCTATCCAATGAACCATTTTAAGCAGTGGTGGGTGTGGAATATATGCCCAGTAACTATGATTTTCTGCCTTGCCTATTACCTGGCTTAATACAGTGAACATACCTAAAAATAAATTTTCATGGGACATCTGTTGCCCTGTATTCTTAATCACTTTTCCCCCTTCCTTTGTCAGCTTCTTTATCTGGCTTTACATAGGAGTCTCCATTTTCCTGGTCTCCTGTAGTAGTCTCCTCTTTGGTTCTTTCTCTATGATTATCAGACTCATCCATTCGACAATTCTATCTTCATCGAAGTATGGCCTCTTTTGGCTTTCCTTAGTGGAGAAAGATTAAAAGCAAAAGATCCAGGCACAAGGTATGAATAGGCATATCACTAAAGAAGAAATTCAGACAGCCAACAAACACATGAAGAAATGTTCAAAATCCCTAGCTATTGTCGTTGTTGTTAAGTGTTGTTGAGTCTCCTGCAATCCATAGCGATCCTATGTACAACAGCTCTGAAGCCTGCCCTGTCCTGCCAGTCTCACTGACTCTGACATAATTACTGTATCAATCCATCTTATCCAGGGTCTTAAAAAAACGCAAATCAAAGCAACAATGAGTTATCCAACTCCGACAACAATAGCAAAGTTCAACAGGATAGTAAACAACAAATGCTGGCAAGGATGCAGACAAATTGGAACTTTCATGAACTGTTGGTGAGATTTTAAAATGGTATAACCACAATGGAAGGCAGTCTGGTAGTTTCTGAGAAAGCTGAATATAGAAATAACATCTGATCCAGCTATTCCCCTACTAGTAATATACCCTAAAAGAAACCAGAGTTGTATCACAAACAGATGTATCCACCCGCATGTTTATTGCAGCATTATTCACAATAGCAAAGAGATAGAAATAGCCCAAGTGCTTACCAATAATGAATGGATAGAGAAGCTATGGTAGATTCACACAATGGAGTATTTACAATGCATTTAGAAACAACACAGAACTTGCAAAACGCAATACAACATGGATGAGTCTCAAGGACACTAAGTTGAGTGAAATAGCTCAGTCACTAAAGGACAAATACTGTTCAAGATGACGGTTATAAAAACAGGAGAGTTACATGAAGAGGATGGTGGACAGAACAGCAAAAGAACAAATGGATAATGAACACTGCATTGAAATAGATGAAAAGGTCAGTGTGAAATGAATGGCTGATTAGACATTAAAGGCTTGCAATTAGAAATCTTAAAGAGGACATATATTTCACCATTTGGACTGAAGAAGAGGTGAGGGCATGGAGTGGAAAATACGTAAGAATGAGTGAATGAAAACCTAAGTTTTTTTCCATTTTCATTCAAATCAGTTTTAAAAAAAGTATTGACAAGAAGATGGACCATTTGGAACTTGTCATACATTGCTTGTGAAGAGGTATAATCACCTTTGGAAAAGTTTGTTTTGTTCTATAAAAATTCAATTTCAATGTATGTTATTGTTGTTGATAAACACCATCAAGTCAGAACTGACCCATAGCTCCAGCAGGTTTTCTGAGGCAGTAAATTGCACAAGAGCTTATCTATCTTTCTCCTGTTGGAGCAGCTGCTGGATTTGAAACAACTGCCTTTGGGTTGGCAGTGTGTCTCCTTACTACTAGGCCATGAGAACATACTGTATAGTTTTTTTTGCCAATTGCTAAACAGTGCAAAGATATTTCTTTGACCATTTTAACTCCATTTACCCCTGTCTTTGTACTGTTCTTATCATTTATTTTTATTCCCTGTATACTTTAAATTCCAAAGTCCTGACTCTCTGTGTGCATGGACGTGTGTACACACACACACACACACACACACACACACACTTCTTCCAGTTTTAGTTGGAGATGTGTTGTATAACAAACTTCTATTGTGGGAAATAACCCATTTAAAATGTGATTAATACATCATAATTTGTTGACTATTGTGCCTAAAGATAGCATTTGTTTTATTCTTACAATACAGTCACTTGATAAAAGACTTTTGTATTTTCACTAGCAGTGGACTTTAAATCCCTTTTATTTAGGTCAGAGATTGGGAAAGCAGAGATTGGGTCAAATAAGGTCTGACTTTAAAAATAAAATTTTAGTGGAAAAGCTTTTATCCGGAGAAGGATGGGCAATCTTCTCCCGTGGGATTAACTGCCTCTGAAAACCCGCTGGAGGGTCAGCTATGGGTTGGTTCCAACTCAATAGTACTCAACAACAACAGTGGGCAAACAGCCATGTCCATGTGTTACATATCGCTTATAATTTTTTTTCTTCCTACAAAGAGACTATAACCTCCAACTCTTTGCCATCAAGCCAATTCTGACTCATGGTGACCCTCCATTGGACAGTCAAGGCTATAAATCATAAGGGACGGAGACTGCCCATCTTGCTCCCGTGGCGATGCCGGTGGATTCAAATCATGGGTGAAGCACAACCTGCTAGCAGCACAACTCACTACTGACTGTGCTACCAGTGCTCCAAAGAGAAACCATGGGACCTAGAAACCAAATATCTTTTATATCTGGTCCTTTATAGGAAAATAAACTAGCTAACCCTGATTTAACTGCTAGAATTCATCATTTTTCCCATTTTGGAAAGGAATTATTTCGTCCATTACTATTTCTGTGGTCTTGTTGCATCCACTATCTATATTCCAATTCCTTCTGAATATCATCTATCATTTAGTATTTCCTAATTCAGTTCTAATTACTTGTCTCCTCAAAATGAAATTGTTATGTTTTATATGAGTTATTTGTATGTTAAGGTATTCCCGTGCTTTATAGTATATCTTCCTAGAACTTGGTTCATTCCTTAGAGTTTACATTTCCTTTCATTGTGTTATGCATTGTAGTTAATCCATATTTATTAAATTAATGGAATAATTAATTGACTCTGTTAGAAAATTTAGAATGTCCTTTATTACTCTATACTCTGAACATAGTTGGGTATTAGAAATGATGCATAATCTTTCCAAAACATTTCACTGCACTGTCACTTGAAGCCAATTCACCACCATCTCCACTGTTCTGCTTCCTTCTGGGCTGCACACTATGCCCATAGAATCCAACTTATCCTCCGTATCAGTCTCCTACTCTTACTGGACAATTCATTGTCTAGTTCTGTTACTCAATTACACATGCCTACTTCCAATCACCTCCTTTTTCATGTTCCAAGATGTACTTAACCTGTTTTCTTTCTTTTTTTTATGAGTTCATCTTTTAGTTCAAGAGTTAAGATGCTGTAAATAAAATTCTGCTCTGCTATATATTTATAGCCAGCTCACGTCTCTATCCTCCTTTCTATTCTAAAGTCACAGAAGGAGAAAAGAATATAAAAGTTTGACAACTTTTACTTTGTTCCTTTATTTTACTGCACAAAGACTCAAAGCTCTGAGAGAAACGTACAGATAACTTATTTCAGATGACAGTGACTCAGAAAACCTAGAGGTGTTTCAGGTAAAGAGAACAAGTTAAAGGCCCACAATGTACATTAGAAACTAAACGAAGAGCATCTCCAGTCAATTCTTCCTGCACTCCCTTTGTTTAGCAGTGAGAGATAGATATTTAATATTTAGTGTCTCAAAATTGGTTCTTTAGAACACAGGAGTGTATCACGTGAGGTGTTCTTTGTTGATCTTATTGGTGTAAAGTCAACGATCACTCATAGAACCCTATGAAAAAGAAATCTAAACCTTACCTTATCCTGCACCTCATCATGATCTCTGTCATGCTCAAACCCATTGTTGTAGTTGCTGTGTCAATCTATCATGTTGAGAATCTTCCTCTTGTTTGCTGATCATTGACCTTTCCCAGTACAATATCTCTCTCCAGGGACTAGTCACTTCTGAAAATATGTCCAAAGTAAGTGAGATTAAGTTTCATCAGCCTTGAATAAGGAGAATTCTAGTTGCACTTTTCTCAAGACAGATTTGTTTGTTCTTTTGGCACTCCATTCAATATAGTCAATATTTTCACCACCACCACAATTAAAAATAATCAGTTATTCTGTCTTCCTTATTCAGATGCATAGGAAGCAACTGAAATTCTATGGCTTGGCTTAGGTGTAGTTGAGTCTTCAAACTGACCTCCTTGCTTCTTAGAACTTTGTAGAAGTCCCTGACAGCAGATTTCCCAAATGTAACACACCCTGTAGGCCATGGTCTTTGCAATTACTTGTTATGCATCAGAGAGTTGGACAATGACTAGGGAAGATAGAAGAATTGATGCCTATGGGCTGGGGTGCTGGAGAAAAGTATTCAATGTACCCTGGACTGCCAAGAAAACAGATTCATCCTGGAAAGCATTAAACCAGGCTACTCCTTGGAGGCAAGGATTCTGGGGCTTTGTCTGACATACTTTGGACATGTTGTAAAGAGACAGGTCCTTGGAGAGGGACATCATGCTTGGTAAGGTGGAGGGACAGTGCAGGAGGGGAAGACCCTCTATGAGGTGGATTGATTCAGTGACTGGGGTAATTGGGATGGGTGTGTCAGAGGCCATGCGATTGGCACAGGATAGAGCAGGGTTTAGGGCTGTTGTACATAGGGTTGCTATGAGTCCCAAACGACTCAACAGCACATAACAACAACAACAACACACCCTGTCACCCCCACCCATCTATTCATTTGCCATATGGTGATGATTTGCATGTTGCTCTGATGCTGGAAACTATGCTACCAGTTATTTCAGTCACCCTTGGTGGACAGGTTTCAGTGCAGCTTCCATCTAAGATAAACTAAGAAGCAGAACTGGCCACTTCTAAAATAATAGGCCTTTGAAAACTTTATGTATAATGGAAATGTCCATAGATTGAATGGAATCTTCTTTTTTTAATTAATATTTCATATTTTTCAATATTTAATCATTCATAATCATTATGTTTCAGGCATGTACATTGCATTTTATATAGTCTTTCATTTATATTACATTTTGTTCATTTATATTGTGGGAGTTTTTCACCCTTACAGTTATCTTACTAGTAACTACTTTCATCAAAGTGTGTAAGCTAGCTACTTCATGTCTCGTGCTATAACTTCCACCTTTCCGATAGCCAGTTGCTGATTTGCCCATCCCTGTCAAACCAGTACTCAGAGAGAACATGCATCTCCCTTTTAGAGAAGGATCCTCTGTTCAATTTGGAAACATTGAACATCTGCATCTACAAGCAAAGTCCAATCCAGAGCAAGCCATCAGCTTGCAGCAATCTACCCTCACTCACAGCACAGATCATCTCTTTACCTTGATGGGTTCTCATCAACTCATTTCCAGCAGTTCATGGCCAGGTTCAGAAGGACATGCAAGTTTAGAAGCCCACACTTTTCCCTGCATTCCAGATCTGTTGGTCTCCTCACTCGCCCCACATCTAGCCAAGTCAAGTCAACAAGCCAAAGACCTCACAACTCCCTACTCCTCAAGCCAACAACCCTTTCTTGCTCATCCACACGTCAGTGTATACTCAGTTCAGCACTGAAGGGATGCATCCAAGCTCAATCTGATTCTCCATTGCTGCATTCCTCTCATTTTCACTCCTGTGGATCCAAGTGATGGTTATGAGTGAGCATGCTCCAACCTCAAGTCTTAGAAGTGGGCTCTGACATACACCAACTTTAACCTGCCTCAGAAGCTGAACAACTTGTTCTAGTTTTAAAAAGACAATCTGTTCCTTTCCTTTTTTCTTTTTCCCTCTCTCCATTCCTGTTTGCCTTTCTTTTGACTGTAAACTCTTCAATCAAAAGTCCAATATGAGTCCACAAATCTATTCAAAAGCAAATCTACTCAGAGTACTCAGTGTGACTCCATCTTTCCCCTCACCCAAGCTCTACCATTAGTGCATTCCACATTCCGCCCCTAGCCTAGTTTTGGCTGCTGACAATGAGATTCTGTAATGATTGTTTCCACAGAGGGAGTCAATCTGATTCCTAGGCAGTCCATCAGGTGTGGTGCACTGGTAAAGTCATTGTTTGTGGTTTTAAAAAAAGATATTTACAGCAAATAAATCATTGAACCTATAAAAGTTGATCATTCTATTTCCAGCCTCAGTTCTGTCACCAAGTCCATGCTTTCGATTACCATTCCTTTGTCATTGTTTTCAACTGGGGCATTCCAGGCACCAACTACCATCAAAAAAATCTTGATTGCGTTTTTGGTCAATTTCAGACTGCAAGGTTTGGTAAAAGTTTTCCATTTCCTCCTCTTTGACTCTAGCTGTAGAAGTGTATATTTGAATAATAGTCATATTAACAGGTCTTCCTTGCATGCTTATGGATAATATCCTATCACAACATTGTATTTCAGGATAGACCTTGAAATTGTCTTTTTAACTGTGATTGCAACACTCATTTTCTTCTGGTTTTCATTCCCAGCATAGTATACCATGTGATTGTTTGCTTCGAAGTCGCTAAAGCTAGTCCATTTGTAATATCTCCATTCCTAGAATGTTGATGTTCGTGCATTCCATTCCATTTTCCACAGCTTCTAGTTTCTAACACTTATGCTTCATACATTTTATGTTCTAATCATTAAAGTGTGGAAGGAGGAGTGGTGTCCACTTCCATAATAGCTTGCCTCCGGAAACCCTATGAACCAGGAGAGAGGATGAAAGGCACCCAAGCGTCGAGGACTCTCCTTCATAGGGTCGCTATGAGTCGCCTGCGACTCGATGGCACTTCACAACAACAACAATCATTAAAGGATGTTTGCCACTATTTTAACTCACTTTGATTGACTTTCAGTCTGGGCTGTACCTCTAATATTACAACTATCCATGTTCCTTTCTTGTTCATAAGATTTTCAGAGGCCTCCTATTTAAGAAGAAGATGACCAATCCTGCTCCCTAGTTTGTCTTAATCTAGGAGCTCTACTAAAATCTGTCCATCACGAGTGACTCTTGTGGTATTTAACACACCAATGGCATAGCTTTTAGCATCACAGCAACACTCAAGTTACTTCAGTACAACAAGCTGACAGAAAAATACTGTACTAATTAAAACAATGTATTCCCCAAATACAACAAATTGACAATTTAGTGTTGTATCTCTAATAGCAAATCAGGCATATGAATATTATGTTACTAAAGAGGGACATCATGCTTCGAAAGTTATAGGTTAGTGAAAGATAGGAAGACCCTCCACCAGATGTATTAACATAGTAACTACTGCAATGGGCTCTAGTGTGTCAGGAAGTGTGAGTATGGCACAGGCAGGACAGGACAGGGTTCAGATCTGTTGTTCATAATCACTATAAATTGTGCTCAACTCAACAGCACCTAACAACAGCAACAAGCCCCAATACCACTACCAGATTCTACTTTTAAGAAGCTTATCTTCAGAGCAGATCTTCCCTTTCAGTACTTCAGATCAAGTTCTGGCCAAAGATAGAATTATATGCTTTCCAAATTACAATATACACTGTTAATTTACATTGTACATTTTTTCACCCCTCTGCCTTTTCTAATCAATTTGCATATAACAACCCTTACACATTGAGTTTTGTTGTACATTTTTTTCATCCTCCTCTACATTTTTAATCTATTTGCATATAACTACCCTTAACCTTTGTGCTTTATCAATACACATTGTGTCCAACAAAATCCCTCATACATAATGTACTTCAGTTAACTAGTATCAGGATCGGAGGAAGATTCATCAATAATCTTAATTATGCAGATGAAACAACTTTGCTTGCTGAAAGTGAAGAAGGCTTGAAACACTACAGAAGGTTAAACACTGCAGTCTTCAATATGGATTACTGCAGCCTTTAATATAGTTTGTTTCAGCCTTCGATAGGGATTGAATTTCAACATCAAGAAAACAAAGATCCTCCCTACTGGACAAATAAGCAATATTATGATGGATGGAGAAAGGATTGAGAACGTCAATGATAGTTTTCCCCTTTTTTCTGTCCTCTACCCCTACTCCCCTTCCCTTTTTGGACATTAATATGCATCTTATTAGTTATCTTTCTATTCTTACAATAATACACAGTATTTGCTCTTATGAGATTGAGATAATTCATTTAATATAATGCTTTTTATGACTTTGGAGATCAACTATTAACTTCTTGACAGACTATTATATGTTACCTCTAAAAATAAGTTGGTAGATGCTGAAAGAACTCTTAAGTTTAGTTTGAATAAGGGAGACACTCTTTTGAGCAAGACCACAAAGCATATCTCTGGATAGTGGTTAAAAATCCAGCTGGTAACTTAATAGAATAAAAGTCTAATAGTCTACTTCTTTAAAGATTAGAGCCTCGAAAACTAATAGAGCAGTTTGACTGTGTAACACATGGGGTCATCATGAGTCAGAATCAACTGGAAGACAATGCGTAGGACTTTTGTCAAGCTATAGTTGTCCCATTATTACTTTACATTGAAATACTGTTGCACTCTCAAATCAAATGCTTGACTGTCCTAAAAATTTTATTTCAGAAACACAACATTAGCAACAAAGAATCTGGTGGTATATTAGTCCTTAATGAGTTGTGTTTCTATGATGTCAGTCATTAGGAACTGGGAAAGAAAAAAAAAGATAGAAATTAGCCTATTGCGAATCACGTGTTTCTAGTAGAAACCATAGGAAGGAGAAGTGGCATCCACTTCCATAATAGCTTGCCTCTGGAAACCCTATGAACCTGGAGAGAGGATGAAAAGCACTGAAGCGTTGAGAACTCTCCTTCATAGGGTCACCGAGTCCCCTACAACTCGACGGCACTTCACAACAACAACAACAACAGTAGACACCAACTCAAAGGGAATGAATTGTAAGGATTTTTATAAAATTTTGTTTCTCTTAATCATTTTTATTTTGTTTGATTTTATATTATTTTAGATAGTACTCAGTACTCAAAAAGAAAACAAATTACAATAATATCCTCCTGGGACCCTGATTTTGAGTTTTTCCTTTTCCACTCCTCTTATCTCTTTGTTACAGTAAGTAGTCCTGTCTGGTTTGTCAATGTATTTACATTTCCTCTCTAGGTAAGATTATTAATCACTTGGTTACCAAAGAGGAATATCACTTGGAACAATTTTTTGCTGAACTCATTGTTTGTTTTTTAAACCTGATTCTCATCTCCAATACACTGAAGAAGTGCATGACTATGTGCATGATTAGCAGATACATTCTACAGATTTCCCCAATAACATGTAAACAATATGACACACATTTAAGAAGCAATCATTCCAGTCCAGAAACCTCTAGGAAGACACTCACAATGCACAAAGAAACCTGGGGACATCTGGTAAGAAATGGGTGACATGGAAAGTTATCAGTTACTAAAATAGTTTGTGTTAGGCTGAATTTTTCAAAAACCATTTCCATGCCTGTTATTTTACTACTGGCAGTGAAAATGGAAATGGCTTCTTCTCAGAAACCTGAAATACTGTTGTAAAGGATTGTCCAGCTGCAGAACTAGTAAGGCATAAAATTGCATCCACATGCATTTTTTTGCCTTGTCTTTTCTCTTTTTCCAATTTGTCCTCCAATTTAACACAGGGTGAGAAAGGAAGCTCGAATGTGATTATTCAGCATAATCTTGGCAGTCAATTCTTGATGATCCACTAATCTCATTCCTATGAATTTATTCTGGAAAAAATTATTTAACAGAAAGCAAGTGCTAATGCTAAGCACAGAGAGTCAATATCATAATAACTGAAACAGAGCAAGTAGAGTAGAGATATTTATTTATAAAGCAAATGAAAACTTACTATACAAATTAAAATTTAATTACAATTTTAAAACAGAGATATAGAAATATTGTTCATATTAAGTGTAAATGCAGAATACAAAATACATACATTTAAAGTTTCAAATAAATCATATCTATGGATAAGCTGCTAAAGGTGAATTTGTGTTTTATAAAACTCATCACCATTCGAACTTGTCCATCTTACTCTTTTGTTTCTATTTCCATTCATTCATTATTGCACTTTTCTCCCCTCCCAACCCTCCCCCCAGTATACTACCATCTTGTAAAAGTAAAACAAAAATTCTTTCATTGCTTTACAAACCCTCCCCCAGGTCCACTCCACCATGTAGCCTTCGCTCTAGACTCCTGTCATGACAAAAATACCTAATCATATATCCCTTTTAAACAGTTTTCTCCCTCATCTGCTTCAATGCTGTATACATTATTGAACCCATTGTTCTCAGTCTCTTCCCAACCCCAAGGTCAGTCCTGTTTTATAACAGTGGCACTATGCAGTATTTGTCCTTTTGTGACTGAGATACTTCACTCAACATAATGTCCTCCAGGGTCACCTATTTTCAATAATATTGCACGAGTTCCTTGTTTTTCAATGCAGTGTAGTATTCCATTGTGTGAATATACCACA
>NW_006399769.1:14379855-14383330 GCF_000299155.1 Elephantulus edwardii
TAGGGATTTTGAACATTTCTTCAAAACATTTCTTCATGTGCTTGTTAGCCATCTGAATGTCGTCTTCTGTGAAGTGTCTGTTCATATCCTGTGCCCATTTTTCTATTGGATTATTTACCTTTATCTTGTTCTGGTACTCAAGTATTTTATAAATTCTGGATATAAAGTTCCTTATCTGATATGTCATTACCAAATACTTTTTCCCAGTCTGTGGCTTCCCTTTTTTACCCTGTTGAAGAAGTTTTTAGATGTGCATAGGGATTTGATTCTTAGAAGATCCCATTCATCTATTTTTCTCTTCTCCTGGTTGTAGGTATTACTCCGTCTTTTAACCCAGATCTTTCCCATTCTCTTCCTCCCCTCTCCCCCACCAAACTATGCAATCCTGTGGATTCTCCTCTACCCATACTTGCTCTTCTGCTCCCAGTTTTCCCCCCTTTGGGTTGCCATACATGAGAATGGTTGTATAAAACCAATATGAATGAAGAATACTGTAAAATACAATACATACAAACTTTGTAAGCAAATCCATTAAAAACTTCAAAAAGAAAGGTGAATTTACACACTGAGTAATTTTGGTCTTATAAAAATTACATCATTCTAGGTTCTAGGAGTTAATATATTCAATATTATTTTGTAGGGAGACATGCAATGCAAAAACCATCGCAGAATTCTCAGTTTGGGGGTCTTGGTTAGGGTTGACAAATTCAGTAAATAAAAATACAAAGGCCTATTTAAGTTTGAATTTTGGATAAAAACCAAATAATTTTAGTACTGTAATAGTATAATTTTGTTGTTCTGTTGTTGTTAGGTGCCATCAAATAAGTTTGACTGTTGTTGTTGTTGTTATGTGCTGTTAAGTTGCCTGAGAATCATAGTGACGCTAAACCCTGCTCTGTCCCTTGCCAATCTTATTGTCTCTGACACACCTACCTCCATTACCCCAGTCACTGAATCAATCCATCTCATTGAGAGTCTTCCTCTCCTGCGCTGTCCCTCCACCCTCCCAAGCATGATGTCCCTCTCCAAGGGCTGGTCCCTCCCCGCAACATGTCCAAAGTATGTCAGATAAAGCATAGTCACCCTTTTTAAAACCCTGTGTTGCAGCCAGTATCTATGCATTTGAGGGCCTTTCTATTTTTCATTGACATTCTACTTAACCAAGCATGGTATCTTTCTTCTTTTTATTTTTTATTTCAATTCAATTCACTCATGGTTGCACTTTTCTCCCCTCCCAATCCTCCCCCCTAGTACACTACCCTCTTGGAAAAGTAAAAGAAAAATTCTTCCATTGTCTTACAATCACTTCCCCCAGGTCCTCTCCACTCTGCTGCCTTTGCTCTGGACTCTTGTCATGACAAAGATACCTAATCACATATCCCTTTTAAACAGTTTTCTCCCTCATCTGTTTCAATACTGTATACATTATTGAACCCATCTTTCTCAGTCTCCCGCTAACCCCAATGTCAGTCCTGTTTTACAACAGTGGCACCATGCAGTATTTGCCCTTTTGCGACTGAGACCCATTTTGAATAATACTGCATGAGTTCCTTATTTTCAATGCAGTGTAGTATTCCATTGTGTGAATATACCATAGCTTCTCTTTCCATTCGTTTGTTGATGGGTAGTTAGGTTGTTTCCAACTCCTTACTATTGTGAACAAAGCCATAATAAACATGGGTGTACATGGATCTGCTTGGATGTTGGGTATGGTCTCAAGGGTATATTCCCAGTACTGGAGTTGCTGGGTCAAATGGTATCTCTATTTGCAACTTGTTGAGAAAGTGCCATACAGCCTTTCACAGTGGTTACACCATTTTACACTCCCACCAATGGTGAATAAGTGTTCCAGTTTCTCCACAGCCTCGCCAGCATTTGTTGCTTGCTGTTCTGTTAAATTTTGCTATTCTGACTGGGGGGAAATGATATCTCATAGTTGTTTTGTGCATGGTATCTTTCTATTGAAGCTGGTTCCTCCTGGTAATGTGCCTGATGTATGCATGTATTACCATTCTCATTTCTTTGGAGTATTCTAGCTACATTTCTTAGACAGATTTGTTTGTTTTTTCATCAGTCCATTACTTACCAACACCAAAATTGAAAGTCATCAATTCTTCAGTCTTCTGTATTCAACTGACTTTCATTTGAACATGAAACAACTAATTGAAGCATTGAAGCTGAGATCAGATGCACCTTAGTCTTCAAAAGGAGATTTGTATACCCAAGTTCATAGTGGTGTTACTCATAACAGAAATGAGATGGAAACAGTCCAATGTCCATTAATAAACAAATGGATTGAGAAATAATAGTACATAGACACAATGTAATACTATGCAGCACTAAGGAGCAATGATTTTTTAAAATACTGTATAACATGAGAGAATCTGGAGAGCATTCTACAAAATGAACTAACTCAGTGTCATAAGGACCTTGCATAGGCCATGCATCAGACCATGATTGTAAAATTGGAAGGATGACTAGTAAAATTAGTGTGAAAGTCCAAAAGGGGAAGGGAAAGGAGCAAGGGGACAGAATGGGGGAAGGAGGAGAAATCACAGGGATGACAGTTTGGTGAGCAGAAGGAAGAGATGGATAAATTAAGACTCAGTGAGGATCTCATAGAATGGGGTATTGGTAGGCATAGAGCGAAAGTGACTGATTTCATAAAACGTAAGTTACATGACTGATGATGTGAAATAAAATGTGAATAAAGGAATGTGTGAAACACAATGTACAAGAATGAAACAAAATATATATATAAATTTCATATGCAAATCAGTATAAAATCAAAAATAAATAAAATAAATTAGTTCAAAAGGAAAAATTTGGCATCCTTAATCTTTCCTACTTTAAAGTGGCTCTTTGAAGCAGATTTCATAGTGCAAATATATTGTTTTATTTATTTTTTTAATTTTCTATTAGTATGCATATAATCATTCACATACATTGTGTTTTGTACATGTACTGTATAATTCATATTATTGTTCATACACATCATATTTCATGTAATTAACTACCATTGCTCTAGGCCAATCATTGTCCTGTCTTTTCAATTCCCCCATGTTGGTTGTTGATACAAGTAAAGAAAACACTTAACAGCTTCAATATTTTCTCAGTTTATCGTAATGTTGTTTATTGGTCCAGTTGTGAGGAATTTTGTTTTCTTTATGTTGAAGTGTAATTCATTTTGAAGGAGATATATAATATATATATATCATCACTTATTCAAGTCATAATTTTGTATATTATTTTAGTATAATATAAATGCACTATTTAAGACATACGTAAGCTAAAATAAAAATATTGCGAAAAGAAGAAGAAAATCAGCAACTGCCTTTGCCTTTCTTTAAACTGACTCTTTGCCATTTAGCACTTTGGAAAGATCCTTAAGGGATTTATCTTTAACTGCTCCACAAATTGCTGTCTGTCAGATACTCCTCTAAATCTGAACATTCAGATTAAGACAGACTAGGAA
>NW_006399769.1:14388080-14400164 GCF_000299155.1 Elephantulus edwardii
GATGGGTGTGTCAGAGGCGGTGCGGTTGGCGCAGAATAGAGCAGGGTTTAGGGCTGTTGTGCATAGGGTCGCTATGAGTCGGAAACGACTCGACGGCACGTAACAACAACAACAACAGAGATCCTTAACAGCAGAATTTCCTAATGCAGCATATGTTTTAATTTCTTGACTTCTTGGTATCAAGTGTGTTGACTGTGGCTCCAAGCAAGTTGAAATACTTGACAATTTCAATCTTTCCTCCATCTACCATGATGCTATCCACTGGCCTGGTGATGAGAATTTTTATTTTCTTGATGTTGAGATGTAATCCGTATTGAAGGCTGAATTATTTGATCTTCTGCAACAAGTATTTCAAGTCTTCTTCACTTTCAGCAAGCAAGGTTGTGTTATTAGCATAATGCAAGTTGCTTATGTGTCTTCCTCCAATCCTGATGCCACTTCTTCATAGAGTCTGGCTTCTCAAATGATTTGCTCAGCATACAGATGGAACAGTTATGAAGGAAGATACAACCCCAATGCACATATTTCTTAATTTTAAACCACGTAGTATTTCCTCACTCTGTTCAGAAAAAAAGCCTCTTGGTCTAGGTACAAGTTTCATATGAGCACAATATAGGATTCTGTGATCCTTATTCTTTGTTAGCCAAAATTTGTTAGGACCTGTACAGGCAAATGTCTTTACAGAATCAATAAAACACATATAGACATCCTTCTGTTATTATCTGATTTCAGCTAAGATCCATCTGACATCAGCAGTGAGATCCCTAGTTTATATCCTTTTCTAAATCGAACTTGAATTTCTGGTGGTTCTCCATCAACATACTGTTCTGACCATTTAAAAATAATCTTTAGCAAGATTTTGCTTGTGTGTGATATTAATGATCTTGGTCAATATTTTTCCACATTTTGTTAGATTACCTTAATTGGGAATGGGAGCAAACTATTTTAGAGACTAAGGTGTGTCTAATCTGAGCCATGGCCTTTTTCAATTACTTCGCAGTTGAGCAGATTCATAGCAGAATTTGAGAACCTCAACACCAGGAAATAAAAATAATCAGAGAGATAATACTCATATTTCAGGGACAGAGGTTCTTGCACCAAAAATATCTTGCTGTTAACTGAAAAGCTGCCTAGATTAATTGAGGGGTTGTATCTTGCCATTACTGACTGAGACACTATCTGAACTAATTGAGGAATTGTGTCTTGCTGTTAATCTGGCTTAGTAGTAGTAGCTGTTGTTGTTGTTGTTGTTGTTATGTACTGTCGAGTCACCTGCGACTCATAGTAACCATATGTACAATAAATAGCCCTAAAACCTCTTCTATCCTGTGCCAATCTCACTGTCTCTGACACCCCTACCCACATTACCTCAGTCACTGAATCAATCCATCTCATTGAGAGTCTTCTTCCCCTGCACTGTCCCTCCACCCTCCCAAGCGTGATGTCCCTCTCCAAGGACTGGTCCCACCTTGCAACATGCCCAAATTATGTTAGATGGAAGCTTCAGCATCTTTGCCTCCAAGGAGCAGCCTGCCTTTGTCCTCTCCAGAACGAACCTATTTGTTCTCTTAACAGTCCATGGTATATTCAACACTCTTCACCAATATTAAACTTGTAGTTTCATTATTTAATATCCTTTACTTCACCCACCCCTCCCTCCAAACTGTTTCCCTAAAAAACCACACAAATGTGAATAAAAAGAGATTCTATAAAGTGTGTGTGGTCTTTTGCAATGAATTTCAGTAATTAGTAGAAATAGGTGTAGCTGATTGGAGGGCAATGTCTGACTTTATAGGGATCGATTTCAGACCATGGATGTTGTTGATGGGGACGATTCCCCTTTGTGAAGTTAGTAGACATAAGACTCATCCTTGCCCAAATTTCTGTTGCTCTTTTTGCAGACATCATACTTGAAAAGGTGGAGGGTCAGCATAAGAGAGGAAGACCCTCAACAAGATGAACGGACACAGTGACTGTAACAATAGGCTCAAGTATATCAGAGTTGATAAGGATGGTGCAGAATAGGTCAGGGTTTAGAATTGTTGCTCATAGAGATCTTATGAGTTATAGTTGACTCAAGGGTATATAACACTAACACCAACCTTTGTCTTTGTTTACCATTATCTATTGTGGAGTTTCCTGTCTTGAATAGAGTTTCACATCAAGATCTCCAATTAATAATCCTATGGGATGTCTTTGATTGAGATGTTTATCCTTAGTGTGGCCAGAAAGGGCCCAGATAGAAGCATGACTTATTTCACCTGACTAACATAATACAAACCACTGTATTTTCATGCACAAATGAAAATGTGTGTTATTTTTTGCAGATAGGGACTATGAGAATTAACAGGTACTAAGATTTGTTTTTGGTTTTGTTTCCTCTCTAGGGCAGAATTTCAAATGGAGAAAAGTAAGATCAAATAGGAAAGGATTCTGTAATGTCAACCTTATGAAATTAGTGTTATCAATATGCAAATATGGAGCTCTTGTGACATTCCATGTAGCAAGTTGTACTGCTAACATAAAGACTGCAGTTCTCTGGCTGTTTAAGACACTAGACATTCCAAGGGCAAAGATGAGAAAGTGTACTCTTATTTCTATTTACAGCTTAGCTCACTCTAAGTGGGAACTGACTTGAAGGCAATGAGTTCTGAGTACATACAAATGTGAATATTTATACTAGGTTATAGCCATACTGTAAGAATACTGCTACAGTAGATAGAATGATTTGTGGAAATACAACTATAGAAATAGCATTAGAAATTAGTATAATATATTGAAATATCTTCAAATTCTCAACATTTTCTTTTTTTAATTATTCGTGTGTGTGTGTGTGTGTGTGTGTGTGTGTGTGTGTGTACCGTAAAATTGGATCTGACTGGTACAGGAGAAGATTGCCCCTCCTTCTCCAGCAGAGCATCTGGTGGATTCAAACAGCGTACTTCTGGGATTGCAGTGCAACTACTTGACCCTAGGCCACCAGAGCTCCCTATCAACGTTTTCTTTTATGAAGCATACCATGGAGGGCAGTGGTGGCTTAGCAGCAGAATTCTCACCTTCTATGCCCTGGTACTTTTTTCGCAGTTCTTTCTTCTCAAATGCGGATGATGGAAAGGGACATCATGCTTGGAAAGATGAGGATCAGCGAAGGAGAAGAAGACCCCCAACAAGACAGATTGACAAGGTCACTTCAACAATGGGCTTCAGTGTGTTAGAGATGGTGAGGCTGGCACAGGATACAACAAGATTCAGGTTGGCTGTTCATAGGATGTCTTTAAGTCATACGTGACTCTACCACATCGAACAACAACGACATTGAACAGATATTAGTAGAACTTCCAAAAACAAGCTGAGAAGAAAGATTGGGCGACCTACTTTCAAAAGCAGCCAGTGAAAACCTTACTTATCACAACTTGATCCTGGTATCTTTGAGGTAGTCATGAGTATGAAGTCTCTCAAAAGGCAGCTAATAATAACAACAGATTCATCAACAGTCTGCAGATATATGAAATAAAGCCATAAAATTCTCCCCAAAAGTAAAGATGACATCTTCATGAGCCATCATTAAAATGCCTCATTGTGTAAGTAAAGACTGAGGTGTAGACAGCTTACATTAAGTTATTCAAGGTCACATCTACTTAAACATCTCTTCAGGAAGAATAAAAGAAAACAGGCCATTTATTTCATAATCGGAAAAGGTGATTGAACACCTGCCATTGACAGCAATAGATGATTTACTAGGGGAGGGGTGGGGGGCCTGATATGTGAATCTGAAACACTTGGGAAATATCCCAACTCCTGACATTTTCGTTTCAGCAAAACTTGAAGACAAATTATAGACAGTGATTAATGTATTGAGTTCAGCTAAGAATATAAAGAACATTTGTGATTTATATGGATTTCCATTTTACAGGTCCATCACTTTTTCTCTGGCAGCCTTGAATGTTCATTCCAAGGACTGTGTGTTGATGGATATGGACAGGACTGTGGTTTTTTCATAGAAGTAAACCATCAAACAAATAATTAAAGCCAAATCTCATATCCATCTATTTTATTTTTTTTTCTTCCACAGTCAGAAGGATCTGGGCAGCTCTGTTGGGAAAATTGAAAACTTAAAAGGTGGATAGTGACCTTTTGTACTAACTTGATTGTACAACAAAGATTAGGCTAACAACACCAAGGACCAAAAGTCATAAAACCTGCAGAAGGAATGGTAGTCCATTGTCAGACAATACAGAACAGAATTATTTCCATTGCTCTATAAAAGAACTTTAGAAAATTTTAACAAAGAAATACAGTAAAGCCTATGAAAACCAGAACCTGGGTAAAGATGAAACCTGACAATGAAGGGAAATTCAGATACTTTCTACTTGCAGAGAGGGATACACAAGTGGCAACACTACATCCTGTCAAAGGTGGAAACTTGTGAAAGCCAGAAAAACAATGAAGTCTGTCAGCTCTGAAAGGTTTCTGTGGTCTGTTCCTTAACTCAAAAGTTGCAGAACAAAAATGGCTGCTTTTCCTTCAGTCATTGGTATGAAAGTGGTAAGAAAAGCTCACCAAATGTTTGCATTCTATTTCATCCTCTTCAGTCTCTGTTTTACAAGGGAAGGGTGGCATCTTGTGGCACAAATACAACTTGCTTCAACATTCTGGCTCTGCCTCTGGGTGAAACAGTTTGGAAAAATAACATCTGGTTCCAAGCAACTAAGCATATTTTTAAATTTCTTTTCCCTCTGGAGCCATCTCCTCTCCTGCCCTTTCAGGGCAGCATTTGCTATCAGGGGAGAAAAGAGGGGTGGGTAGAAGGTGTTTGATTTATTGAACACAATCTGGCAGCAAAACTACCAAAATAGAAACCAAGAAAACCCATCAAAATAGAAACGCAAAACCTTCCACACAGTTGCGCTCACCCCCACCCCCACTCCAGTGCTGGGCCCCTCATTATCAGCTTTCCTGAATTCTTTTCTCCTTGTTGGCTGAGCTGAAGCAATCAATCCTTGGTTTTTGTTATTATCTCCGGTCCTTTGCTTCTTAAAGCACATGGCCTGTTTCTAGAGTGGAGAACCGAGCTGTGCATGGAGATCCTTGCAAGGTGGTTGTTGTTGTTGTAATGTGCCATAGAGTCGCTTGCAACTAATAGCAACCCTATGTACAACAGCCCTAAACTCCACTCTGTCCTGTGCCAATCTCACTGTCCCTGACACTCCCATCCCGATTACCCCAATCACTAAATCAATCCACCTCATAGAGGGCCTTCCTCTCCTGCGCTGTCCCTCCACCCTCCCAAGCATGATGTCCTTCTCCAAGGACCAGTCTCTCCTTACAACATGTCCAAAGTATGTTAGATGGAGCCTCAGAATCCTTGCCTCCAAGGAGCCACCTGGTTTAACCCTTTCCAGGATGAATCTGTTTGTTTTCTTAGCAGTCCATGGTACTCTCAAAACTCTTCTCCAGCACCACAGCTCAAAGGCATCAATTCTCCTTCTATCCTCCTTGGTCATTGTCCAACTCTCTGATGCATAACAAGTGATTGCTAAGACCATGGCCTGTAGCAGACACACCTTAGTCTCCAGAAAGACACCATTGCTCTTCAGTACTTTGGAGAGGTCCCTAACAGCTGACTTTCCCATGGCAAAAACCTTACAAGGTAGGGGCTTTAATGTTGCCCTGCAAAACAAAAAGCCACATACACATGTAGGGTTATAAGAAAAGCAGAAACTGTTCCGCAGATGTTCATTCATGCTGAACAAAGTTGTAGTCCTAGAGTGACTTCCAAGGAAAAAACAAATTGTAAAGTTTGGGCTTCGAAGAAAATTTTACTAGGAGGGGTGGCCACCCGGAGGACATTTTCTTTCATTAGTTAATGACATATAATCCTGAGGTAGATCGAGGCTTTCTGCTAACACTGAAATCACTCCTTTATGAATTGCGTGTAACAGCCAACACAGATACATAGAACAGAAATAAATGTATGCCTTTATCTTTTTAGGTAAATTGAGCACAACCAAAAGCCTTTGAGGTGGTCTTATTTGTTAAAAAAGACTTTGAAGCCTTTTTTAAAAAATAACTTGTTTAGCCTCCCTATGCTTCAGTCTTTCCTACAAATTTTCAAAACATTTTAGATTGTATATACTAGTATGAGTAGAGAGCTCTTGTGGTGCAGTCCATAGGGAATCACACTGCTGGCCCGAAGGCTGTAGGTACTTCTCTGGTTTCCAATTCACAAGCAGATCCTCAGGACAAAGATGAGCAGTCTTATCCCATTATGACTAACAGCCTTGGAAACCAAATCCAGGGTCAGATACAGATCAGAAAGACTTGACAGCAATAAGAGAGAGTGAGAATAGTTTCTAAAGTCGTTAGTATATCAATTCTTCACCAAGCAGGTCAATTCAGTATGCATACTTATACTTCGGGGAACATTTCCCCCAAGTCATTAAGTAACTTTCTTTCTTGTACATATCCACAATTCTTAAACATCGATGCCACTCGCTTTGTAAAAGAATACTATGTAAATCTTTGTGCACATTTATTTTTATTCTCTCAGGGAAAAATTTCCTTAAAGTAAAATCTCTAGGTAAAGTAATATGAATATTTTAAGAATTTTTAACTGTAGTGCCAAATTGATCTAAAAGACTGAACCTGTTTATATTCTTTTAAGTAATTGTTTCCACAAGCTTACAGCTTTATGACTCTTTCAAACTTTGTTCTATTTCATTGCTTAAAGATTAAGCCTCACGATCTGAAGTACATAAAATATCTTTTTAGCAATACCTACTGCCATTAAGTCTATTCTGACTGGTAGCTCTCCTCCAGGTTAGAGTAGAACTGCCCTATAGGGCTCCCACAGCTCTATTCTTTAAGGATACAGACTGCCTCTTCTGTATCTCGAGGAGGAGTTGATGGGTTTGAACTGCTAACTCCCTGATTGGCAAATGAGTGCTTACTACCGTGTTGCCACCAGAAAATACATATGTTTTTGTTGTTGTTTTTGTGTGCCGTCGAGTCCCTTGTGACTCATAGCGACCCTATATACAATAGCCCTAAACATATGTATACATATTTACCCATCAAATGTTTACCTATTTTCTCCTGTGAAATTTACAGTCACTGAAAACCTTCTGGAGGTTTAGGTATGAGCCGTTTCTGTTGTTGTTGTTAGGTTAGGTGCCATTGAGTCGGGTTTGACTCATAGCAATCCTATGAACAACAGATCTGGAGCCTGGCCTATCGCTGCCATCCTCACCGTCTCTGATATGCCTGAGCCCATTGCTGCGGTCATCTAGTCAGTTCTTCTCATTGTAAGCCTTCCTCTCTTTTGCTGACCCTTCCAAGCTTGTTGCCCTTTTCCAAGGAATAACTTCAACTCACTTCATGTCCAAAGTATGAAAGACAAACCTCACCATTTTTGTCTCGAAGGAACACTCTGGCTGCACTTTTTCCAAGACACATCTGTTCCATGGCAGTCCAGGGAAAATCCAGCACTCTTCTCCAGAGCCAGAGCTCAAAGGTTTCAATTCTTCTGCTGTCATCCTTATTCATTGTCTAGCTCTCTGATGTATAGCAAAGGTGACTGAGAAGACCGTGGTCAGAATCAGGCTCATCTTAGTCTTCAAAATGACCTCATCGCTTTTCAGCATTTTGGAAATGTCCCTGACAGCAGATTTGCCCACATCTCTTGATTTTCTGATTACTAGTCCCAAAATTGTTGATTGTTGATTCAAGTAAGACAAAATCACTGACAGCTCAATCCTTTCTCCATCTATCATAAGGTTAACTGTTGGTTCTGTGGTGGGAGCAGCCTCGGGTCCTGAGTGTCAGAGCAAAAGTACATCAGCAGTGGGTGAGCATGCCAGGCCCTACTAGAGAGCCTTCAGGCCCAAAGTCCTAGTGGTCCTCGGGCCTATGCTAAGAACCAATTCCAAAGATCTTTAAAAGATTGTTGTTGTTTATGTTGTTATTATTGTTATTTACCATCAAGTCACCTGTGACTCACAGCAACTATGCACAATAGCTTGGTATTCTAGCCTATCCTAAGTCAGTCTCACTGTCTTCAACACACCTAATCCCCTTACCCCAGTTATTGTGTCAATCCATCTCATCCAGGATCTCACACTCCTGCACTATCCCTTGACCATTCCAAGCATGATGTCCTTCTCCAAGGTCTGGTCCCTCCTGGCAATATTCGCAAAGTATGTGAGACAGAACTACAAAACCTTTGCCTCTAAGGAGCAACTTGGTTTCACCTTCTCCAAGACAAACCTATTTGTTGTCTGCAGTCCATAGAACATTCAAAAATCTTCTCTAGCACTACAACTCAAAGACACCAATCCTACTTCCATCATCCTTAGCCATTGCCCAGCTCTCTGATACATAACAAGTAACATGACGTGAATCAAGTGTACCTTACTCTCCATACTGGTATTGTTGCTCTTTAGCACTGAGGAAAAGTCCCTGACAGCAGATTTTCCTAATACAATTAGTCTTTTGATTTCCTGATTGCTGGTACCAATATTGTGGAACCAAGTGAGCTGAAATTGTTAACAATTTCAATCTCCTCTCCATCATCATGGTGCTGCTAATTGGTCCAGAGGTGATAACATTTGTCTTCTTGATGTTGAGATTCAGTTCATACTAAAACTTACAGTTCTTGGTCATCTGAAGCACATGCTTCAGGCCCTTCTCATTTTTGGTAAGTAAAAAAAAAACCAAAACCAAACAAACGTATAAAAATAATAAGGTGTCAAGATTAACCTAAAGATGTCTTTAATTTCAATAGGTGTGATGACTTCAGTTAAATTATTAAAAGATAGAAGTTTCTTAGATAAAAATCCAGCAAAACGATATTATAAGAGACACCCAAAAAAAAAATACAAAAGTGTTTGAAGAAAGGAATGGAATCTATAATATATTTTAAAAAATTAACTGAAAATATCAGAAATATCAATATTAACAACAGACAAATTATACTTCACAGCAAAAAGCATTACATGGGGCAAAAACATATTTCATCGTTTCTAAAAAATATACTTCACTAGAAAAGGAATAATACCTATGGCTCTTTAAGCATCTGAAGACATAGGAAATATAGACTCTGAAACTTGTATAAACAAAAATTCAAAAAGAAATGGACAAATTCATAACTATAAAGAGACATTTTAAATCCTTTAGATATTGAAAAGTGAGTAAAAACAAAAAAATTGTTATGCAACAAAACAGACTTGACTTACTCATTTGTAGCAGTTGTGTACAATACACAACAACTGCATGTTCATTTCAAAGTGCATTAAGCCATTAAATAAATACATGTTTTATCTTCTTTCTCCAAGTTTGTGGTGCTTTTCACCTCCCTGCACTGTATAGTACAAAGATTTACAAACCAATTTTCTCTAACCATGGAAAATTATTGCTGATATAATGAGTAATAAAAAATGATAATAAAAACCCCTCATTTGTAATTTTAAGCTTCCTTTCTGAATAAACTTTCAGTTATAAAGTAAAGCAAAATATTAATGACATCTAGAAATGAATGATAAAGTGCATTCTTTGTGCCAACCCAACAGCATTGATGAGGAGTTATACAGTTCTAATAGTGTGCATTCAAACATAATGTACAATTAATGAAGTGAGAATATGAATGACAAAATTAAATCAAAGTTAGGGCAAGGCCACATTAGCAAAGACACTAGCAAAATGTCAGTATTGTAGAATAACCTAAAGTCAATTTAATCAATAAGTCCTAGATTGATTAATTCACTTATACTAATGGATCAAAAAATACATTGTATAAATAGATGCACTGCAATGCTAAGTTCAGGGTGGGGGGAGTATTTAGCAAACCACCAGAAGAAGGAACTACAACTTCTTAACTTACTAAAGTTTAGAAAGCCACACAAACATCATCAGGAATGAAATAAAGATACTTGTTATGCCATTATAGTAGAAGTACGTGTTAAACAATAAAACAGGAAAAGAGAATATGGTAAAAGGTCTAGAAGAGCTCAAGCTGTCCTTTTTCATAGTAAGAATTATCTACAAAGAAATCACAAGGAAAGAAACTTACAAATTGCTAAAACTAGTAAGAATAAAGAAAGATGACTACCAAATTAGGAACTCTGTTTTCAAGTTAACAGATCAACTCACTAAAAGCAAAGATCTTCCTCACTAACAAGCTTTACTAATAATTTCAATAATGGCAATAAAGAGGCTAAAACAAACTATGTTGTGTTGTTGTTATGTGCCGTCGATTCATTCAGATTAAGACAGACTAGGAAGAAGGATTGGCCATCCACTTCTGAAATGGCAGGCCTCTGAAAACCCTATGCACAACACAACACATGTAGACGAACAGAAAGGGCAACCTAGGTAGAACTGTCAAGCATGGAAATACAAAGGAAGAGGAACAGTTGTAAGCAGACACTAGTAATTGGAACATGGAATTGAGAACCACGAATGCAGGAAAATTAGAAATTGTTAAGAAAGAAATGGAATGCATAAAACAAACTATAGAGATTAAAATTTCCCATGTCCTTTCTCTTTTTCTCAGAGTCAGCCACAGGTTATTGAGATCAAATGCCTTTGCATAGTCAACAAAACACAGATTAAATATTTCTCTGGTACACTCAACGATGTCAGTCTGGAGATAGAAGTGTGCCTGATCCAGGCCATGGTCTTTGCAATTACTCGCTATGCATCGAAAAACTGAACAATGACTAGGGAGCATAGGGGAGAATTGATGTCTTTGAGCTGTGGTGTTTGAGAAGAATGTTGAATATATATATATATAAACAGACAAGTTTGTCATGCAGAGGGTGAAGCCAGGCTGCTCCTTGGAGGCAGAGATTCTGAAGCTTCATCCGACATACTTCAGACATGTTGCAAGGAGGGACCAGTCCTTGGAGAAGGACGTCATGCTTGGGAGGGGGGAGAGACAGCGCAAGAAAGCAAGACCCTCGATGAGATGGATTGATTCACTAACAGAGGTAATGGGGTAGGTGTATCAGAGACAATCAGATTGGCACAGGACAGAGCAGGGTTTAGGGCTTTTGTACATAGATGACTTGATGGCACATAAAAACAACAACATGTCCTTGCATTTTATAGCAGATAGAAATTGTCTGATCAGAGCTCAGGAATTCTAAGTGAGGTATGAAGGATAGTAGCTCACAGAATGGGGAACTTGTTTGTCTAGCTCCTGACCCAGGTTACATAGAATTTACCATAAAGCGATAAGTTCTATGAGTATCTAGTATAAACAATTCTTAACTAGAGATACAAAAACAAAAATAACAACTGAAAAAAACAAACCAACCAACCACAAAATCCAAACCAACCCCAAACTCATAGTGATCCTGTAAGAGAGAGTAGAACTGTCTCAAAGAATTTCCAAAGATACAGTCCTCATGGAAGCCAGCAGCTATATCTTTCTTCCTGTAAGGGACTGGCCTTCAAAGGGGTTTGAATCATCCATCTCTTGGTCGTCAGCCAAGCACTTTGTACTATCAGAGATCCTTCATGAAACAATACATAACAAAAGTAAGGAGAGAAAAAAATAAAAAAAGGCACTTTACGAAAGCAGCACAAATGCCAATCTCACAGTCAGGGAAATACATAATGCATCAAAATAGGATATCAGGTTGTATTCATCCTTTGCAGCCCATAAAGAGTAACAGCATCTAATGCTGGCATGAGTGGTCCTTTGAAAGTGGCAGTATCGTCCCAGAAGAGCAGAGCATGCTTCCCACCTACTGTAACACTCAATCACTTCAAAACCCATCTATACCAAATAAAGGTTCTGAGAGGCCATTAATTGTATCCTTGGCGAAATAATGTGAAACCTTTCAAAGACTGCCTCTCAGACCCCAGAGAAGTGACTGACCACTGGAAAGAGGGCAAGAAATGAACTGACGGGAGGAGGGAGACTGCAAAAGAAAATACAGCCAGAGTGCTGAGAATGTGATGAGGCTTTTATCATATACGAGTGCTCACTAAAAGGTTGGCAGCTCAAATCTAGAAGTTTATTCTTGGGAGAAAATTGACGCCTTTGAGCTGTGGTGCTGGAGAAGAGTATTGAATGTACCA
>NW_006399769.1:14400434-14405434 GCF_000299155.1 Elephantulus edwardii
TGAGTCACAAACGACTCGACGGTACATAACAACAACAACAATTCTATTAAGATTTCTAGCCTTAGGAATCAGATTGCCATGTCTCAGCATCAACTTGAAGGTAGGGTTTTTTGCTTTTGTTTTGTCTTAACTTTTAACCACTGACCAAGTACCCAACAATTGAGACCCAACCTGGGGTAAAATTAGGTGAAGTGGAAGTTATTGTTATTGCTGTGTGCCATCTAGTCAATTCATCCTGCTATGATTAGACTAAGGCTGGAAGTATTGAATTATTTTGAACTAGAAACATTAAATATTCTGAAGCAAGTAGAACAAAAGCCAAAACACACCCAAAAAGTCAAGAAAGATATCCTTTTAATGCACTTGAAATGATAAAAAAGGCATATTCACTTCATACATGATAGAATAATTTCTTGAAATACTAATTTGCATTTTCGTTTTCTTGATGTGAAAGTGTTTTAACAAAATCAAAGTGCATTTTGCGTTGTGTCCTGGGCATTTTCACACATTTTAAAGGGTTTTGATCTTTCTGGGCCTCAAGGGTATTTGCATGGCTCTAAGGAAAACTCCTCCTGACTTTTATGAAAGTGTAAACCCTATAAAAGTCTTTTTTTTTGTCTTTTTATCTGTAATTCAGAAGCAAAGAGCAGGGTAGCTACAGGATGGGCATAAGGAAGAGTGCTGAGAGGTAGT
This sequence comes from Elephantulus edwardii, assembly GCF_000299155.1. NCBI lineage: Eukaryota > Metazoa > Chordata > Mammalia > Macroscelidea > Macroscelididae > Elephantulus > Elephantulus edwardii. The sequence continues at coordinate 14,401,128 of NW_006399769.1, forward strand.
GGGAAGTGGGTGCAGGCAATGAGCAAGAGGAGAAAAATTTCCTCAAAATTAGCATTGGCTTCTCTCCCTCCATCACAGGACAGAGGGAAATCTGTAAGTCATGGTGACAATCTGCGCACTCTCACAGAGCCCTGGAGAGCGCACGCCTCCAGATGAGGATAATGACTCAGTGTACTTCAGTGGGCTGGCTCTCGTGTACACAGGCATCCAGACTCAAAAAGTGTCTCGTCCCCACCCAAGTGTGGCAAAATGGTAGAGTGCACTGAGGGCATGAAGTAATGGACACATGAATGATAACCAGATAGGAATGTACGAATGCAGCCTCAGGGCTTCCACAAATATGTTGCTCTGCATAAGAGAACTTTCCACAACTCAAAATATTTAGGAAAAGACTCAGTAATTACTTAGCTTGAGTTTCTCATGCTTGATAAAGTGAGGCAAGAAATTCATTTAAGGAAGTTAAGGTAATCTGGGTTGTTCTTGTAGGATGAATTCATAGTGAGTTCATAGTGACAGATTCATATCCTATTATGATGAGAGACAGAGAGAGAGAGAGAGATGATAGATGTGTAATATGTAATATAAAGCTACAACAAGAAAAAGTAGAAACTGTAAAAAAATTTCACAGAAGAAAGTACACAAATGGTGAATATATTTATGAAGAGATCTCAAAATCATTTGTAATTAGAGAAATGTTGGCAAAAGCTGCTGTCAAGAACCTCTCCAGAGTACTGAAGAACAACGTCAGTCTGGAGCAGATGCACCTGATCCTGGCCCTGGTCTTCACAATTACTTGCTGTGCATCAGAAAGCCAAACAACCACTAGGGATGAGAGAAGGAGAACTGATGCCTTTGAACTGGAGGAGAGTGTTGAATATACCATGGACTGCTAGGAGAACAGATTCACCCAGGAGAGGGTGAAACCTGGCTGTTCCTTGGAGGCAGGGATTCTGATGTTCTGTCTGACATACTGTTGAGCATGTTACAAGGAGGGACATCATGCTTGGAGATCCTGGAGGAAATGGATTGACTCAGTGACAGGGGTAATAGGGATGGGTATGTCAGAGATAATATGGTAGGCTCAGGATAGAGCAGGATTTAGAACTGTTGTACATAGAATCACTACAAGTCACAAGCAACTCAACAACATATAACAAAATATAATTAGATAGCATTTTTTTTCCATTCACGAAAATGTCAAAAATTAGTTGTTGTTTGTTGTTATGTGCTGTTCTTGTACGTAATTGAAATGTTGTCCAGCTTCCTGACTCATAGCAAGTAATTGTGAAGGCTGTGGCATGGATGAATTCATCTTATTCTCCAGATTGAGGTCGTTACTCTTCAGTACTCTGGAGAGGCCCACGCTTGGGGGAAAGGTAAAAAAACTCACAACTGAGCATAAATTGGCACAGCCATTTGGGAAGGCAGTTTGCTTGTATCTATCTAGTTTTTAATGTATGAATATTTTGCCCCAGGAAGCTTCTGGTGTCTTTCCTCAAAAAACGAATCACATTTGGAAATAACTTAGTACAAGAGAAGTTTTCAGAATTATTTTCAAATTCTTCAGTTTTACAAAGCTTCTGCCGGTGTCTGCACACAGTTGTCTTTGTGCATTTATACGTGTACTTCTGTAAAAGAAATATGAATTGGTGTATCAAAAAACTATTTTTTTTCTATATTATTACCATGTTGTCACACAAAGTTCATTTACCCATGAAATTCTTTTCTTGTGTTCTTGCCAGCATTAGGTATTTGCAACTCTTACCAGACAGTGGGTGAAAGGACAGTATCACAATGAATCAATTTTTATAGACCTGATTATAAGATTTGTAAGTTTTTTAGTTATATGTGGTTAAATTTTAAAACCAGCAGTTTTGGCTTCTAAATTTTGCAAATCTTTCCTAAACTAATTTTTTTTCATATTGAAAGAAGGGGGGGAAAAACCTGCTAAAAAAGTCAATAAATCATTTAATAAGCTACAGTACATCTATACTTTTGATAACATGATTTATTTATGTGTCTTACAAGGTGGACATGGATGTATGGAGCAGGCAAGATAGAATATGTCTGGATTACTATTTTTGATGGGGACAGCTCCTGAGGACGAGTTCTCCAGTCTCCCGAAGAGTTTCCACAATCTCATTATTCTGTCCTATCCTATTCCCCAGTGGAAGATTGGTAACCCTGGTGGCAACCAAGTATCTCTAATTTAGGTTTCACTCAGTCGCATTACTAAAAGTATGCAGGGAGTTTAGGCCACACCAGGTAACATCATAGAAGTAGTGAAAACATGATTGTACATACAGATTTTGTGCAGAATTTCAGCAGAAATTATTTTTACAAAATATCCATGAGTTAAAAAAAATATCCATGAGTTAAATAATAAGAAAAATATATTTTTCATAAGCCCAGCTAAAACAGATCAATATACCTAAAATATAGAAACTTTTTTAAAGCTTGTAAATTGTGGCTAACACTGAGGAGAATGGGAATTCCAGACCACTTGATTGTGCTCATGTGAAACCTATACTCCCATTAGGAAGCAATCATCAGAATAGAGCAAGGAAACACTGCATGGTTCAAAATCAGGAAAGGTGTACACCAGGGATGCATCCTGTCTCCATACCTCATCAATCTGTATGTGAAACATATCACCCAGGAGGCTGGGCACTATGAGGAGGAATGTGGCAGCAGGTTGGAGGAAGATTTATCAGCAACTTGCATTATGCAGATGACACTACCTTGCTTGCTTAAACCGAGGAGGATCTGAAGTGCTTGCTAAAGGTCAAGGCATAAAGTCTTCAGTATGAATTGAAGCTCAACATCAAGAAGACAAAGATTCTCACCACTGAGCTAATTGGTAGCACCATAATAGATGGAGAAGAGACTGAGGTTGCTAACAATTACAGCTTGCTCAGCTCAACAATTAACATCTTGAAAGTAGCAGTGAGAAAATAAAAAAGTAAATTGCATTGGGGAATATCTTCCATGCAGGTTGGCTGTTCGCAAGGTTGATATGAGTCATATTCAACTCAATGGCACATAACAAGAACAACAACAATGGTTTGAATTATGTTGTTCTGTCTGAACACACTACAAGGATGTAATGTTGGTGTGTTTGTCATCATTGGTTTTGTTATCTTTTCTAATGTTTTAGCTACAGTAATTTGATAAGTAGTACTTGTGAACTTATACCAAGAACTGTTCGGGTTTGTTTTTTGGTTTTTTGGGGTTTTTTTAAAATTAGGTGATAATTCAAAGAAAAGAAGGAGAAAAATAAAAATGGTCTCCATTTAGTTACTAACAAGGTTGCAATTCTTATTTTCTGGGTACTGATCCTTCTTCCTTACTCTCAACTTTTGCATTCAAGCCTCCAATTTTTTTTAAGGCTCCAATTTTTATCAATAAATCTTGGTTGCATGTCTGATAGATTCCTGACTGCTAAAGTTGGTAGGACTCTATTTCCTCCTCTTAGGCTCTGATTGCTGGTTTATGTATTTGAATGATAGAGGTATTAACACCTTTTTTGAAGGGTGGAGGGACAGTGCAAGAGAGGAAGACTCTGGATGAGATGAATTGACTCAGTGACTGGGGTAATGGGAGTGGGTGTATCAGAGACAGTAAGTTTGGCTCAGGGTAGAGCAGGGTTCAGAGCTATCATACATGGGGTTGCCATGAATCACAAGTGACTCAATGGCACATAACAACAACCACATTATCCATTCCAGTCATTATGGCACCTTTTCAGGTCTTTAATGGATCTTTCCTAATTCCATCTTCCCCTCTCTCTCCCTGCCTACCAAACTCTGAGACCTGGTGATTTCAACCCTTCCTACCCTCAACCCCCTCCTCCCTCCTTGTACTTTGGTACACATTTACTAGTAATCCTAGTAATCCTTCTATTTCTACAAAAAAGGTCATATGCAGTATTTGTCCTTATGAGACTGAGTTAGTTCACTCAGTTTATGCTCTCCAGCCTCTCCCATATTAAATAGTATTTTCCACCACAACCAGATAAAGGTAAACAATCCAATTGAAAAATGGGCACAGGATATGAACAGACACTTCACCAAAGAAGACATTCAGATGGCCTACAAACACATGCAGAAATGTTCGAAATCCCTAGCTCTAAGAGAGACGCAAATCAAAACAACTATGAGATATCATCTCACCCCAGTAAGAATAGCAAAATTTAACAAGCAACAAATGCTAGCAAGGTTGTGGAGAAACTGGAACCCTTATTCACTGTTGGTGGGAGTGTAAAATGGTGCAACCACTGTGGAAGGCGGTATGGCACTTTCTCAAAA
>NW_006399769.1:14406042-14414377 GCF_000299155.1 Elephantulus edwardii
TTACTAAAATAAATATTAATAAAAAAATAGTACTTTCAAAATTATTGCTCCTGAGTGGTTTTGAAGCTGTCTCACGTACTTTGGGCATGATGTCAGGAAGGACCAGTCCTTGGAGAAGGGTGGAGAGTTAGCACAGGAGAGGAAGATCTTGACGGAATCGATTAACACAGTGATTGTGGTAATGGGGGTAGGTGTGTCAGAGACAGTGAGATTGGCTCAGGACAGGACAAGGTTCAGAGTTACTGTTCATAGGGTCACTATGTGTTGCAGTCAATCAATGGCACATAACAACAGCAGCAAGCTTGCTATTCATTGCAGAAAGATTTAACTGAATCTTTTATTGTTAGCATTTAAGCAATTTCAAACTCTTTTTTCTTAGAGCTCTGGTGGTCTCGTGACAAGCAGTTGCACTGCTAACCCAAAGGTGATTTGGATCCTCCTTGGAAGAAAAATCAACAATCTCCTTTCACCCAATTTACAACCTCTTAAAACCCAGTGGTAGGTCAGCCATGAGTTATTCCCAAGTTGATGGCACATAAAAGCAACTCAACTGTTTTTATATTATTCTATGATTAAAATGCAAAATTTCCTAGCGTTCTGTGTGGTTTGGTACAGGAGGCCCAGACCTCCTGGTGGGGAGGTTGGGAGGGTGATGTCATGAGTTACTCCAGGGGATATCAACCCTAGTGATACCTGGGCCATAGCCAGAAGCATTTATAATTTGTTTGGGATTGGAACAAAAGATTCCTCTAGGATTTTTGGACTAAGGGGAGAAAAATACATTGGAGAGAGCATTTCCATAGCTTGGAGAGGTGGCCGGAGAGTAGATTAAAACATGTGAAAAATCAAGAATTGACTTCTGGTTACGTTAAGCTGAGATGCCTACTCGACATTCATCTTAGCTTGTATCCCCCAAATATAGGCATTTGCTAGGCTGGGCCATGTCTCTTGGTGTTTTTGATGTAATGATGTAATGTGGCTGTTATGTAGTGACCCCTCATTCATGGAATCAAGACAAATACTTATGAAAAGCCTGAGTTGCAATACCCTTAATTCCTTTATAGTTCTAAAAATATGTAAAAGGTATTTCCCTGGAGTGTGACCTGCAACATCCTTTATTTTACAGGAAATGCAAGGATAGAGAAATGAGCAGAGAGAGGGGCCTCAGCTCCACCAAAAAAGAAGAGCCGAGCTTAGAAGGCTAATGTCAAGATACATGGAGATAGATTTCCAGGGAACACTGGACTCACAAATGCTGAAAGGAGACAAAGATCTTCCCGTACAGTTGACAGAGGGTGAAAGCCTTCCCCAAGTAGTGAGGCTGTAGATTCAGACATCTTGCTTCTAAATTGAAAAAAAAACCCATAAATTTCTATTGGTTAAAGTCATCCACTTGTGGTACTTCTGTTATCACAACACTGGACAACTAAGACAGCTCTATAGCTGTACATACTGCATATAGCAAGATTATCCCAAAGGATTCATTTTCTCTCACTCTGTCATGCCTTGAGATTAGACCAATAAGTTTTTCAAAGGTTTCAGTAACTTTAATTGGAAGTCTTTTTTAAAAAAATGTCTTTTTAACATTAAGAGAAAATGAGTACCATATGTACATATGATCTTTCAGACAAATTTGCATTTAATATGGTGGCCACCTGTGTAAAAAATTAGTCAGTCATAGCTTAACAAGACTTGGATACAGCAAAATAATTTATTATGTAAAATAGAATTGTCATATTTGGTGATGATCAAAATCACAAGCTGAATAAAACTAGAAATCCCATCTGTTCCCATCTACCTTTCACCTCTAGTGAAAGAATGAGAAAAGGGAGGTGGGTTACATGAGCTGATACAATTACAAAGATTCCATTTGGCAGAGACAGTAGGTTACTCATTTTTGTATCACCCACAGTGACTAGTGTGTAGTAGGCGTCCAATTAACGTTTGTGGGATTTAATCAAAGTCTATTCAGCAGTAAAGGAAAATGTCACAGTCATTGTCTAATGCATAATTTGCCAGGCTTTGATTCTGGTATCTTCGTATACGCACACACACACACACACACATTCACAATCTCACCCACACACACATACATTCACAATCTCACACACACACACATACATTCACAATCTCCCTCTCTCTCACACACACACACACACACACTTGCAATCACGCACACATACACACACAGAGCTTAACTCTTAATAACTGCCAAGTATCCATGGCACCAAAAATAACTAGGCGGAAGGGGAGAATTGAAAAAGGTTGAACCACTATGAAAAAAAAAATGTATACTTCATTATTATTTAAGAGGTCATATTTAAACTGAAGAGGGGCTTAGAATTCTATTTAAACTAAAATTCATTGGTTTAATAATTTAAGAGATTAAATTGGAAACAGCAGAAAGATGCAGCTATTTTAACTTAAAGTATGCTAGCAAATGATAACCACAAAGGAGACCATTAGCTATAGAGTAAATATGGAAAACGCTTTGACTACTGGTGGCCCTCTTCTCCAGCAGCCCTAATTGATGTGGATAATATTTGTGAAAATGTTCAATTACATTTAACAATGTTGTTGTTGTCATGTGCTGTCAAGTCACCTGCGACTCATAGCAACCCTATGTTCAAAAGCTCTGTGTCCTGCCTTGTCCTGAGCCAGTCTCACTATCTTGATGCTACTGGAGATTGAAAAATGCAAAATATGTAGATTCATTCCAAAAAATTTACTGCTACTAAATGGATTCCTACTCATAATTGAGTTGGAAACTGCCCTAAGGGTTTCTGAGGCTGGAATCTGTAGGGAAGCAGGTCAGTCTGTAGGGAAGCAGCTTCATCTCTCTCCTACAGAACAGAAGTTCACATCACAAATCTGAGCAGCTGAGCGCTTAACCACTGTGGCACCAGAGTTCCTTATAAACTCACTACCAGTACTTGTAAGTAAAAAAAAAAAGTGTACAGTTCTAAGCAAAGGCACATGGGAAACAACAGCAGCAGTTAGCCAGAGCAAACATTCAGAAATTTGAAAGAAAGACATAGTGGGCAAGATAGTTTGCAGAGGAGGGGTCCTATATGACATCAATACCTTTCCAGGTAAAGGAAAGATTAGGAAATGTCAATGAGCTCATCAAGGCATAGGGGATAATGACTGGTTAATCTCTTGCCTAGATAGATTGATTCCCTATAATATGGTTTCAATGCCAAAGAAAGTCCAAGTTACATGCAACAATGAATGAATGAATGAAAATCCAATTTTTCTGTAAACTTTTGTTAAAATTACAATAAAATGGATTTTTTTTTAAAAAGTCAGTTATTGGCGTGGAGTCAGAATCAACTCGTAGCTGACTCTCCAGCAAGTTTTCAAGATGTTGTAAATCATACAAGAAGGGATTGCCCATCTTTCTCCCTCAGAGCAGCTGGTGGATTGGAATTACTTGTCTTATGGTTGGCAACACAAAACCCTACTACTAGACCACCAGAGCTTCCTTAAGAAAGAGTATATGCAAAAAAATAAAAAAAGAAAAGAAAAAGAGTATATGCACTAAAATCTATTCCTTGGAGAGGGACATGATGCTGCAAGGGGTGGAGGGTCAGTAAAGGGAGAAAGACCCTCAACCAGGTGGATTGACACAATGGGCTCTTGTGTGTCAGGAAGTGTGAGAACGGTGCAGGTCAGAACAAGGTCCAGATATTTTATTCATAGGATCACTATGAGTCGTGCTTGACTTGATGGCACCTAACAACAACAATAATGACACTAAAATAAATGTATTTTAAAAATGTGTGGGCATCTGATGGTCATAGGAAGATTTTGAGCAAAAAGAACATGAATGACGGAAATTTTGGTAGCAAAAAGATTTAAACCAAAGACCAAAACCCCCAAGCCAAACTACTGCTTTTCAGCGAATCCCAGTTTCCAAACTATAAGGTCCTTACTGAAGCAGAAGGTCATACCTGTCTCCCACAGGGCAGCTTTTGAATTGTTGACCCTTCAGTCAGCATCTGAGTTCTTAACCACTGTGCCACCAGGGCTCCTTGGAAGAAGACAAGCTAACATTACTATGCAGACTTTTCTACTCAGATTGTGGTCCCTGGACTGGCAAAATGGAGATCGCTTGGAAGCATTTAGATCATCAGATTCCCCTATCCTGAATGGTAAAAGCATCTTGAGATTTTAAGGATAATCACTAAAAGCAAAACGAAATGTTCGATTTCCAAACAGTAAATTATTACAACATAGAGTCGTCATTAAATTCAAAAGAAGCCATTAAACGAAAGGAAAAGAATCAAGAACAGGATATAAATAAAGGTATAAAATAAACCAGAAGATGCAAATCGAAACACTTAACCTATTCAGTCATAAGAAATGCTGAATCATCACATGGTTCCTACAGATATCGATGGAGAGCAACTAGCTTTATGAATTTTGAATCATGGAGGAACAGAACAAAACACTGTGTTGATCTCCTCCCACCCTCTTTTCCCTTGAGATCAGTAAGTCTAGGTCCTGCATGGCCACTTTTGTTCCCAAATTTATTAAGGAAATAATTTCCTTTTTTTCCCTACATAAAAATGTGAAGGGTAAAGGAAATGCAGAAATATTAAGTCAGAGACTTAAACCATAGACACCTTCACTTTTCTACTCCAGGCTACAGCGACATGTTTGTTTGAGTGGTAGGAAAAAAGAGAAGTTTGGAAGGAAAGTAGTAAGCGTACACACAAGACAAAATTTTAAGAAAGCTGTAAAGTCTAGCTGTGTGTTGGTTGTATCCTTTACTACATCTATTCAAGAAATATTCTGAGCAAATAATCCAAGAAGAATGTGTCATTAAGATTAAAGGAGGTTTCATAAACAATTTATGTTATGCAGATGAGACACAGCTTTGCTTGCAGAAAAATTGAGAATTAAAGCACTTACTAAGGAGGCTAAAAATAACAAAATAAACCCCAACTGTATAGTCTTTGGTATAAGGAGCTCTGGTGGCCAGTGATAAGGAGTTGCACTGCCAAACTGAAAGCATGCAGCTTGAATCCATCAGCTGCTGTGTAGAAAAAAGATGGGCAATCAACTTCTATGTGATTTACTGCCTCTGAAAACCCACTGGAGGGTCAGCTCTGGATCAGGTCTGACTTGATGGCATACAACAACAGTCTTTGGTATAGATTACATGTTAGCATAAAGAAAGCAAAGGTGCTTAGTTTGACCAACACGCATCAACATGATAAACAGAGAACAGACTGAAGCCATCAAGGATTTCCTTTCACTTAAATCCATAATGAATGCTCCCGGAAGTAAAGTAAAAAAGTCAGTTGAAATGGGCAAATTCACCACCAAGGAACTATTTACAATGCTTAAGAGCAAGGATGTCAGTTTAAAAACTAAGGTGCATCTGACACAAGCCATGCTTTTGTCAGTTGCTTCACTTGTGTGTGAAAGTGGGGAACAAGAACAAACTGGAGGGGAGGGTAGAGAAAATAGTGCAACAATGAATGAATGAAAACCCAAAATCTCTGTAAATTGTTCATTAAAATTAATAAAATTTAATAATTAAAAAAAGAAAGGCTAAGAATTGTCACCTTTTAATTATGACATTTGCAAAAAAATATTGAATGTGAATTGAAAAAGCCAAACAACAAATCTATCCTGGAAGAAGTGAAGCCAGAATGCTTCTTAGATCCAAGCAGCTTCTTCATCTCACGTACTTTGGACAGGTTATCAGGAAAGTCTAGTCCCTGGAGAAGGACCTCAGTTTGGGAAAAGAAGAGCATCAATGTAAAAGAGGAAGACCTTGAAAGAGACGGGATGACACAGTGACTGCAAAATGTGTGAAAGCATAACAGAGATTGTGAGAATGCTGCAGAATTGGGCAGGTTTTATTCTATTGTACTCAGTGTTCCTCTAAGTCAGAAGTGACTCAATGACACCTGATAGCAGCAACAAAAATAACATTCAGAATTAAAGAGACGTAAAGAGAATGTCTGAGCTCTTTCCAGGAGTTAGCGGGACAAAGAGCAATAGGAAGAGATAGAAATGATTGGGAGAACTTAGGAAGAAGAATGGCTAAATAAAAATTTCAGATGAAATGTAATTCCTTCCAGTCTTTATGCCTGTCAAGAACCTACAGTTCTTGAAAAATATCTGTTGCACAAAAGCCCTTTCTATAAGGTGCATTTTTCAGCTAAAATTGGAGAGCAGTTTCAATCAAAGAGCTCAAATAGAGCTAGAAAAGATATCTTAATCTTTCCATCTTTAAAAATACTCCTAAACCTATCACCTCAGGAAGATAAAAATACATCCTATATTTAGAGATCCCAAAGAAAGATTTTTACATGCCATCTCAGTAATTAATTTCTACCCTGTACACAAATGCCATCAACTAAATTCACTATTTTTTCTGACCTCCACAGGCATTTCTTAAAAATAAAAAAATTAACTCCCCCTAAATTAAGCTACAACATAAATCTCTTCTTTTTTCTTGCAGAAGAGAAACTGTTTTATAAACTCATAATAAAATGCTCTGTTGAACTGTCAAGTAAATCTCACAAAAATAAGTCAGACGTCATTGTGGTGAGATTGGGACTGACCCCTAGCTGACCCTTCAGTGGATTTCCAAGCTTCTTGAAAGCGAGGATGTTGAGGCTTCATCTCTCATACTTTGGAAGTGTTGCTAAGGAGAGGTTATCCTTTCGAAGGGGATATCAGACTTGGAAAGGTAGAGAGTCTGTGAAAATGAAGAAGATCCTCAACAAGATGGCTTGACACAGGGACTGCAGCAATGGGATCGAGTGTGTCACAGATGACGAGGATGGCACACGATAGGGCAGGATTCAGGCCTGTTGTTGATACAGTCTCTATGAGTCATATTCTGCGCGGTGGCGCCTAATGTTAACAATACAGTGTGTGAGAGGAGATTGCTCATCTTTCTCCCCTGGATCCTGCCGGTACGTTGGAACCACCAGACATGGGCACAGCCTTTGGATTAACAGCACAAACTCCCTGGACTAGGCCATCAGACTTCCCCACAAAAGCAGGAAGTTATATAAAATAAAAATAGCAGAAAGAACATCGCTCTTCATCATTGTTGCTTGACAGGTCTGTTGTAGGTGCAGGTTTTATAATGCTGAGGTGAATTGCTTGGCTTCAAGGTAGAAATCAATGAAAGTAAAATTCAATTTAAACTTTTTTTTATTAAAATAACATAAAATTTAAGATGTGATTTTCCTGTCAGATGACAGGTAAGGATTACTGGATGTAGAACCAAAAGGTCATCATCCTTCAAGTAAATTAATTCTATGCATAGAAATAGAAATATAGCCTTTTCTGATCCATAAAGAAAAGAAAATTTGAGCTAAGTCTACAACCTAGGCACTGAACTTTGGTATTCTAGCTATTGCAGGAGTCCCCAGAGATAGTGACTGGTATAATCAAGTCAATTCAATAGTAATATGCATCAATTATTAATAGCAGCTGAAACTGGGCCAGCAGCCACATTGTGTATTGTCCTTTTTAAATAGAATGATACAGCCTGAGAACTGACAGTATTATAAAAGCACATACTTGTGGTTATGGAGGTAAACTGGCCCAGGTTGCCATCTTACTTCCCTAAACACAACCCAAGAAATAAAACAAGACAAAAGTAAATAAACCCACCAACAGGAAATTATATGCATGTATTCTAGCTTTTATCTCCAACAAGAGAACCCTAGGAAACTAGATATTTTTGTGGGGAGAAAATGGCAGCCCACACTCAATGCAGAGGCTTAAAAAGTGAGGCCTGAGCTTGAAGTCCTCCTCCTAAATATTTGTTACAGGACAAAGCAGCAAACATCCACAGTAGACAGAAACTCAAAAGGAAAAAGGATATTTGAAGGGCACAAGATCTAAAAAGACAACAAATAACATATAGCAAATTAAACTGAGTTCATGGAACAAAGAAATTAAGAATTTAAAGAAACAAAGCCAGGAGCTCTGGCACCAACCCCAAGCCATGCAGTGTGAATCTAGCAGCTGTTCTACAGGAGAGAGAAAGATGGACAATCTGATGCCACACCATTTACATCCTCTGGACACCTGTTACAGGATCAGCTATGAGTCAGCCCTGACTGGACCATACACAAAAGCAAAAATGCAGAAGCAAGAATCATAAAGTGGAGCCAAGTACAAAATGTTGTTGTTGTTGTTGTTGTTGTAGTTGTTGTTGTTGTTGTTAAGAGCCGCTAAGTCGTAGGAGACTAAAAACAACCTTATGAACAAAAGACCTGGACACTCATATATCTTTCATTCTTTCTCCAGGTTCATAGGGTTTCCAGAGGCAAACTATTTAGGAAGTGGATGC
>NW_006399769.1:14415502-14421090 GCF_000299155.1 Elephantulus edwardii
ATCAAGAAGACAAAGATTCTCACCACTGGGCCAATTGGCAGCATCAGGATGGATGGTGAAGAGATTGAGATGATTAACAACTTTAGTTTCCTTGGCTCCACAAGCAACACTCTTGCATTGGGAAAGTCTGCTGTCAGGGACCTCTCCAGAGTACTGAAGAGCAAAGATGTCAGTCTGGAACCTAAGGTGCACCTGATCCAGGCTACCATCTTCACAGTTACTTGCATCAGAATTACTTGCTATGCATCAGAAAGCTGAACAATGACTAGGGATGACAGAGGGAGAATTGATGCTTTGAGCTGTGGTGCTGGAAAAGAGTATTGAATAAACCATGGGCTGCTAGCAGAACAAACAGTCCCTAGAGAATTTGAAAACAGGCTACTCCTTAGAGGCAAGGATTCTGAAGCTCCATCTGACATACTTTGGGCATGGTGCAAGGAGGGACAAGTTCTGGGAGAGGAACATGATGTTAGGGAGGGTGGAAGGACAGCACAGGAGAGAAAAACCTTCCATGAGATGGACTGACTTGTTGCCTGGAGTAATGGGATTAAGTGTGTCAGAGACAGTAAATTGGCTCAGGATAGAGCAGGTTTCAGAGCTGTTGTACATACAGTAGCTAGAGTTGTAGGTGACTTCAAGGCAGATTACAACAATGAAAACAACATATTAGAACAAACATTTAAGGAAATTATTAATTCTAGAAGAAAAATAAGTAACTAGAACTAGCTCATTAACCTTCTACCTACTGATCCACCTTAAGGTAAACAGGAGAAAAATTTTCTTTTGTTTCTAAATGTTGGATTGGATTAGATTTTTTTTATTGCTGTTGAGTTGATTCAAATTTACCCATATTAAAATGTAACAGCAGTGTTGAAACATAGAAACAACACCAAGGAATTGGAAATTGATACAGACTTTCATACCTTTCCTAACATTTGTTAAGGGAACATTTGTTGAAAGGTAAAGAGATAAAAGGGAAGAAAGTTACAACAAAATCTCATTCCTACAGGCCATGGTTGTGCTAATGTAATCAAGTAGAATAAACAAGATAAAGCTCAGAAGAACTCTTCCCAGTGGTGGGTACTATACTTTAAACTCATTCCTCAGATTATATTTTATCACACTTCTATTTCTACTTAATCCAGGATAGAAGATGGAATGATTTAATTTTGTCAGATATTGAAACCTGCATAAAATAAACTGTTTCCTCTTGTGTCATACAACTTCAGACCAGGAAGAAAGTCATCAAAGTAAATTAAGGAGAAAAACAGAGCATAGAACATTCTAAAAAGATTTTTTTTCCTTCTGACTTCATAAAATCAAATTAGGCTGAAAACATGAAATGATAAAGTATCAACATTAGAAACCACATTTTTTTTTCTTTTTTTTGCTTTCCAACTTTTTATTGTGGCTTGGGTAAAAGTTAATAAAACAAATTGACTTCACATTCAACAATTCATTCACATTTTATTTCAATGAATTGTTTGCCATCCCCAAAATAAAAGAGCACTCTTCAAACTTCCTCCTTGTACTTAACATTTTCCTTTGTACTTTCCTATGCCTTGCTGCTTTCTGAGCTTTCTTCCTTGCCCCCAAGTGCTCTCCTTTGATTTGGTGTGATTCCTTGTTCTAGGCACAGCATACTTCCCTGGTGTTATTATTCATACTTTAAGCTTATCTATTGTTTGACTGAAACTGAGCTACAGGGTCCCTTAAAGAGCTAAAAAAAGAATCCGAAAGGCCATGGTCGCATGAGTTCACAGACCAGTGAGTATGTTTTTTTGTTACTATTGAGTTTTGTTCCACATTTTTCTCCTGCTCTATCCATAACTTTTTTGAAAAAATTTCTTTTTTACTGGTTTACTTATAAAGTTCATAAAGTTCATTTACATAACTTCCTTTTATAGTACCTTTCAAAGTAGTTAGTTATGGTAGTTGTGCTTCATCTAGTTTTTCTGGTCTCAGGGTCATGGAGACCAAGGTTCACATACTGAATTAGTCTTTCGGACAAATTGTTTCATAGACCTTTCATTTTCTTCACGCTTCTTTACGCGCGTTAGGGAGAATCCAATGGTTGTACCTTAGTCTACTGCTCAAAGGGCAGAGGACTGATGAGCATTCTGCAAAGGAACAGTAGTTATCATTGTCTTTAGGGTTGCCAAGCAGGTTCTAACCCACAGTAGGTATGTTTGAGCCCACCGTTGGGGTCACTGGGTCAATCAATCTCGTTGAGGGTTTCCCTTTATTTCACTGATGCCCTCAGAGGCTCTATGAATCCCCTCTCTAGGGATTGGTCTCTCCTGACAAAATGTACAAAGCAAATGAGACTAAGTCTTGTCAGTTTTGCTTCCGAGAAACATTCTGGCTGTACAATTATTCACAGATTTACAATGGGTCCTGTTCCAATGACTTTATGATAAGTCGGTTCTGATGTAGTTAAATATTTTATAAAGTTTTCATTAAGTGCTTGACCAGGGAAGCTGGAGTGCAAGCGATAGTGATGCAGCAGGAAAAGGGAAGGGACAAGACACACATGTGAGGAGAGGGCGCTGCATGTATGGTTATTTCTGTAGGGGCAAGTGTCTTTCATTTGCTCCTTTCACTAAAATGCTTGTCTGTCAGATATTGTTCAAAAGCTAAGTAAAAGCTACAGAGTACCTTTACCAAAAAGAATTGACTGATTAGAAGAATTTCAAGAAACAACATATGATCAAGACACAATGGTGATGAAGGAGGAAGTGCAGTCTGCTCGAAAGACCTTGGAAAAAATAAAGCCCCAGGAATTGGTGAAAATACCAGCTGACATGTTTCAACACACAGATGCTGCCCTAGACATACTCACCAGGATGTGCCCAAAAATCTGGAGGACAACTACCTGGCCCATTGACTGGAACAGATTCATATTAATTCCCATTCCAGAAAAAGGGGACTCAACAGAGTGTGGAAATTATCGAACAATATCACTACTACCACACACAAGCTAAGTCCTGCTGAAGATAATCCTAAAACAACTGGAATAGTGTGTTGACAGAGAACTACCAGAAATACAAGCTGAGTTTAGAAGAGGTCGCAGCACTAAGGACATTATTGCCAAAGTCAGACAGATCTTGACAGAAAGCAAAGAGTACCAGAGGAATATTTATCTGTGTTTCATTGACTACACAAAGGCTTTTGACTATGTGCATCACAACAAATTATGATTAACCTTGAAGAGAATGAAAATTCCAGAACACTTGATTGTGCTTATGTAAAACCTATACTTATACCAGGAAGCAGTCCTCAGAACAGAGCAAGGAAACACTGTATACATAGTTCAAAATCAGGAAAACAGTGAGTCAGGGATGCGTCCTGTCTCCATACCTTTTCAATCTGTATGCAGAACAGATCATTTGGGAAGCTGGGCTTTAAGATGTGACATCAGGATTGGGGGAAGACTCAGCAACAACTCACATTATGAAGATAATATAACCTTGCTTATTGAAACTGAGGAGGACCTGAAGTACTTGCAGTAGGTCAAGAACTGTAGTCTTCAATATTGAAGTTTAACACCAAGATGACAAAGATTCTCACCACTGGACAGATTGGAAGCACCATGACAGAAGGAGAAGAGATTGAGTTTGTTAACAGTTACAACTTGCTGCGCTCCACAATCAACAATCTTGGTACTAGCAGCAAGGAAATCAAAAGATTAATTGAACTAGGAAAATCTGTTGTTACAGATCTCTCTAGAGTACTGAGAAGCAAAGATGTCAGTCTAGAGACTAAGGTGCAACTCATCCAGGCCATGGTCTTTGCAATTACTTGCTATGCATCATATAGCTAGTCAATGACCAAGTCATTGTCTTGAACGTACCATGGACTGACAAGAAAACAGATTGGTCTGTCTTGGAGAGGGTGAAACCAAGTATCTCCTTGGAGGCTAGGGTTTTGAAGCTCTGCCTCACATACTGTGGCCAGATGAGATTGGTCCTTGGAGAAGGACATCATGCTTAGAAGGGTGGATGGACAGCACAGAAGAGGAATATCCCAGATGAGATAGATTGATACAGTAACTGGGGCAATGGGGTTTGGTGTCAGAATTAGTGAGACTGACTCAGGACAGGGAAGGGTCCAGAGCTGCTGTATATAGGGTCACTATACATTGCAGGCAAGTTAATGTCACATAACAACCATAACATATGATGACAGTTTTGGAAGCAGGAGTGGTATTCACTTCCCAAATATCATGCCTTCGGAAACTCTATGAACTTTGATAAATGTCGATAACTGTAGAGAGGCTTCAGGCCTTTTTTTTGTTCATAGAGTCGCTATGAATCATTCTCAACTCAAAGGCAATCAACAACAACAATTAAGGAAGGACATTTAGTAAAAGATATGGTTCAATTCAATAGCAATACTTATTAAAAAATTGTGCTCGATTTTATGAAAAATTGAAAATGTTCTCCATAATGTCTTTTTTCCAATAGTTAAATGTGTTAGTCATCTAGTGTCGCCATTGACAGATACCACAAATCTATGACCTTAGCAAATAGAAATTAATCTTCTGTTTGTTGTTGTTAGGTGTCATCTAGTACAACTTCCAGTGACCCTATGAACAACAGAATTGAAACCTGTCCTATCCTGTGCCAATCTCATCATCCCTGACACTTGAGCCCATTGTAGCAGTCACTGCTTGAATCCATTTCATTGGGATCTTTCTCTCTTGCTGACCCTCCATCTTTCCAAGCATGATTTTCATTTCCAAAGTATAGCCTCTCTTCCCAACATGTCTAAAGTATAAAGGATGAAACAGTATCTTCTTTGCTTCCAATGAATACTCTGGCGGTACTTTTTCTGAAGCATATCTGTTTGTTCTTTTGGCAGTTCATAGGATACTCAGTATTCTTCTCCAGCACCACAACTCAAACTCTGGAATCTCAAACTCAAAAATACATTGCCATCAAGTCAGTTCAAACTAACAGATGACTCTCCACTGGGTTTCTGTGGCAGTAAACAGCACAAGAGGATATTGTTCTTCTTTCTCTCACAGAGGTGTTAAGTGGATTCAAACTGCTTTGGGTTAGTAGCACAACTCCCAACAGACTATACCACCTTGGGGTTGTTAGGTAGCATCTAGATGTCTATATTTTAGGGTGCTAAGTCTAAGATCAGGCCCTCTCTTTCCATAAGTTCTAGAGGAAAGATTTTATCTTTTGTGGTGTTAGCCTAAAAGTTGACCTTTTTTTAGACATTTAGTCTCTGGTCTCCAAGCTACCTTTGCCGCAGGTGTATGGTCTTGCAAATCAGCATCAGCTGTGGGACTAGGTTAAGTGAAAGAGTGCTTCCCACACTGAGTAGCAAGACTTGAGGTGAGCAAGGCTTATGGCAGAAAGACCCTAGTGAGAGCAAGACCCTGATGGTGGAAAGACTGACATTGCTATGCAGAAACTGTGGCAAAGTGTGACCTGATGCTTTTTGCATTTGTGCTAACCACAGTTAAAGTTTTTTGCTGTTCTTGCTTTTGATAATAGAAGGAAAAACTGCTTGGTGAATTGAAATCAGAGCCTGGACTAACTGAGGAATTGTGCCTTGAAACTGCTGGGCTTTTG
>NW_006399769.1:14424653-14452872 GCF_000299155.1 Elephantulus edwardii
GCTTGCCTTTTCCACTTCATTTAATGTTGTAAGCAGTGCTCTTTTGTATTCCTAATTAACTTTCTCCTCAGTTTCTTTTCATATCACGGTTTTTGTTGTTGTGTACCATCAAGTCAGAATTGGGTTTTCAGAGGCAGTTAATCACATGGAAGGAGAATGCACGTCCTTTTCCCTTGGAGCAGCTAGTGGATTTGAAATGCATGACTTTGGGACTGCAGTGCATCTTCTAATGCTTAGGCAACCCAGAGCACTAATCACCTTGTAAAATAGCATGTGGGAGCTCTGGCGGTGTAATTCCACAGTGATTTGCACACCTAACCCAAAGGTGGTGCCTCTCTGGTGGTTAGAATCTAACAGCATCTCTGTGGGTGAAAGATGAGCTATCTCTCCCCTTGTGATTTACAGCCTCTGAAAACCCACAAAAGGGTCAGCTATGAGTCAGTTCTAGCCCAAAGGTAATGAATGAGTGAGCAAATGAGTTAACATCACATTTACTTATCATGCTGATTGCTAATTTTTTGGTCTCCAACATCCCTAACTAGAACATAAATTCCATAGGACTGTATTTTGTTCGTTGTTATTTCCCCTGTGCTTAAGTTACTGCTCAATAACTGTTTACTCAATCAACACATGCTATCTATTAAAAAAACTTCAAACAAACCAGGAACACTATCTGATTTAACTAGGTTTCTTGTAGTTGTAATTATTTTTGTATTTTTTAGTTGTATTTTATAGTTTTCTTTGTAAACATCTTTAGTATCTCTAGTTAGGTGTATTCCCAAGTATTTATTCTTGTGGTTGGCTATTGTAAATGGTATTTCCTTCTTAGTGCCCTCCCTGTTCATGGATAGAAAGACCAAATATAGTGAAAATGACAACTCTACCAAAAATAATCTATATGTTCAATGCAGTTCCAATGCAGATACAATACTCATTTTTCAAAGAGAAAAGGCAACTGGAAAGTTTATTTGGAAAAGTAGGCCCCAATAAGAAAAAGTCTTCTGAATAATAAAAATGAAGTGGGAGGCATAGCAGTCTTTGATCGCAAAACCTATTAAACAGCAATAGTAACCAAAACAGCTTGGTATCAGTACAATGACAGACACAAAGACCAATGGAAAGGGATGAAGAGACCAGAAATCAACCCTTCTATCTATAGTAAACTAGTATTCAACAAGGGATCAAAATCTAGTAGATGGGGAATAACAATCTCTTCAACAAATGATGCTGAGAACACTGGACTTCAGCCTGAAGAAAAGTGAAACAAGATCCACATCTCACACCAAACACAAAAATCAACTCAAGGTAAATCAGAGAACTAGGGGTAAAGGCCAAAACTATAAGGACCATAAAAAGCAAAATGGGACCAAAATTACTGACCTTCAGTATAATCATTATTATTGTTGTTATGTGCCATAGAGTCAGAACTGAGCCATAGCTGACCCTCTGCTGGGTTTTCAGAGTCAGTTAATCGTGCGGGAGGAGCTTGCCAATCCTACTCCCATAGAGCCCTGATAGCCTCAAACCCTCTGCCTTCAGGATTGCAACTCAGCTTCTTGCCATTAGGCCACCAGAACTCCCTCTAGCACAATTAGACTAGCAAATATAGCCAGAAATACACAACCAGAAGAGGACAAAATCAATGATGAGTACCTTCTAGAAATTAAGTCCCTGTGTGGAACAAAAACTTTTTCCAATAGGTGACTAGAAAACCTACAGACTGGGCAAAAAACATTGACAATGACATTTCAAACAAGGGTCTCATAATGAAAGTTTGCAAAAGACTCAGGGTTCCCACAATCACAAATTGGATGAAAACATGAAAAGACTCATCGTAAAAGAAGAAATTTGGATGGCAAACAGACACATGAAGGAATTCTCAAAATCAATGGCAAAGAGCTGTAAATCAAAACAATGAGATACTATCTCACCCCACTAGCAGTAGAAAAGTTTAACAAGACAGGCAGCAATAAATGTTGGAGACATAGAGAGATTGGAACTCTCATGCATTCTGGTGGGATTGAAAAATGATACAACCACTCTGTAAAGTAGTTTGGCATTTGCTCATAAAGTTCAAAATAGAAATCCCATACTACCACTACTGGGAATATACCCCAAGGAAATTAGAACTGAGACATGAACATAAACATGTACACCTAGGTTCATTGCAGCATTAATCACAAATAGTAAGAATATAAAAACAGTCCAAATGCCCATCCACAAAGGAATGGATTGAGAAATTGTGGTACATTCATACAATGGAATACTATGCAGCATAGAGGAACAATGATTTTGTAAAATGCTATATAACATTGTAGAATCTAAAGAGCATTATGCTTAGTGAACTAGCTCAGTCTCATAAGGGCAAATACTGCATAAGACTATTATTGTAAAAATAGAAGGATAACTAGTAAGATGTGGAACATGCTAAAACCAGAGTTCTTTATGCACCATTCACAAATTTATCCCGCCAGGGGTCAACTGAGGTGACTCTAGTTAAGTGAACAGGTGCGCGCGTGTGCGTGCGCGCGCGCGCTCACACACACACACACACACACACACAGTGGCAATAGCAAAACTGGTGCAAAGGGTTTTTTTAAGGTGATAAAACAGGTATAGCTAGTGAAAGTTAAGCCATGTGAAAGAGTTAAAGGGAAAAAGAAAGAAAAGGAAAGAGGACTCCTGGAAAGACAAGGACAAACTCAAATCTTATGGCATGCTGTCAGGAGAAAAGGAAAGAGTGAAATTCTAAATGATCACTGTTTTAATCAACTCTCAATCTCCTGAGACTTTGGCAATAGAACAGCCCAATGTTGGGGCTTGTGTGATTGGCTGGGAATGTGCTACTTCCTGGTGTAACCACTTTTTGGCTCCTGCCAGAATACTATTACATTGGTGCAAATTTAATAATTTCCTTCGCATTTCCTTCCCGTATTCCTCTTCTAGGACAGTGAGAGAGACCAGTTAGCAATTCTAGCCCTTAACAAGATGTGTGTAAGTGTCCAAAAGGGGAAAGGGTAAAGGAAAAAGGATGGAAAAAGAGTAAGGGTGGAAATCTCTAGGGTAAAAGCTTTTAGTGAATGGGTTGAGGAGGGAATGGGAAAGTTTAAATGAGCACTTGAAAAGATAGTGTCATAACAGGCCTAGATCAGTGGTAATTAATTATATGGGATACAGTGTCTGTGAATGTATGAAACACAATGAAAATGAGGGATTGTATGTAATACAATGTGTGTGAATAAAACATGCTGTGAATGAATTACTCTATGTAAACCAATTTTTAAAAGTTTATGAAAATTTTAAAAAAAATCTGTCATTGTATTACTACTACCCCTTATTGTTATCAAGTTGGAATGACTCATAGCTGACACTCAGTGTTTTTCAAAGACAATGAGTTGCAGAGGGGGAGATTACCCATATTTCTTGGAGGACTAGAACTATATGTCTCAGGTTTGGCAGTGCAACTCCTTACCTCTAAGCCATCAGAGTTCTCTCTCTGTTATACTATGATTTGATTAACCATTACAAATACTTGGATTATGGGAGCTCTGGTGGCCTAGTGGCAAGAAGCTGCACAGCAACCCCGAAGGCACACGGTCGAATCCACCAGATGCTCTGCTGGAGAAGGAGGGACAATCTCCTCCTGTATCAGTCAGATCCAATTTGTTGGTACACACACACACACAAAATAATAAAATAGAATAATTTTTAAAAAACCAAATACTTGGTTTAATAACTCCCATTCTATCAGGCTTAGGTTAACAATTACAAATAAAAAATCTAGTATGAACTGTAGTATAATTAGCCTTGGCCTGTTTGCGATAAAAGCACAAAGGAGAGTCTTATTGGAAATATAATGGGCTTTTGTAATAATCATTATTTAACCAAATAAATAATTTTAACATTTTAACCAGGTTTCCTAAATCCTCCTGAATCTAAGGATATATTTACATCTAGTTGATGAGTTTGAGAAAAAGGATAGCCTTTGCTTATGCTCAGAATGCTTAAAATCAGAATAAAGTAAAAATAGAAAACTTTCTGGTTGTGCAACTGTTCAGCCTTTGGCTGCTATTTGAAGGTTGGCGGTTCAAATCTACCCAGTGGTTCTGCTGAAGAAAGAACTAGAAATCAGCTTCATAACAGTTGTTGTTGTTGTTGATTGTGTTTGAGTCAAACACAACTCATAGTGAACCTAAGAACAAAAGGCTGAAGCCCCTGTACAACTATCAACATTTATCAAAGTTCATAGAGTTTCCAGAGGCATGTTGTTTAGAAAGTGGATGCCAATCCTGCTTAGAATCAAGAAAATCCTGAGATAGTTCTACTCTGCTCCATAGGGTCAATACTATTGAAAATCAACTGGATGACACCTAACAATAACAGAAGAACTCCTTTAGGTGAGTAAACCATAATGACTTAAAATGTTTATTTAACAAGAAAAAGTTGAAAATCTAATAGTTCAATAACATTATTAAGGATCGAGACTATTCCCCATCTTTCTCTTCCCCTTTTTTCTTCTTAACTTGAAGGAGCTCAGATAGCCTAGTGGTAAGGAGCTGTATTGCCATACCAAAGACACATATTTCAAATCCACCAGCTTCTCTGTGGGAAAAAGATGGGGAATCTCCTCCCATGTGATTTATAGCTTCTTAATACCCACTTGGGGGTCAGCTATGAGTCAGTCTCATTCAAGGGCACATCACAATAGCAACATTTATTCTTTAACTTGTGGGGTTTTATTATGTTGTTTCATAGATTGTAAAATTGCTGTCATAGCATGAGACAACACATTTGCATTCAAGACAAAATAAAAAAGGAAAGTGAAGCACCCTGAGTTCCCTGATATTTGTCCCCTTTCTCAAGAAATTGAGACATTTTCCAGAAGACCCAGTAGGGCCTCTGGCCAACATTAGATTGCATAGTAAGCCCCAAGGATTAAATCGGAGGAGAAGGCAGATACCTAGCTAAGAACTGTATTGCCTAACAGCTGTTTTAATGTTATTGTCCAATAATTAGGAGCTTTTAATCTCTTAATGTATAGGTCTTACGTCAGACTAATCAGAATCACGGAGGAAGAAAACAATCTATATTTTCAAAAAGCTACACAGATGATTCTTATGTGTAGACCTGCATGGAAATTACAGACTTAACCATTCAAGAGCTATCATACTGCCTTTGTGAATAATACAGGTATTTAGTTATAATGAAAAGACACAAAAGGGATAGGTTAGGAAAGAAGTAACAGTAGCAGCCTTACTCTTTGTCTTATACTTATTACAACTCTGCTTGAAAAGATTTATTCTCTTGTTCATTCCCATTGATTCTGCAGACACTGTTAGCATTTTATTATGTGATAACCACTGGTGTGTTACTTCCCTAGGGGAGTTGTAACAAAATATTGCTAAGTAGATGTTTTAAACAACAGAAATCTATTGTTCCCCAGTTCTGGAGGCTAAAATGCAGTCAATGTGCCAGCCTGGTCATGCTCTGTCTGCATTCTTCCAGGAAAGATCTTGTCTCTATAGAAAGGCAGCTCCAGGCATTAGTTGGCTGGTAAACTCATCTTCACAGAGCCATCCTTTCTCGTGTGTCAGGGTGGTTCTACTTTTTATGAGGACTTTATAACCAAGCAGGGATCTCTGTTGGGATAGTCCATAACACTGCTAACCAAAAGGCCCCACTTTTAAAGCAGTTCCAAAATTCAACAGAAGTTCCAAAGGAAGAAGATGGGCAGTCTGCTTTCATGCAATTTACAGCTTCCAAAACCCACCAGAAAGTCAGCTATGAGTCAGAGTCAAACAGGATGACAATGAGAGTGAATTGAGAATCATAATAACTCAGAAGGATTTAGGAGAGAACCTAATTAGATATAACCTTTTGGTAACTCATGGTAAATAACTAAGATTTTCAACAGCTTTATTTCAGCCAAGGTCGCCTTCATGTTGGGATTTGAATTTATACTTTGAGGGAGACACAATTCAATCTGTAACAATTGGGTACAAAAGATGAATATGTTGTTGTTGTTGTTGTTGTTGTTATATGCCATCAAGTCAGAACCAACTAATAGCTGACTCTCCATCAGGTTTCCAGAGGCAGTAAATCACAAAGAAGGAGACTGCCCATCCTTCACCTGTAGAACAACTAGTGGATTTGAACTGCATGGGTTTGGGATTGTAGCAAACCTTCTTATCACGAGGCCTCTAGAGCTGAGTAAGTTTCAGAATTCAGTGAGAAATAAAAAAAACATAAGAAAAAGAGTGATCAAAGCTTAATAAGGCAAATTTCAATAGTTGTTTTTAAGTGTCATTGAGTAGCCTGTGACCCATAGCGGCCCTACGTAGTGACCTCTATATCTGCCCTGTTCTGAGCCAATCTCACTGATTCCAACAAGCCAACCCCCACTGCCCCAGTTATTGTATCAGTCCATCTCATCTAGGGTTTTCCTCTCCTGCACTGTCCCTTCTCCTTTCCAAGCATTATGTCCTTCTACAAGGACTGGTCTCTCCTGTCCATCTGCCCAAAGATTCTCATTACTTGTCCAATTGGCAGCACCATGATAGAGGGAGAGGAGATTGAAGTCATTAACACTTACAGCTTGCTATAAATTGTAACTCTACAATCAGCACTCTTGGCACTAGTACTTCAGAAAATAAAAAGACAAATTGCTTTGGGGAAAATCTGCTATCAGGGATCTCTCGAGAGTACTGAAAAGCAACGATGTCAAACTAGAGACTAAGGTGTCCCTATTGAAGGCCAATTACTTGCTATGCATCAGAGCACTGGAAAATGACTAAAAATGATAGAAGAAGAATTGGTACCTTTAAATTGTGGTGCTAGAGAAGAGTTTTGGACATACCATGGACTGCCAACAAAACAAATAGGTCTGTCTTGGAGATAGTGAAACCATATTTCTCCTTGGAGTCTGGAATTTTAATGCTCCATCTCACAATCCAAATAGAGGAATAATATTAAAAAGGTTACAGAAGAAGAATGGATTCCCCCCCCCGCATTTATAAAATTTTTTCCAGAGTGCATCATCATCCAACTACCCTTTCAGTAACAATCTAACTGTCCTTTATTTTGTAATTTAATCCTTTATGGACTGAGCAGTGACATCTACTTGTTTGAAGGCTACCCAGATGGAGACAATCGTGCTGAATATCCCATGGACTGCCAAAAGAACAATCAGATCTGTCCTAGAAAGGGTGCTTCCAGAATGCTCCTTGGAGGCAAATATGGCAAAGCTTCATCTTTCATACTATGGGCATGTAGCTATCCTTTGGAAAAGAACATTATGCTTAGAAAGACTGAGAGTCAGGGAGGGAGAGGAAGACAACAAGGTGGACTGACACTGCGACTTCAGCAATGGGCACAGAATAAGGCAGTGTTTAGGATGGCAGTTTACTGGGTCATATTTGACTCAATAGCACCCAACAACAATAACAACAACTTTTCCACTAACCTAAATGTGAGAGTTTGAATCCATCTACCTGTATTATAAAACAAAGTCCTGGTAATCTACTTCTATAAAGAACACAGCCAAGAAAATCCTTGGCAATTTGAGCCTACCAAGAAGCATCTAGGAAGAAAAGCCTGGCAATCCCCCTTGACACCAGCCTTTGAAAGTCCCACTGAGTGTGACTCCACTCCAACATACATGAAGTTGCCATGAGTGGGGCTTAACGTGACAGCAATCTGGCACTGATTGTCTTGCTTAGCGTGTGGTAAACAAGAGTTTACTACACTTTGGAAGGCCAAAGAAGGACACTTAAAGGTGAAAAAGGAATCAGCAGGCCAGACCCCCAGACCAGTATCAATAAAACACAAACAGACATCCTTCTAGCATTCTCTGCTTTCAGCCAGGATCCATGTGATAGCAGCAATGATATCCATGGTGTTGGGTGCTTCTGAATCCAGTTTAATTTCTGGCAGGTCTGTTTTAACCATTTTTGGATAATCTTCACCAAGGTTTTACTTGTTATTAGTGTGTTATTAGTGATATTGTTCAATAATTCCCACATTCTGTTGGATCATCTTTTTTGAGGATGGGAACAAATACAGATCTCTCAGTCAGTTGGCCTGGTAACTGTCTTCCAAATTTTTTGACAGAGACTGGTGAGTATGTCCAAGGCTACAAATGTTTGTTGTAAGAAGGCAACCAGTAACGCATCAGCTCCTGAGGCCTGAATTTTTTGCCAGTGCTTCCAGTGCAGCTTAAATTTACTCAGGCTTAAACCATTCCACAGTCAGAATCTGAGTAGGGCCGTGCTCTCTTTGGGAACTCTAGGAAAAGAGCCTTTCTTACCTTTTCAGGTTCTGGGAGCCCCAGCTGCTCTTTGGTCTGTAGCACTATAACAGCAATCTGTATCTAGCAGTTTGTGCCACTAGCTTCTCTATAGAAGACTTGATGATCTCTTTTCTAAAGATTTAAGACTAACAAACCCTACACAGCCGTTGTGCTCTATCCTGTATGGCAACTAGTGGGAATCAACTCAAAACATGTCCCATTGGCAAAATATTTTTTAAAAAGAGCTAAATTATTAACTAAGTTGAATCTGTAGGCTGCATGAGTTTATTTTGTATCTATAGTAATTTTTTTCTTTTTATTTTTCCCCAAGTAATTCAAACTCATGTTTACAAGCATAGCATTAAACATAAGTTATACACTTTATTTATTAAATTAATGATTTCAAAAGAAAATTGTTAAGAAACAAGCCTAATTATGTGTAACTGTGTGTCACAGAAAACTTTTCCAACAATGTCAAAATCTGGTTTTCAAATCAGCACAAAATATCCTCCTGTGTCAACGAATTTTCACCCTTCTAAGAGTAGGAAAATAGAAAGATGAATGCATCAAAAAGGGAGTTTGTTGGTCTCAAAGTTTTCATGTCAACTATGGGGGCAAAGTTGACCGAATTAAACCAATGTTAAAAACTCATAATTACAAACTCAACATTATAAACTCGTCAGATTCTACTCTGCCAGGAACTATCCACGTTCAAAAAATTAAAGCTTGTTACCTTCTCTGTAATTTTCAGAAAATGAAATCTATTCTTTGGTTTCCTGTTTTTAAAAACACATGACTCACATCTGCTTGAGTTTGAAGGTGATTTTATTTAATCGTCAGTGGCAGAAAAGCCATGAAAAATAGTGACAATCTAGGGGTAAAAGAGTGAGGTTAAAGGAGAAATGAAAGAAGGAAATATAAGCATCTTAAGCTAATTTTTGCCACTTCTATGAGAAATAATAAGAAACCTCTAAACAAACATAATGCTCAGTTAATAAAAAAACTATAATAGAAAAGGGATAATAAACAATAGAGTGAGTGATGGGATTATAATTTCAAGAAAAACCTGTTTTATTACTTATACAATATAGTTCATGTAAGTATATTGGATAAAATATAGTTTCATTCATTCATTCATTTCATGAACAAAGAGAACATTAATATTTTCTATGCTTCCTTTCAGTTGGGCATAATATGTCTATGAACTTACTCATGCAGCTTTGTGGGCTCTAAATGAGCTTAAACAAATAAAATCTATATTAAATAACCTAATGTTTCAACAAAATGTGTGAAATAAAAGCATGCCTTTTAGAAAGGGCACTGGATCCACTAGTGGTTGTGCATCAGATCAACAATTCTATGCAATCCATAAATAAACAAAATGAAACCATTTTCTCTAATCAGAGTATAGAGATTATACATTTAGAATCTTCATGCTATACTAAAATAGCAGGATATAAGCACTTACGAAGAAATAACATTATAAAGTCATTATTTTTATTGAAGATTGTTCAAAGACAACTGGAGCAGTAAATTGACAGGAAACTGCTAGATATGTAAGCTGGACTCAGAAGAGGTCATGGAGCAAAGGATTTCATGGCTGATGTCAGATGAATCATGGCTAACAGCAGAAAATGCTAAAACTATGTTTACTTGACTGTTCAAATGCATATGGCTATGTGAATCTTAACAAACTATGAATAATATTGAGAAGAATGGAAATTCCAGAATACTTACTTGTGCTCATGCGGAAACTATAAAGACCAAGAAGTAGTTATTCTAACAGAACAAGGGAATACTGCATGATTTAAAATTAGAGAAAGTATGAGTCAGGGTTTTATACTTTCATCATGCCTATTTGATATGAATACTGAACAAAAATTTTCAAGAAGTTGAACTATATGAAGAAGAATATGGCATCAGGATTGGAGGAACACTCAACAACTAAAGTGCATATGGCAGAAACTTGCTTTCAGAAAGTGAAAAATGCTTGAAGCATTTATTGGGGGGAAAAACCCACAACAAAACCCAAAGCATTGTTTTCCAAATTGATTACACCTTAACATCAAGAGAAAAACCTCAATATTCTGGTAGATTATTATTGAAGCTGTCAATGTTATAATTTTACCTGGATCGACAATAAACACATGCATGCGCTCCCTCCCTCTCTCTCTCTCTCTCTCTCTCATAATTAACTTGTAACTGACTAGTCAACAGGTTTTCAGAAACTGTAAAACACACAAGAGGGGACTGCCCATCATTCTCCCACAGAGTTGCTAGTGAATTCAAACCACCACAGAAGGAACACTAGTAGAACTTCGTCCCCATGGTAGCAGTAATTCAGAAAGGTGTATTGCACTGTGCAAATCTGCTGTCAAGTACCTCTTTGAAGTGCTAAAGACCAAGGATGTCAGTTCGGAGACGAAGGTGCATCTAACCCAAGCCATGGTATTTTCAATTGCTTCATGTGCTTGTTGAGATGACAACAATTCAATGTCAAGAAAACAAATATATTCACTACCTGACCAAAAGCCAACATCATGACCATGATAGATGGAGAAAAGAATGAAGTTGTCAATGATTTCAATGTTGTGAAGTTGGATCCACAATCAACATCCATTAGCTTCAGCTGTGGGAAGCCGAATATCATATTTAATATTAATAATAAACCAAATGCTATATCAGGCTATGAGGGAGGCTTAATACAAGCTAGAGTTCACCCTGTGGCACTAAGGCATTCCTTAAGAGTCAACATTGTTCTTAGGTTGTATTTACTGAATCTGTCCCTCCCAGACAAGCATATGGTAAACAATAGAGAGGAGTTTGGCCTTATCTGCAAGAGTTCTCCAGGATCCCTTGTTTTTGTTTTCTAATCTCTTGTGATCTTTGTTTGCTTACCTTCCTTATGATTCTCAATAAATACATGGAGAAGTATGGCTCGAGGTGCTTCAGTCGAGAACTCCTGGCCCCCTGATTTTATGCTCTCTGTTCTATCTAATTCTTGGTTGTCTGTCTCATTATCAGTAATTTTAAAAATACTTTACCCTTAGTCTGCAACATTCAGTAGTCAAGAAATCAAAAGATGTGTTACACTGGAAAAATCTGTTTTCAAAGACCTCTTTTAAGTGCTAAAATCAAGAATATCAGTATAAAGATTAAAGTTTGCCTGATCCAAGCCACACTATTTTTTCAGTTGCTTTTCATGCATCTGAAAGTTGGACAATGAAAAAGGATGAATGAAGAAGAATTTATACCTTTGAATTACAGTGTTGGTGAGAAATATTGAATACATAATGGGCTACAAAAAAACCCCAAAACAAAACAAAACGAAAACAAATCAGGGAGCTCTGATGTTCTAGTCCTTAGAGTGTTTTGTTGCTAAACCAAAGATGATTTGGTGATTCAAATCCACCAGTAACTCTGTGGGAGAAAGAGAGGCTTTCTCCTTCCATGTGATTTAAGCCACCAAAAACCTGCTGGACGCTCGCCTAAGGTCAGGTCAGATCCAACTCCAAGGCAATGGCTTTTACTTTGACCAAAAGAACAAACAAATCTTTCTTGGAAGACATGCATTCAAGGTGTTTCTTGGAAGAAGAGCGGTGAAACTTGATCTCATATACTTTGAGTATGTAATCAGGGGGGAACCATATCTTGAAAAAAATACATGCTAGGTAGGAAAGGTCCAGGTTCGAAAAGAGAAGAATACCCTTAAGATGCCTCTGACACATTGACTGTAACATCATGCACATTTGAGATTGTGAGGATAGAGCAAGATACTGTAAGATTTTGATCTGTTCTTCATAAGGTCACTGTGAGTTATAGTTGATTTGATGCACCTAAAAACAATATATGCTTGTAAAAGTTGGAAAATGAATAAGGAAACCCAAAGAAGAATTGATGTCTTTGAGTTGAGGTCATAGTGACGAGTACCATGGACTATCAAAGGAACAAATATGTTTGTCATATAAGTTCACTAAGATGCTCCTTAGAAGAAAGGATGATGAAACTTTCTTTCACATATTTTGCATATGTCAGAAGGTATCAGTCCTTGGGAAAAGATGTCCTGCTTTAAAAAGTGGAGGGTCAGTAAAAGACAGGAAGAACCTCAAAAAATGAAGGATTGACACAGTGACTAAAACATTGGTTTTGAGCATGGTGGAGATTACAAGGTTGGCAAAAGAAAATTTTTTATGTTGTTCATAGAGTGACTGTGAGTAACATTTGATTTGATAATACCTAACTATCAACAATCTGCGTTATGCAGATGACACAATTCTGCTTGCTGAAACTGAGAAGGACCGGAAATGCTTGCTGCAGAGGGTCAAGGACTGCAGCCTTCAATATGGATTGAGGCTCAATGTCAAGAAGACAAAGACTCTCACCACTGGACCAATTGGCAGCATCAGGATGGATGGTGAAGAGATTGAGACTGTTAACAACTTTAGTCTGCTTGGCTCCATGGTCAACACTCTTGGAACCAGTAGCCAGGAAATAAAAAAAACGTATTGTGTTGGGAAAGCCTGCTGTTAGGGACCTCTCCAAAGTACTGAAGAGCAATGGAGTCACTCTGGAGACTAAGGTGCATCTGATACAGGCCATGGTCTTTGCAATCACTTGTTATGCACCAGAGAGTTGGACAATGACTAGGAAGGAGAAAAGAAGAATTGATGCATTTGAGCTGTCATGCTGAAGAAGAGTATTGAATGTACCATGGACTGCCAAGAAAACAAACAGATTCATCCTGGAGGGGGTTAAACCAGGCTGCTCCTTGGAGGCAAGGATTCTGGGGCTTCGTCTGACATATTTTGGACATGTTTGTAAGGAGAGACAAGTCTTTGGAGAGGGACATCATGCTAGGGAAGGACGGCGCAAGAGGGGAAGACCCTCTTTGAGATAGACTGATTCAGTGACTGGGGTAATTGGGATGGGTGTGTCAGGGGCAGTGCGATTAGCACAGGATAGAGCAGGGTTTAGGGCTGTTGTACATAGGATCACTGAGTCGCAAGTGACTTGATGGCACATAACAACAACAACAGCAACAACAATAATACGAATCATGTTTTGTAAAGTTTATGTTAACTTAGGTAGGCTATACTTTTCAATAATGTGTGATTTTCTCCACTTCATGATATATTTATTCATTTTGTGATGCATTACTATAATACATCCTTGTATGCTAATGGGGCAGGATTAGCATTATACCTAGCTTGAGACACAGCCTTACAAGAGGGCATGATTGGGGGGCGAGGGGTTTGTGTGGGGAGAAGGGTGCAACAATGAATGAATGGAATTCCAAAATCTCTGTAGATGTTCATTGAAATGAAAAGTAAACAACCTAAATTTAAAAAAAAAAAAGAGGGCATGATTCTAGTCCTTCCCTTGCTAAAGTGTCACCCTTACTCAAGTCCCACCTTACCTTAAGTCACACTCTTGCTTGCAGCATGCTTTTTGTCTTACAAGTGTTTAAAGGAGAGAGAAGTGAGCAGACAGAATAGGAACTTCACTACTACTAAGAAAGAAGAGCTGAGAATAAAATGTGCCATTTAGATCTGAGATCCCAGTGCTAAGAACCTCCTAGAGACAGGCTAAGATTGATGATAACAAGACATATAGAAATCTCCAAAGAATTCCAGGTCCACAGATGTTTAAAAATGATGAGTGGTGAGAATTTTTGCTTTCTTGATGTGATGTAATCCATATTGAAGGCTGTAGTCTTTGACCTTCTATGGTAAGTGTTCCAAGTCTTTTTCATTGTCAACAAGCAAAGTTGTGTCATCTTTATAACACAGGCGGTAGATGAGTCTTCCTTCAATCCTGATGCCACTTTCTTCTTCATAAAGTTCTACTTCTCAAATGATTTTCTCATCATACTGACTGAACAGGTATGGAGAAAGGATAGAGACCTGGGGCAAACCTTTCTTGATTTTAAAGCATGCAGTGTCCCATTGCTCTGTTTGGACAATAGTTTCTTGGTCTACATATAGGTTTCAAATAAACATAATTAAATGCTCTGGGATCACTATTGTTATCAATGTTAGTAAATCAAAGAAAATGGAAGAGTCTTCTATTCACTCATTCAAAGATAGTTATCACACAAAAATCATATCGATGTTGGCTTCCACTAGTGGAAGCTGCAAGACTTCCAAGCAAATCAGACAAATATTCCAGATTAATAAACATTCATAAGATGCATAAGGATACAAGAGGATGATGATGAAGAGGAAGGTCGCAGGCAGAGTTGTGGAGTTTACTTTTGGAGTTCTGTTACTTAGGTCCCCTGGTAGTGCAACTCTTGAGCTGGAGTTCTGAAAGGCTGGTATGTCAACAGGCTAGGGGGCAGGGTTCAGATCCACTGTTCAGAAGGTCGCTATGAATCACAGTAGCATCTAACAACAACAACAGTGGCGTTTTGGGGAAGAGGAGTCATAAAGATTACTACAGACAAGATGGGGCAGTTCTATCCTGCCATATACTTCATTACTTCCAGTCAGAATCTTTCAGCCAATATCTAACAACATCAAAGTAGCCTATTAATAGCCTTCACTTCTCTATTGTTTTCATATTCAACCACAAAAGTCCCTGCTGATAGAGCTGTTTCAGTCTTCCCTTCTAGCGAATACATCCAATTGAGCACACCTTGATGGAGAACTCACTGTACACAAGAAGGTGTACTTTCTCTAAGGATGTAGTACTTTAACCTCTCTATCCGATCGATTGGCAGCATCAGGATGGATGGTGAAGAAATTGATATTGTTAACAACTTTAGTCTGCTTAGCTTCACGGTCAACACTCTTAGCACCAGTAGCCAGGAAATTAAAAAAAACGTATTGCGATGGGAAAGTCTGCTGTTAGGGACCTCTCCAAAGTACTGAAGAGCAATGGAGTCACTCTGGAGACTAAGGTACATCTGATACAGGCCATGGTCTTTGCAATCACTTGTTATGCACCAGAGAGTTGGACAATGACTAGGAAGGATAAAAGAAGAATTGATGCATTTGAGCTGTCATGCTGAAGAAGAGTATTGAATGTACCATGGACTGCCAAGAAAACAAACAGATTCATCCTGGAGAGCGTTAAACCAGGCTACTCCTTGGAGGCAAGGATTCTGAGGCTTCGTCTGACATACTTTGGACATGTTGTAAGGAGAGACAGGACCTTGGAGAGGGACATCATGCTTGGTAGGGTGGAGGGACAGCACAGGAGGGGAAGACCCCCTATGAGGTGGATTGATTCAGTGACTGGGGTAATCAGGATGGGTGTGTCAGAGGCAATGCGATTGGCACAGGATAGAGCAGGGTTTAGGGCTGTTTTACATTGGGTCGCTATGAGTTATTAGCGACTCGACAGCACATACATATCCGATAGATTAAGTTCCTTCCACCAACAGTCCTAAATGATTCCAGATGTCAAACCAAAGCGAATCTCGAGGGCCACCTTTCGGAGGTGACTCCAGGGTGCCTTCATCCTCCAGGTCTTCCCCACCCCCGCTCTCTCCGGGACTTCCAGGACCGTCGGCCCCTGCGAGGGGCGCGCGCCCGAGGCCACGTGACCCTGCTCCGCGGGGCCGCGCGCGAGCGGCCATGTCTGAAGTGCCGGCTGTATCGGGGCGCCTAGGGCAGGGGTCAGAGCCAGGGCTCGGGGCGTCCCTGGCCGGTGGCACCCGGTTCTTCTGCACCGCAGGCCGCGGCCTGGAGCCATTCTTGATGCGAGAGGTGCAGGCACGCCTCGGGGCCACTCAGGTGAGTCAGCCTCGCTGTGCACCCTGGAAGGAGAGCGCCCCTGCAGACTTGCCTCCGGGCTGGGGTGCATCGCCGACTCCCGGGGACGGGTCTGCCCACATGAGAGAGCTGGCCGGTCCATCAGTCCCGGCCTGAGACTGCTAGTTCCTTCTGCCCCTGCATGTCACCCTCCGTCCCGCGGAGCTGTTAGAGCTCAAGTTCTAAAGAGAGGGCGTGGGACAATTTATTGCCCATACTTTTTAGAAAGAATTATTTGATGGTGCTTATAATTACAGTAACACCTCCAAAGTCTCCCTCCACCCTCCACCCTCTAATACAGGTGCAACCTTAAGGTTCAGTTGACTGGTTTGTTTTGGTTTTCTGTTTCCTGACTATGGATGTAGGTCTTTGGTGGGATGTTGTCAAGAATATCGTGTATCAAGTACGCACAGTATGTTTTATACGCTCAGTAAGGCCAACTCCAGGGGGGTTGAACATTGTCAACTATGTATCTCTGTTCACTTCTGTGAAATAAAATTACGGGGGAAAGAAAACGTAAAATGAAATTGACTATTCACTGCTCTCCTCTTCCAGTCCCAAAGGTAGTTGCAGTGGGTGGGATGTGTGGCATCTCTGACGAATGATGTCACTTTAGACTGCTGTAATTTTGGTTAAAGAATTTAATAGTTGAATGTATCTTTTAAAAAAGATAAGCAATGTTATAAAAGCCTAAAAATCCCGCTGTCATCAAGTTGTGAATTAGAACCACCCCCTCAGCAGCACGACTCCGTGGGCTTTCTGAGGATTCCTTAAGTAAGCGGACTGACATGTCTTCTGATGAACTGTTGATGAATTTGAACCATTGGCTTTTCAGTTAGACTGTTAACATGTGCTGAAACTTTTTCTTCTTGGTGCGTAATTATGATTGATGTGTGTAGCTGTTTGATCTTGCTTGAATTTCACTAGGCTTTCTGAATATGGACAGATATCCGACCAGTACTGAAAAATTCTCAGCCATTACCTGTACATATATTGTCTCTGCATCACTCTTCATCTTATAGAAAAATCTATATTGGCTTATAAATTATTTTACTCTGTCTTCAAGATCTCTTGATTTCTCATATTTACCTTTTTTGAGTTTCATTTTGTATAGATAGGTATCGTTCTTGTAGTGCCATGGAAACAACATACTCATAGTTGACCCTCCAATGGGTTTCCCAAACATGGGAAAGAGTGCCCATCTTACATTCTGTGGAGCCAATAGTTCCTTTGGGTTTGCAGCACAACTTCCCACAATGTCATGCGACCAGAGCTCGCTATAGATATGTGGCTGTTACTGTTGTTATGCCCCATCAGGTTGACCATAACTCATAATGATCCTTATGAACAGTAGTTCTGAATAGTGCCCAACCTACCTCATCCTTTCCATCTTTGATATACTCAGTCTCATTGTCAGTCACTATGTCAATCCATCTTGTTGAGGATCTTCCTCTTTTTTTGACCATAAGTGCTTCTCCGCACAATGCTTTTTTCCAAGGACTAACACCATGCCCAAAGTATGTGAGACAGTTTCACTAGGATTTCACTTCCTCCAAGACAGACTTACGTTCTTTAGCTGTCCATGAGAAATACAGCAATATTGTCCTCTGCCATCCCAGTTCAAAGGCCTTGATTCCTTTCCAGCTTTTAGAAGCATAGGAAGGAATTGGAATTTGCATAGCTTGCATAAGACACACCTCATTGTCATCTTTAGGTGACCACAGAGCATGAACATGACCCTCACCCACCCACTTACTCAACCTGCTGTTCTTGATTATTGCTCTTTAGCATTTTGGAGATGCTTGACAGGAGATTTTCCCCAATGTAGCACTTCTTTTAATTTCTTGATTGTGATTACCCTGAGTGTTGATTGTGGGTCCAAGTAAGATGGAACCATTGACATCTTTAATCTTCTAACATCATTGTTCTTCAGTACTCTGGAGAGGTCCCTGACAACAGACTTTCCCAGTGCAATTCATCTTTTGATTTCCTGGCTGTCTATATAACTTTTTACCCGAACTTACGCCTGTTGAGTCTATAAATTTTCATCTCTTGAAATTCTGTATTAGTGTTTTTCACCATATATACTTGGTTATTTTTATATCCTAACCTCTCCAGAGTACTGAGAAGAAACAGTGTCAGTCTAGAAACTAAGATGTGCCTGATCCAGGCCATTATCTTCACAATTACTTGATGTGCATTAGAGAGCTGGACAATGACAAAGGATGATAGAAGAAGAGTCAATGCCTTTGAGTTGTAGTGCGGGAGAAGAGTCTTGAACAAACCATGGGCTGCTAAGAAAACAAATAAATCTGTCTTGGAGAGAGTGAAACCAAGTTTCTCCTTGGAGGCTGGGATTTTGAAGCTCTGTCTCGCATACTTTGGGCACGTAGCCAGGAGGGACAGGTCCTTAGAGCTAAGAACATCATGCTCAGAAAAGTGGAGAGACAGCAAAGGAGAGGAAGACTCTGGATGAGATCGATTGACTTAGTGACTGGAGTAGTGTGGGTAGGTGTGTCGGAGTCAGTAAGACTGGCTCAGGACAAGGGGTCGCTATGAGTTGCAGTTAACTTGATGGCACATAACAGCAGCAGCAACAAATCTTTTATTCAGATTTTCTCCCTTTTAATTCTTTCTTTTAGGGTGCTATGATGGCATAGATGACTTTCTCTGAGGATAAAAGATAGGTACCATCCTCCTATGCAATTTACAGCCTCAAAACTTGCTAGAGGGTCAGCTATGAGGTGGTGCTCTTTGGCAAGGAGTTTAACTTTTGGGGTTTTAAAAAAAATTCTATAAATAGATATAAAAATTCTATAAATTCTTTTATAATTCAAGTGTGCATCTGTTCATTCATGGTCCCATAGAATAGTGCTTTGTTTTGTTTTATTTAATGGAAAGCAGCTTGCCTTTTGTTTATTGTTTTCCCATGATGATTTTAAAGATGCAGGCTATCAGAGTGAACAATCAGTGGGCCTCCAGAGCATATTGAAGTCCCTGCAATGCTCCCTTTGCCTCCTCCTCCTACTGGTTTCATTCACCTACCAGCAGTTATGCAGCACCTCCTGTGGCTCTGTAAACCCTGCCAGTCAGGTGGTGCTAGTAGGTAAGTTCCCAGCTTTGAGCAGCAAGTTGCATCAACAGACAACTGCTGATACTACCAGCCTTGTTCCAACATCTACATACTTGGCCTTGGAGACCATGTCAGCAAGCACCTGAATGTGCACAAATTCCCAGTCCAGCTATGGCTGCCTGCATAGCCTCTGTCCTGCCAGCCTGCACACCTGCAAGGCCAGCTTCCTGTATCCAGGGATTCACCTCTCAAGGTTTCTTCATGGAGCTCTCATTAGCTTTCAAAGTTCATATCCTGTAGTGACCTGTTTCAAAAACTCTGTCATGCATGTTAAGTGACACATAGTGCTTCTTTTTGTATTTTATGCCTTATAATTAATTAAACCATCTGCCGTCTTCATGTGTCTGATTCTGATACACGTTTATGCTTGCTCTATACATGTTACCTACCTTCTATAATTTTTAAATATAAGTCAATTTTTATTTTTATTTTTTACAGTTTTTACATGTACAGTTATAGTAGTTTCTGACTTAACAGCATATAATGACATGGGTAATTTAGTGACATTGATTATGTTTTAAGCTGTACAGCCTTTAATTTTTCATTTTCACAACCATCTTAAAGGAGCCCTAATGGCATAGTGCATACCATATCCAGCTGCAAACTGAAAGATCATTGGTTTGAGACCAGCCGCTGCTCTGTAGTACGACGATGGACAGTCTCTTCTTGTAAAGATTAAGAGCCGGGGAAAGTCACTATGAGTTAGAATCATCTTGACTGGCAGTAGGTTTATTTGCTTTTTTGTGTTTGTTTTGGTGTCTTAAAATGTTAAAGCACTTTTAAAATAAGAATAATAGCAACTGATATTTGTTACTGTTGCTGTTGTTAGGTGCCATCAAATCAAATATGACTCATAGGGACCTTAACAGCAACAGATCTGAACCCTGTCTTAGCCTGTTAAATCATCATCATCATTATCATCTCTGATACACTTGAGTTAATTTTTGTAGTCACTGTGTCAACCTATCTTGTTGAGGGTCTTTCTTTCTTTCATGGACCCTCCACTTCTCCAACCATGGAGTCCCTCTCCAAGGAATAATCTCTCCTAGAAGTCCAAGTATGAGACAAAGCTTTGTCAGATTACTGCTAAGGAGCACTCTGGCTCTACTTTCTCCAAGACATATCTGCTTGTTCCTTTGGCAGTCCTGGGATTTTGGTACTCTTCTCCAACACCATAGCTCAAAGGCATCAATTCTTCTTCTGCCATCCTTATTCATTGTCCAGCTCTCAGATGCATAACAAATGATTGAAAAGACCACCATGGCATGAATCAGGCACATGGTCAGGCATGTGAATTATTGCTCCTTACTAATCTGGAGAGGTCCCTAATTGTAGATTTGCTCAATGCCATATGTCTTCTGATCTCATGATTGCTGATATCAAGGGTGTTGATTGTGGATCCAAGCAAGATTCATTGACAGTTTTAATCTTTATCTATCATGATGTTGGTTATTGGTCCACACATTTCATATTATCAGACACTTTTTGTACATCCTACAAATTACTCCTCCAAAGAATTCTTTCTGATAGATCATTTTTATCTCTACAGAGAAAACTGAAGCTAATAGCTGGAGCTGGGATTTTTATCTGACTCTAGCTTCTTATACCCTTTCCTACCACACTAAATTACCATAGGAAATGACCCCAGCTGGGAGATTTGGAACATTAGTTTATTTTACAAGATGGTAAATGTACACATACTTTGGAGTCAAAAGATAGGTGTTAAGACCTTATACCTTTCTTTCATAAACTTGTGGCTTTTGTAAATTTAATGTCTGAGCCTCACTTTCTCAGAATGTAAAATATGTAGCAATGTCTACTATAAAGGATTAATGTAATCTTTGCGATAAAACTAGATACTAAATGTTAGGTAGTACATGTAAAATTTTATTGTTGGCTGCTGTCAAGACATCTCCCAGCTGAAAGCAGGGAAGAAAAATGCTCTGTAGGGTTTCTTGGCTACATAGAAGCATATTACAAGATCTGTTGTCTTCTCAGATACTAGGTGACTTTTTCAATGATCAACCTTTGCTTTGTATCTAAATGCTTGCTAGCTGTGCCATGATTCCTTCCAGGTAGTCATTGCCATTGACCTGATTCCAACTCTTTGAAATAGTCCATTTAGTTTCCAAGGCTATAAATCTTAATGGAAGCTCTGGTGGCCTTCTGGTAAGTAAGTTGCGCTGCTAATCCAAAGGCACACGGGTTGAATCCACCAACTGATCCTTGAGAGAAAGACCATCTCCTGTGCATGTACTTCTCTGAAAATTTTATTGGGGTCAGCTGTGAGCAGATTTTGACTCAGCATATGTAACAGCATCATCAACAAATCCATCCTCCTGCCTTGAACCCACTAATGGATTCAAACGACCAGACCTGCAGGCCTTATAGTTAGCAGTGCAGCACACTACGGACTAGGCCACCAGAGCTTTTTTCACGGAGTACTCAAAAAATCCAAAAGGGGGAAAATCCTCATTGCCTTTGATTCACATGTGGTTAATAATGACTATATTGACCAGCACAGATTCTATAGCATTTTCTTCATTGTAAAGGTTTTGTTGGACAGTGTCCCTGGGGTTTTCCAGAAAAGTGATTCTTCACTTCATCCCCATGGTATACTGTAACCTGACTCTCTGTTCTCTGTATGTCCTAGAAATTGGTAGTTGAATCTAGAACTTGGGCAGTTTCAAGTTTGGTGGACATTCCTGGGTATAATTTCAGGAATTCCCAGCTCACTGCTATGGAGTCCATTCTAATGTGTAGCAACCCAGGATGGCAAAGTAGAGCTTCCCCATAGGGTTTTCTAAAATTGTCAGTTTCTACAGGAGGAAACTGACTCCTCTCTCTCCTGTGAAATAATAGGTGAATTTAAACTACTGACCTTTTAGTTAATGAATGGCACTATACTTAATCCACTGCGTTCCCCAGGGCTCCTTGAAAATTCCTGGAACCTAACCTATATAGTTTTCCCCCCACTTAAACTTTGGAGAAATAACATTGGGGGAAAATTAAGATTTTTAACAGTGGTTAATATATTGAATGTAGCTATTGTAAAACTAGGGATAGAAACAGTTGTCTTTAAGGTAAGATTAAATTTGTTAGTGTTCTCCCTAACCAGGTAGGTCCTGTCAGATTCACTTGTTTGTTGTCATAAACCCAGATATCGACGTTTCTATCTTAAGTCCTCACTAGGTAAGCAGACAGTCGAGGTATTTCATAATGAGAATTTCAAGTTATTCTCGTTATTTAATGAGAGGATTGCTTGTTGCCTCCCCACCCCAACCCATATTCTCTGTTTTCTTTAGGTGGAATAGCTTTTTTAAAGAAGAAAATATATTTTCTAATACTCTTCTATAATGAGCAGGAACAAACCCAGCCATTACCTTAACCTTCACTGTTGTTATGTACTGTCAAGTTGGAACCAGCTCATAGCTGAACCTCTTGCAAGTTTTTAGAGGCTATATATTGCATGGGTTGATGCCTTTGAGCTGCGGTGCTGGAGAAGAGTATTGAATGTACCATGGACTGCTAGGAAAACAAACAGATTCATCCTGGAAAGGGTTAAACTGGGCAGCTCCTTGGAGGCAAGGATTGTGAGGCTTTGTCTAACATACTTTGGACATGTTGTAAGAAGGGACAGGTCCTTGGAGAGGGACTCATGCTTGGTAGGGTAGAGGGACAGCACAGGAGGGGAAGGCCCTCTATGAGGTGGATTGATTCAGTGACTGGGATAATCGGGATGGGAGTGTCAGAGACAGTACGATTGGCACAGGACAGAGCAAAGTTTAGGGCTGTTGTACATAGGGTCGCTATGAGTTGCAAGCGACTCGACGGTACATAACAACAGCATATTGCATGGGAGGAGACTGCCCATCTTTCTCCCAAGGAGATTCAAACTGTGTGCCTTTGATAGTGTAATTGCTTACCACTAAACCACCTTCACTTTACTAAAGTTATTTCATCTTTGGAAGTTAGAAAAGTAGCTGGTTTTAGACACTTGGCTATGATTTAATTCCAATGGGAAGAGAGAAAAAAAAAATATATATATATATATATATAAAAAATATCAAATACTAGGATAAAATATTCTAAAATAATGCATTACTCCTTAAGTTTTGTAGTTGGATGTGATTAATTAAAAGGAGTACATTAAAGAAAAAGGGAAACACTGATTCAGCAGTTTTTTCAAATAATAAGCATAAAATTCATTCTTCCTGAAACTTTAAAATTTAGTGCCTAATCTTAACAAGATATAGCACTGGTCTGTCACTTTGCTGTACAGAGGTAACTCGTGGTTGCTGTGATGCTAAACACTATGACACTGATGTATCAAATATGATAATGGTCACCCATGGTGGACAGTGTTTGGTGGAGCTCCCAGATTAAAACAGACTTGGAAGCAGGAGTGGCATCCACTTCAAAAATAGCTTGCCTCTGGAAACCCTATGAACTTGGAGAAATGATGAAAGTTATATAAGTCTTCAGGTCTTTTGTTCATAGGGTCACTATGAGTCGTCTACGACTCAAAGGCACTTGACAAAAACAATCTTAACAAAAGTTAAACATTATAATGCTTCCACACAACTACAATTATTTGATCCTTGTAATGACCTCCACAGTTTAGCAAACTACTTTTAATAATAGAGTTAATGACTTACAAGGAGAATGCAGACCTTAATGTTCTTTTTAAATAAAATAATGCTGTTGGACCACACGGCCAGTTGGCAGCACCATGTGGATGGAGATTGAGGTGGTTAAACAGTTACAGCTTGCTCTACAGTAAACACTTTTGGCGCTAGCAGTCAGGAAATGAAAAGGCAAATTGCATTAGGTAAGTCTACTGTCAGGAACCTTTCCAGAGTACTGTGAAGCAATGATGTCAGTCTAGAGATTAAGGTGTGCCTCATCCAGGCCATGGTCTTCACAATTATTTGCTATGCATCATAAAGCTGGACAGTAACTAAGAATGATGGAAGAATCGATTCCTTTGAGTTGTGGTGCTGGAGAAAAGTCTTGAACATACTATGAACTGCCAAGAAAACAAATAGGTCAGTCTTAGAGAGGGTGAAACCCAGTTTCTCCTTGGAGGCTAGGATTTTGAAGCTCTGTCTCACATACTTTGGGTACGTGGCCAGGAAGGACCGGTCCTTGGAGAAGGATATCATGCTCAGAAGGGTGGAGAGATAGCACAGGAGAGGAAGACCCTGGATGAGATGGATTGATACAGTGACTGGGGCAATGGGAGATGGTGTATCAAAATTAGTGAGAGATTGGCTCAGGACAGAGCAGGATTCAGAGCTGCTGTACATAGGGTTGCTATGGATCTCAGGCAACTTTGAGGGCACATAACAACAACAACAACAACAAGAAGCCATTTAAGATTTAATTGATGCCAACCTAGAGCTTCCTTGGCATGGATTGTCCTCAGCAGTCTGGCTTGATAACAGCAGTAACTATCATGCCAATAACTTAATTAAGACCATGTCAGAATGAAAACAGAAAGTTCTTGAGGGTTCAGTTTCCACTTAATGAGGCCCGCCTAAACACAGGATATACCACTGCCCTGGTACCTCACTTCTAGGAGAAAACTTAGAGCTAGGTTGGTCAGCCCATGACCACTGCTAAAGCAAAAAGCATTCCAGGCTACCCACAACTTGTCTGAACTTTAAAGGGTTGAGTTGATTCTGAAAAGGTTTAGGATGCCATTGTCATTGAATACCTTTTGCTGTCTGTACCAGATTTAATCCATCTTATAAGGGATCTTTTGTCTTTTTATTTTCCTTCCTCCTTTTGCTTATACTATACAGCCATTTTATCTCTAAAGCCTGTTTATGTTACGTATTTATTGCTACTGTT
The DNA here is from genome assembly GCF_000299155.1 of Elephantulus edwardii. Lineage (NCBI taxonomy): Eukaryota > Metazoa > Chordata > Mammalia > Macroscelidea > Macroscelididae > Elephantulus > Elephantulus edwardii. The sequence continues at coordinate 14,449,687 of NW_006399769.1, forward strand.
TGCCAGTTCCCACAGCTAAGCTTCTCATCATTTCTGCCTCAGTAAGCTGTGTTTCCCTCTCACATCAGTCCTTTCTGCTTTCTCCAGAGTAGTTTTCCTCACAACTAATTTAGCATTGTCACCATTTCATCAAAAGTCTATAACAACTGACCATTACCATCTTTAGTACTCAAACTCTCATGACCTTTTATCAGGCTGGTTTAAGCTTTTTTCACTGTCCACTAACCTGATACTATCAATATGTATAATACAGTAAACGTTTCCATGGTAACTTGATTTTTTTCAGCTTGATTTTTACTACCAACAATGCATTTTGCCCTCATTCTTTTGTTAAACCTCCTCATGATACATCTTAGAGGATATCTTCCAAAGACTTTTACTAATGTCAGTTTCTATATTCAGTGCGACTTGTGGTTGTAATTGTTATGTGCCATCGAGTCACCTGCAACTCATAGCAACCTTGTGTACAACAGCCCTAAACTCGGCTCTATCCTGTGCCAATCTCACTGTTTCTGACACACCTACCCCCATTACCTCAGTCACTGAATCAGTCCACCTCATAGTGGGCCTTCCCCTCCTGTGCTGTCCCACCATCCTCCTAAGTATGACATCCCTCTCCAAGGACTTGTCCCTCCTTGTAGCATGTCCAAAGTATGTCAAATAAAGCTTCAGAATCCTTGCCTCCAAGGAGCAGCCTGGCTTCACCCTATCCAGGATAAACCTGTTCATTTTCTTAGCGGTCCATGGTATATTCAATACTCTTCTCCAACAGCGCAGCTCAAAGGCATCAATTCTCCTTCTATCCTCTCTAGTCATTGTCCAGCTCTCTGATACAAGTGCTTGCAAAGACCATGGCATGTATCAGGCACACCTTAGTCTCCATTCTGACATCTTTGCTCTTCACTTTAGAGAAGTCTCTAACCACAGACTCTCCCATTGCAATATGACTTTTAATTTCCTGGATGCTGGTGCTAAGAGTGTTGACTGTGGAGCCAAGCAAACTAAAACTGTGAACAATATCAGTCTCTTCACCATCCACAATGATGCTGCCAATCAGTCCAGTGGTGAGAATCTTTGTTTTCTTGATATTGAGCCTCAATCCATACTGAAGACTGCAGTCCCTGACTTTCTGCAGCAAGCGCTTCAGGTCCTCCTCCATTTCAGCAAGCAGGTTTCTGTCATCTGCATAACGTAGATTGTTGATGAGTCTTCCTCTAATGCTGATGCCACATTTCTCTTCATAGAGCCAGCCTCCTGGATAATCTGTTCTGCATATACACTTCCTGATTTTGAACCATGCAGTATTTCCTTTCTCTGTCTGACGACTCTCTCCTGGTTTCACATTAGCACAATGAAGTGTTCTGGGATTCCCATTCTTCTCAGAGTTAGCCACAGTTTGTTGTAATCCACACAGTCAAATGCCTTTGCATAATCAATGAAACATAGATAGGTATTCCTCTGGTATTCCCTGCTTTCAGCCAATATCCATCTAACATCAACTACAATATCCCTAGTACCACGACCCCATCTAAACCCAGCCTGCACTTCTGGTAATTCTCTGTTGATGTGCTGTTCCAGTCATTTTTGGATAGTCTTCAGCAAAATCTTGCTTGCATGTGATATTATTGTTCAATAATTTCCACATTCTGTGGGATCACCTTTCTTTGGAATGGGAACAAATATACATCTCTTCCAGTCAGTTGGCCAAATGGTTCTCCAGATTTCTTGGCACAACTTGGTGAGCCCATCTAGTGCATCATCTGTTGGTTGAAATATGTCAATTGGTGTGTTATGATAGTCAAACTTTCTTTCTAGATTTATGTTGTTATTGTGTTGTTGACTGCCTTCGAGTCGAGCACAACTCATAGAGACTGTATGAACAAAAGGCTTGAAGCCCCTCTACAACTATTGACTTTTATCAAAGTTCATAGAGTTTCTCGAGGCATGTTATTTAGGAAGTGGATGCTGTTACTGCCTTATAAATTTTATACTTTAGTGTGCATATTATATTATTAGTCATCTTTGGAAGTAAAGTATATGCTTCCTGGTATGCCACAAGGGTAGGTGTTTAATAAATATCCATAGATGATATTGACATTGGTCTACATACTACATACTCATGAACATGTATGTATGCTTTACAAAATGTAGATAACATAGAAAGTTGATTATCTTCATCACTGATTATGTAACCTAACACAAAAAAAGTCATCCGACACGCAGTTTTCTAAGCTTTAAAATTGGAGTGATCACCCAAGCAGATATATACTCACCCGTGTTTATCGTGGCTTTGTTCGCAATAGCAAGGAGTTGGAAACAACCAAACTGCCCATCAACAAACAAATGGATAGAGAAGCTGTGGTATAGTCACACAATGGAATACTACGCTGCATTGAAAAACAAGAAACTCATACAATATTATTCAAAATGGGTGACCCTGGAGGACATTGTGCTGAGTGAAGTATCTCAGTCACAAAAGGGCAAATACTGCATGCATTTGTGCTTAGGAGGACAAATGAGACAGAGTCCCAGGTGAGCATGCTAGACAGACACTTGTTGTCAAATGCATTGAAACAGATGAGGAAGAAAACTGTTTATAAGGGATATGTGATTAGGTATTCTTATCATGACAGGAGTCCAGAACGAAGACTGCAGAGTGGATTGGACCTGGGGGGAAGGATTGTAAAACATTGAAAGAATTTTTCTTTTGCTTTTCAAAGAGAAGAGTGTACTGGGTTGGGAGGGGTAAACAGGGAGAAAAGTACAACAGTGAATGGATGGGGGTGGGAAATGGAGTGATAAGGTACATTAAAAAAACAGTGATCAAGTTATCGAGACTATTCATAGTGACCCGACATATGTCAGCATACCTGTGGTCTATAAGATTTTCTGTGGCTGATTTTTGTATTAGTGAAAACTATAAGTTGGAAAACATGGACTCGGTGACAGAAATGGAACGGGAGAGAGGATGATCGAATTTTGCACAATGACTTATTCATAGCAAATACATTTTTTAAGAGACATAAATGCAGGTTATATACCTGGATTTCACCTGATGGTATGGATAGGAATCAGATCGATTACATCTGTGGAAAGAACCACTGGAGAAGCTCAATATCAGCTGTGAAAACTAGGCCAGGAGCTGATTGTGGAACAGACCACCAACTACTCATATGCAAATTTAAG
>NW_006399769.1:14455025-14465623 GCF_000299155.1 Elephantulus edwardii
TTTTTACTGAAATGTGTGTGTGTGTAGTATATATATGTGTGTGTGTGTAGTATATATATGTGTGTGTGTGTGTATGTGTGTATATATCAACCCCTTATTGTATGCTTTTTCAGTCACCCAATTTATGTATTAATTTGTATTTCCTTCTCCTTCCATTCCCATCCCTATTAACCATCCAAGAATGATTCTGTGAATAAACCTTTCTTTAACTCTTTACAGTAGTGACCTTATATATAATTGTCCTTTAGTCACTGACTATGTCACCCAGCATAGTTTGTTCTATGTCCATCTATGTAGTGCAGGTTTTTTTGTAGTGCAGTTTTTGCAAAGTTTTAAAATCTTTTTTAGTGATACATAATACTCCATTGTGTGACTGTCCTATATTTTCTTTAGCTACCTGTTGATGATTCTCTTTCATATTGTAAAAAGTGATGCAATAAACATGGAAGTACATCTATCAGTTTGTGTTGCAGTTCTTATTTCTTTGGGTCATAAACCTAGTAGTGGGATTGCTGAATCAAATGATATTTCTGATCTCAGTGTCAAGAAAACAAAGATTCTTACGACTGGACCAATAGAAAACATCATGGTGGGTGGAGAAGCAATTGAAACTGTCAAGAACTTCATCTTACTTGGATCCACAATTAACATCCTTGGTGCAAGCACTTAGGAAATCAGAAGACATGTTGCAGTAGGAAAATCTGCAATTAGGGACCTGTCCAAATTATTGAGGAGTAATTATGTCATTTTATGAACTAAGATGCATCTTATTCAAGCCATGGTCTGTCCAGCCACTTGCTGTGCATCCGAGAGCTGGACAATGTATAGAGATGACAGAAGAATTTGTGCCTTTGAGTTGTGTTGTTGGAGAGGAGCGCTGAACATCCCATGGACTGCCAAAAGAACAAATAAGTATTTCTTGGAGAGGTTGCCGCAAGAGTGTTCTTTGGAGACAGGGATGATGCACCTTTGCCTCACATACTTTGGGCATGCTGCTTGGAGGGGCTAACTCAGTGTTGACTGGTAGACTAATGCAGTGACTGCTGCAATGAGCTGTAGTGTGTCAGGAAGTGTGAGGATGGCGCAGGTTAGGATGGGGTTCAGATCCACTTTCCATAGGGTTACTGTGAGTCATACTTGACTTGATGGCAACTAACAACAACTATCTGAGAAAATTTGTTTCTGATTTTGGAGAATTAAGTTGCCAGACCTTTCTTCTGAAGCATCTCTGAGTGACTCAGATAGTCAACATTTGGGTTAACTGTACCACTCAGGGATTCTAGAAACAGCTTACTGGTTGTTGTTAGGCATGACCCATAGTGACCCTGTGAAGAATAGATCTGAACCCTGTCCTATCCTGTGTCATCTTCGTACATCCTGATACATCATATTCCTCTCCAAGGAATAGCCCCTCCTAGCTGTATGTCCAAAGTATACTACTCTTCTCCAACACCAAAGCTCAAAGGCATCAGTTTTCTTCTTCTGCCATCCTTATTTCATTGTCCAGCTCTCAGATGCATAGCAAGTAGTTGGAAAGACCATGGCCTGAATGAGATGCACCTTAGTCCTCAAACTGACATCAGTACTCTTTAATAATTTGTAGAGAATCCTAACTGCACACTTTCTCAGTGCAATGTCTCCTGATTTCCTGACTGCTGGTACCATGGGCGTTGATTGTAGATCCAAGTAAGATGAAGTTGTTGACAGTTTCAGTCTTTTCTCCATCTATCATGATGTTGCCTATTGGTCTAGTGGTAAGAATTTTTGTTTCTTGACATTGAGGTACAATCCATACTGAAGACTCTATTCTTTGATCTTCTGTAACAAGTGATTCAAGTCCTCCTCACTTTGAGCAAGCAAGGTAGTGATATCTGCATAATTAAGGCTATTGATGTCACATTCTTCATAGAGTCCAACTTCTTGAATAATTTGCTCAGTGTACAAATTGAGTAGGTATGGAGAGAGAATACAACCTTGACATACTCCCTTCTTTAAATCATGTAGTGCTTCCTTGCTCTGTTTACACAACAGTCTCTTGGTCCAGGTATAGTTTTCACAAGAGCACAAATAAGTACTCTTAAATTCTTATTCTTCTCAATGTATTACTCAAAATTTCATTATAAGGATGAAGAAGGATGTATTTGAATTGCTTAATAATTAAGTGCCTGACAAATAGTAAATTCTTCCTAAGTAGCACAATCTGTTATTGTTTATCTAGGATTAAATATGTTGTTGGTGTTGTTGTGTGCTATCGAGTCACCAGTGACTTATAGTTACCCTACAACAGCCCTAAACCTTGCTCTATCCTGTGCCAATCTTACTGTCTCTGATATGCCTACTTCCATTACCCCAGTCACTGAATAAGTCAATCTCATTGATGGTCTTCCTCTCTTGTGCTATCCCTCCACCCTCCCACGCATGATGTCCCTCTCCAAGGACTGATCCTGCCTTGCAGTATGTCCAAAGTATGTCAGACGAAGCTTCAGCATCCTTGACTCCAAGGAGCAGTCTGGTCTCACACTCTCTAGGATGAACTTGTTTGTTCTCCTAGCAGTCCATAGTGTATTCATTACTCTTCTCTGGCACCACAGCTCAAAGGCATTAATTCTCCTTCTATCATCCCTAGTCATTGTCCGGCTTTCTGATGCATAGAAAGTGATTGTAAAGACTGTGGCCTGCATCGGGGTACCTTAGTCTCCAGACGGACATCGTTACTCTTTAGAACTTTGGCGAGGTTTTTCACAGCCGACTTTCCCAATGCAATTCGTCTTTTAATTTTCTGCTGCTGGTACCAAGAATGTTGATTGTGGAGCCAAGTAAACTAAAGCTGTTAACAGTCTCTATCTCTTCACCATCTGTCATGATACTGCCAATCAGCCCAGTAGTGAGAATCTTTGTTTTCTTGATGTTGAGCTTCAATCCATATTGGAAGGCTGCAGTCCTTGACCTTTAGAAAATAAGAGTTAACTCAGATATTATATCACATTAAAATGTATTTTTCTTTCTATCTCTAGGTTGAATATGTTTCAGGAAAAGTTTTTTTTACCACCTTTTCTGATTTGAATATACTAAAGAAATTAAAATCGGCAGAAAGATTATTTTTGCTGATTAAAAAACAGTGTCCACTTAATGTTTCTTCTGCAAATAAAGGTATGCCTATTTCTTTCCTACACATGCCTTATTCTCCAATTTCCTGTTTAACATTAATACTTTGCCACTTCTTGTTTTTAAGATTTATTTATACCTGTGGGAATAGTAATTATGTCCTTTTTACTATATTTCCTTGGTATTAATTACCACTTAATTGCAGTCTTTGTTGTTGAGTACCATTGATTTGAAACTGACCTATAGCTGACATGCCAGTGAGTTTTCAGAGTCTGGAAATCTAACAGGAGGATATTGCCCATCTTTCTCCCATGGAGCAGCTAGTGAGTTCAAACTGCATGCGTTCAGCTTGACAGCACAGGCTGACAATCATTACCACTAGGCTACCAGAGCTCCGTAATTATAGTCTTTAGAGTCTGTCTTTTATCTTGACAATTTGCTCTCTGTCTTCATTGTTATTAGCCACATGTTGTTGTTTTTTTTAATTTAAGAATTATTATGAGGCATCTTCTTTTTTTTTTTAAATTTATTTTATTATTTTTGTGTGTGTACCGTCAAATTGGATCTGACTGGTACAGGAGGAGACTGGCCCCCTTCTCCAGAAGAGCATCTGGTGGATTTGAACCGCAAACCTCTGGGATTGTGGTGCAGCTTCCTGCCACTAGGCCACCAGAGCTCCCTAGGCATCCGCAATAGAGATGATATATGGTTGGTTTTATTTAAATGGGTGGATAGGCGTGTACTAACTCAAGATGCATTTCTTTTAATAAATGAATAAAAATTGTCTGTCGCCTTTAGGTGATAAATGATATAATTGGAAAAAATGCTACTCTGTAAAATTTCTTATTTCTGGGACATTAAATGTTTTGAATGCATTTATAAAATGCTGGATATAAAAGGACCTTAAAGGTAGATTCTCCACTCCCTAATTTTAGAAATCATTGTGCTAAAGTAATTTTAAATGCTTGATAAAAAGACCAAAGTGTCAGACTCTGTAGGAGAAGGCTACTTCAAATTTCAGTTTGCCCATTTTACAAAGTTGTACTATTATAAATTAATTCAAGAAAGAGGTGGCAAGAAATGAAGGTAACACAGGAAAATATTGTCTATAAGTCCCCACATACGATACTATGGGGTGAATAGAATTATATCCTGTTATATCCCCCTCATCTTTAGGGAACCACAGTAATTACTTTTGGATCATCTTGACCACCTTTGCTCATTAAAAAATATTATATTGAGTTGATCATTCTGGGAAGTCCCTGAAGTAGGAATTGGGTATCTGTCTTAAATGTTGCTTTATGAAAATTCATTTTAAGATATATGCCAATATTGTGATATCTGCACTTAAATAGGCTAAAATGTGATTATTTTGCTTTTGAGCTTTGTGGTTTGCACTTTATTCTTTTAAACTTACTTTTTCTAAGTTATGAGGTTTGTAATGCTTTTAAGTTTCATTTTTATAGCTAGATCAGCATTGTTTCAATTTGCATTCTAGCTCATATTTATTAGCATTGAGCAAGGAACTTTTTAAAAAAAAATTTATTTCATTATTTTGTGTGGGTGTACCATCAAATCAGATCTGACTGCTACAAGAGAAGGTTGTTCCTTCTTCTCCAGCAAAGCATCTGGTGGATTCAAACCATGCATCTCTGAGATTGCAGGAACAAGGATCTTTTTAATTATATGATCCTTATAAAGGAATTTTAAGACTTTAAACATACTCCATAGCTTTTCTTATTTTGAATTCCTATAGTTTAGGAAAACTTTAACATTCGGTAGCATTTTAAGTTATCATTGTTACAAAAATAGGAATTTCCTCAATTTTTTACCAGTCTTAGAATGATTTGGTATAATAATACACTATTTATGTAAATATTTCCAATTCTTAAATATTTGTATTAAAATATGTGTAGTCTAGAGATATCAATTAATTTTTCTTTCATTCATTCCACAAATAATTACTGAATGCCTCCAAAATGTAAGAGCACTGGAGACAAAGGAGTGAAAACAAAAGAGAAACTTCCCTGCCCTCATGGACTGTATGAAGTCAGACAGACAACAAATGAGCAGTAAGATATAAAATGTAGTATGTCACCTCATGAATTAATAAAATAAGAAATATAGAAGAGGGATGTAAGATTCTCCATTGATTGGGATGGGTTATATGTTTTGAATTGAGTGTTCAGGGAGGGCCCAAGTGAAGATTAAGGAGGTGAATGAGCTATACTGGTTTCCTGAACAGTGTTCTGGCAAGAGGGAACAGTGAGTCAAAAGCCCTGAATTAGGAACATGCAGAGTCACTCTGACTACAGTGGAAATTGCTAGTGAGTGTTAGGTAAAACAACTTACCTCAAACACAATGCTATTGAATCCGTTCTGATTCACCACAACTCTCCATCAGGTTTCTAAGGTTGTAAATCTGAAAGAAGAGAGAAGGCCCATCTTTCTCCTGCTGGTAGATTTGAACCACCAGATACTCACGGAGTTTGGGTTAGCAATGAAGTTTCGATGGACTACGCCACCACAGTCCCCCTGACTTCATGTAATTCCAGGGAATTTATCATGCTTGGAACCAGGAGTGGCATCCACTTCCAAAATAGCTTGCCTCCATAAACTATGAACTTGGAGAAATGATGAAAATTATACAAGTCTTTAGGTCTTTTGTTCATAGGGTCGCTATGAGTCATCTATGACTTGATGGCACATAACAACACCACCAACATAGAGCTCTGTGGGCATGGTGGACAGAAAGTTATGCTACCAAGTCAAGGGTGGGTGATTTTAATCTGCGGCCCTCCGCCCTGGTTTTAATTAAACATTCTTCTAAGTAGTATAGGACTGGTCTGTCCATTTGCTGTACAGAGCTAACTCATGGATGCTGTGATGCTAAACACTATGACACTGATGCATCAAATGTGATAATGGTTACTTACCCATGGTAGACAGTGCTTGGTGAAGCTTGAAAGCAGGTTTGGCATCTACTTCCAAAATAGCTTGCCTCTGGAAACTATGAACTTGGAGAAACGATGAAAGTTATACAATGGTTTAGGTCTTTCGTTTGTAAGGTTGCTATGAGTCATTTACGACTTGACGACATTTAACAACAACAGCAGCAACAGGAAAACATTCTGTGTGTGTGAGATTATATATAAATATTTATGTATAATAAAAACAAGCTTTATTCTGGAAAATAATGATAAATTTCATGTTAAATTAAAGAACTCTGTGGGTGTAATTGCACTGCTAACCCAAAGGCCAACCAAGTGCTCTGGTGGTTGAAATCCACTAGTACTTCTGCAGTGGAAAGATGGGCAATGTCCTCCTGGAAACACAGTTGAGGTTCTTCCAGTATGGCAATGAGTAACTCTCACAGCAATTTAATAAAAATTATTTTTTTAAAAAAATAAAGTTAATGGAAATTTGCATTTGAGGGACTGAATGCAGTAGTAGGCTGTTTATAAAGCTTCAATGTAGGATAAACTGAGATGTTATTTATTTAGGAAGACTCTTCAGTGAAATGAGAAGCTTGGTAAATGATGATCCCGGAATTTGGTTGAATGGCCTTTCAATTTGGAAAAGTCTTCTTGAACTTGATGCAAAAGATAGAAAACTTATGCAAGAAAATTCTAACCCATTAAAAAGAAAAGTGGAAAAAAATGACATTATCATTGCTAAGAGTTTAAAAATAGAACAAATGCAAGACATACATGAGAATAGACACAGCCATCTGGAAGAAACACTGGACCAAGATCTTATCACTAAAAGAGAACATTTTCAAGATGAGTTTCAGAATGCTGCCAAGAAAGCACTTGTTGATCATAATGATGTTGTGACATTCCGAGTGTCCTGTCGCTGCAGTGGATCTGTTGGAAAAGCCTTTACTTCACAGGTATGACCATCTCCCAAAGTGGTTTCCCATGTCTTTAAAGAGGTACTTACCTTTTTAATTTAAAATTATATTAACATCTCAAAGAAGAGCTGGCTAGGTCTAAACTGGTTACAAGGCCTAATCTCATATTATTCGATATCTGTAAAAAATTTGCTTTTTTCTTTTTAACTTTATCTTAGGTTTTAAGAGCAATAATATGCTATTGCATGGAATGACTTAGTTTTTGCCTAAGCAGTTCCTTAAATGTTGAGATGCCTTTGGTATTTGGAAATCCTAAAGTCATGATTCTGAGCTTTTAGAGTTCTGTTCAGATTTATTTAATAGCTGTGCTGCATCAGATCCTGCATATGTGATTGTCATGGGGACAAATGCACAGATATCTCAGGGCCTCAAGAATCTAAGAGAGAGAAGAGCTACAAAATGTTTGCTTTGAATGCCTTTATTGTTAGCATTTTACAAAGCACAATGAAGTACATAAAAGTCCTTTATGTACTTAGCCAGCCTTTAAAAGACTATAAAGCTAGAGTAAGTATAATACCTACCTGTCTGGTTATTTTTAAACATTTAAGATTTTGATAACTGAAACAGTTCTTTCTGCTTATAACTGTTTCTTAAAACTCAGGTCATGATCTTGTTATTTCATATACCTATACTTAGTATAATAGAGCTTACACATGCATAGGTACTAATGCTAAGACATGTATTTTGGATGGGGGGAGGGGAGGAAGAAGCCTTATTGCCTTCAGTGGAATATTGCACTTCAGTAGAATAATGGAATATTGCAACCCGAAATTACCATCCAGTAGTCTGATTTGGCTTTACAGGTTTTATTAAATTTTGCTTATTTTCAAGTTTTACAATTTCACCGTTGTCATTTTTACATATTACTTGCTGCTTTTCTAGGAGATAGAAAGGGTAATTGGAGTTGCTCTTATGAAACAATTGGGATGGAAAGCAGATTTGAGGAAACCAAATTTAGAGGTAATGAATGCTTATTTTATTTCCTATATGTAGAGTATATTGTCATATCATTTAAAAGCTGGGTCAACCCATATTGTACTTTTATATTTTATTGTTTTTAAAAAAACGTACCTACATGGATTCCAAAGTCTTATTTCTCTTTAACAGTAGAGTACTGTAGGCATTTTTGTATAATCTTCACTGTGAAAATATTTATTCAAATAGGACTTTATGGCATAAATTATTTTTTGTTGTTATTGTGTGCTGTCAAGTCAGAACCAACCCAAAGCTGAGCCTCGAGCAGGTTTTTAGAGGCAGTAAATCGAAGAGATTGCTCATCCCTCTCCTGCAGAGTAGAAGCCTCTTTCCACTAGGCCACCAGTCACATTTATTATGAGATTGTAATGATTTCTCTATGATAGTAATTCTACGATCTTTGATAAGAAAGCCCTGCACAAAATTCACTAAGTTGTTACCTATAGCTTTGTTAGGTTTGTGAGATTATGGATTATTTTCTCTCTATTTTCTAGATTGTTTAAATGAGTTTATATTACATTTACAGTGACATCAAGGTAAAAAACATGAGAAAATGCTGGCTATAAAAGTATTCTGTTACTTTAAAAAAATTATCTCATAAATTTGACAAATATTTAGTCATTTTTATGATCCATTAATTAATACAACTACTTATTATCTACCTTTAAGTAGATTAATAGCAGACCAAGTAAATCAGGATATTTTGTACTGTTTCAATTTTAATTTTATTCTTATGAGAGTGAGGATATTTTCCTCTTGTCTTTCCCTTTCTAATTCACATATCCTGTCTTGGTTTCCTCTTCCCTATATCTCCAACTCTATCTCTCTCAAAATTGTTCAGAATTTTTTCATAGATTTGTTCATAAGTGAGTTAATGTAGCTAATTTAATTTTTATTGTCATTCAGTGCAATTGATAATAGCTATAATTGATAGACATAATTAATATAAAAAGTTGTTATCACTAAAATAATCTACATATCTGTGACTAAAAATTGTCAGAAGAATCAGGTCAAATCTTATCCTGTGAAATTAGTGGGAAACATAGGTGCTAAGAAATTTTATAGCAAGAGAAGCCTTAACACTTAATATGTAAAAACAAAGTAAGTGTGCTAGATCTTCAGTGTAAATTATGAATAGAAGAGTATTACGATCTCAGTGAAAAATTTTGCTAACATGAATAATAAAAAAAATTAGACTAGCTCTAATTAGATTAACACTTGTTCAGGTAGCAAAACAGCATTGGTAGGATATTCCATAAAACACATCAGATTACATCAGTTTAAGACAGATTCTTATCTGTAAAACTTAACCTGGGCAGCTGAGGCATTTAAATTGTTTACATGATCTAACTGACAGAAAAAAGAAAATAAGGGATGAAATTTACTTGTAAACTGTAGAAAAATAGGGACCGTCCTTCCTCCCATTATCTATGGCTTGAAGAAAAGATTCTATTATTCTGTGAGTATGTATATAGATAGACTTGAAGACTGTGTGCCATAGAATTTTATTAAGGGCTAGAAGTTGGGAGGATTTAGCAAATCTCAAGCCCAAATGTTATAAAATTCTTTCTGTTCAGTAATTCTTTCTGATAAGAAAGTTGATTGTAAGTTTCTCACAGTACTATTCTTTTTTTAATCATTATTATTTTTATTTTATTATTTTTTGTGTGAGTGTACCGTCAAATCAGATCTGACTGGTACAGGAGGAAATTGTCCCTCCTTCCTCGGCAGAGCATCTGGTGGATTCAAACCGTGCGCCTCTGGGATTGTAGTTGCAGCTCCTTGCCACTAGGCCACCAGAGCTCCCCCTCACAGTGCTATTCTGTGTGGTTTACTTACATTGTCCTTGAAATTTTCCTCTAAAATATACTGAAAATTTTATTTGTGTCTACTCCAAAGAGGGGACTACCAAAACTTTATTTCCCATATATGACATAGAAAACTTTATATTTTTTTAATTAACTATGGTATGTATGGATTTAAAATTGAAATTTGCAAATTATAATGCTTTTTCTTACTCCATTCTTACAGGTTTTTGTACATCTAAATGACGTTTATTCTCTAGTTGGGATTCCTGTTTTCAGGTAAATACTTGTATTCTTTGTGATTGTTCCTAGAGAGATTGTGTGACATTAAGAACTTTATAGTTATAATTTATAGTATGAATTGTTGATATAATAGTGAGATAAAAGTATAGGATTTTAGTCTGTTGCTTGGACTAGTGAAATATTTCCATGGCTTTCTTAGTGGATATGATTAGATTTAACTTCTAGTTGTTGATGATTGCCGCCTAGTTGAGCACAACTCAAAGCAACCCTATGAGCAATAGAACTGAAGCCTTTCTCTAAAGTTCATAGATTTCCCAAAGAATGTTGTTTAGGAAGTGGATGCCACTTCTGCTTCCATGGAATGCCACTGTCAGCACAAAGGCTGTTGTTGTTGTTGTTATGTGCCGTCGAGTCATTTGCGACTCATAGCGACCCTATGCATCAGAGCCCTAAACCCTGCTTATCCTGCGCCAACCGCACCGCCTCTGACACACCCATCCCGATTACCCCAGTCACCGAATCAATCCATCTCATAGAGGGTCTTCCCCTCCTGCGCT
>NW_006399769.1:14468358-14510123 GCF_000299155.1 Elephantulus edwardii
GCGTGTGTTCTGTTGTACATAGGGTTTTCAGAGGCCTGCTATTTCAGAAGTGGGTGGCCAATCCTTCTTCCTAGTCTGTCTTAATCTGAATGTTCATATTTAGAGGAGGCACACAGATCAAATCTACCAGCTGCTCTAAGGCAGAAAGATGGGCAGTTTCTTCCCATGTGATTTACTGCCTCTGATAACTAGAGGCTTGGCTATGAGTCAGTTCCAACTCCATGTTACCTAATAACAACCACTCTTTTTGAGCTGTGAAAGATTGGATCATAGAAATATAGCTGTACTGCTAATCCACAGGCACACAGATCACATACACCAGTTGCTCTGCAGGAGAAAGATGGGCAGTCTCCTCCTGGGCTGTTAACTGTCTCTGAAAGCCTGCTAGAGGGTCAGCTGTGGGTCAGTTCTAACTCTATGGTACACAACCACAGAGTCGTGCTTATAGCAGCATGATTAATACTGGAAATTACATCTATTGTGATTCTTATAGGCCTCTATTTAAGCTAAAGAGTTTTATCTGTTGTCATCTTGGAATTTTAACTAAAAATATAAAATAAAATATAAAATTTTAAATTTACCCTGTGTATTGTCCACATGCTATTACCATAATTCTTTTAGTGTGGAAAATTATTGCTAGCTTCTAAAATCGTGCCTCCCTGACCATTTAGCATGTTACAAATATTAAGTACAATTGGTAAATTTCTCTATATAAAAATATTCATTGGATCTTTTTCTTGTAGCAGATACTTTCCTAGGTGCTTTGGGAAGAAAAGACTGATTGGCTCAAAATAGTGATTTTTTTTTTTTTACTTTCTTGCAATCAGACTCAAACTTGTTGCTGTCAAGTTGGACCGACTCATAGCTGACTATATAGCAAGTTTTCAGAGGCTGTAAATTTCACAGAAGGTCTTTGCCCTGTAAGGGGCAAAGAATGTAAGGGGTTGTATTATTGCCATGTGGCTATGTGCCTTGCACATAAAGATGTCTTCAGAAGGAAGGTTGCAAGCAGCTCTCATGAGGCACTCTGAGAAAGAGGACTGCAAGCAGTTCCCATGCATGTTTAGACACTAATTCTTGTGAGAGTAGAAACAAATGTTTCTGCTCTTGATAAAGTTGTTACAAATGTAAGAAAGCACAGTTTATGAATACAAAGAAGTCTTGTTTGAATGTATGTTTTTTATTTAACTCTGTACCCGGCAGAGTTGGGCCCTGTGATGTAAACTGCTGTGACCCTGTATTCTGTTTCTCTGGGAGATATGTGATTAGGTTATTTCTATGTCTGATTACCTGGAAGAAATGACAAATAAGGATGCAACACATAACATGTAGAGACAGGACGGGACTGGAGCCACACAGCACAAAAGACAAGTCAAGACACTAATGGGACAAGAGCTGCCAGAGAGCGGCTGCATCCTTTATTATTTATATCTTTTAGAAACAAAGAGATAGTTCACAGAGAAATGGAAACCTTAAGGATTAGATCAAATGGGATTAGACCCAAATGGGCCGGGTACAAGTAGAAACATGATTTATCTCACAGGGCCCAAATGGACTGAAATCTGAGTCCCCAGGAATCAGGACAATAGGCTCTTGACAAATAATCACTGAACAACATATTGTGCACAGTCTACTTCTGAATAAAACTTGCTACAACTAATATAACTGCAGCTGCCATGCAACTGCAGAGAACAAAGGAATATTCATATATCAGGAAAAGTGGAACTACTCGTATGCAAGTTCAAATTAAAGCTAAAGAAGATCAAATCATATCCACAGGAATAAAAATTTTCCAAAAAAAAGCTTAAAAACCAACTCAGGAGCAGGTTTGAGGCCTTCAACACTAATGAACAATGACCAGATAAGCTATGGGAAGGTATCAAGAACTTTATCCATGATGAATGCAAAAGGTCATTACAAAGGAGGAGGAGGAAGAAAAGACTAAAATGGACGTAGGAAGAAACTCTGAATATTGCACTAGAACACCAAGAAGCCAAACCAACAGAAAGGAATCAAGAAATTAAGGAGCTGAATAGAAGATTTCAAAGGACAGCTTGGGAAGATAAGGCAAAGTGTTCTAATGAAATATGCAAGGAGTTGAAAAATATAAAGGGCAGAACTCGCTCGGCATTTCTTAAGCAAAAGGAACTAAAGAAGAAATTCAAGCCATGAGTTGCAACACTTAAGGATAATATTGGCAGAATATTGAATGATTCAGGAAGCATTAAAAGAAGATGGAAGGAGTATACAGAGAGAGTCACTATACCAAAAGAATTGGCTGACACAGAAGAATTTCAAAAAACAACATACGATCAAGAGGCAATGGTGATGAAAGAGGAAGTTCAAGCTGCTCTGAAGGACTTAGCAAAAAATAAAGCCCCAGGAATGTATGGAATACCAATTGACATATTTCAACAGTTGCAGCCATGGATAAGCTTACCAGGTTGTGCCAAGAAATCTGGAGGACAACTACCTGGCCAACTGACTGAAAGGAATCCATATTTATTACCATTCAAAAAAAAGGTGACCCAACAGAGTGTGGAAATTATTGAACAATATCACTAATATTGGGATGGGTCTGTAGCCTGTCTGGGGACTTGGAGACTTGGAAGTCTCCCTTCACCCTGGAAGTAAGCTGGCTGGCTGACTGGCACTCATCTCAATGGTGGTTTCATCTGAATGGCGGTCAGGCAAGGGAAGTTTCTGGAGTCTTTTTTGTTGTGTGTTACTGTTCCTTGTCTGCCTCAAAAGCGGGAGGTCCTTGAACCTTACACTAAGGGTAAGGGTGGAGCCCTACTCAAGGGTGTGGATTTAAAATCCTGTAGGGCCCTCAGACCTGTAAATTTGTTAATTTTAATAGAATATTCTTTAGAAGACACAGCAATCATTTGTCAATTTGCTGTACTGAACAACTTGGAGTTATTGTGATACTGACCACTATCCCATAGTCATGTCAAATACCATAATGGTTACTCAATATGTACAATGATTGGATGAGCTTCCTGATTGATTCATGTTGGGAAGCAGGAGTGGCATCCACTTCCTAAATGAGGTGCCTCTGGCAACTCTACAAACTCTCCTAAATGTATAGAAAAGAAGTTAATTATAGAAAAAAGTTCAGGTCTTTTGTGCAAAGCTTACCCGGAGTCGTATTTGACCCAGCAACACTTAACTACTGCTAAATGAGACTAGTGCTATTGCATCTTGGAACATTCTTCCACTTTGCACATCACTCTTTGTCAATGTGCTATATGCAATAACCTGCTTTTGCTATGATGCTGAACTTTGTTCCATGGGAATATCAAATACCAGAATGGTTTCCCATTGTGGACAGTGTTTGGTGGAGCTCCCAGTTGTAAAACAGTTTGGGAAGCAGGAGTGGCATCCACTTCCTAAACCATATGCCTCTGGAAACGCTATGAACTTGGAGTAACAAAGATAGCTGTGAAAAGCCTGTGAGTCAATCTTGACTCAACAGCAATCAGCAACAACAACATCACTAATATTACACACTAGCAGAATCCTTCTGAAGATTATCCAGAAATTACTAGAATAGTACATTGACAGATAACTGCCAGGAATACAGGCTAGGTTTAGAAGAGGCTGTAGCACTAGAGACATTTTATTGCCAATATGAGATGGATCTTGGCAGAAAGAAAAGCATATCTTTGTTTCATTGACCATGCAAAGGCCTTAACTGTATAGATCACAATACAGGAACTGGTTCTACAGAAGCTGTTGGCTGGGATTGGTGAGCAGTAGAGTGGAATGTTGATTCGCTAAGGGAAGTGAGGCGATGTGATAAGGCCTCCTATTTAAAAACCCTTTTTGGTAGGCAGTATGGCATTGGAGACTAGTTTGAAAGTCATCTACAGGAGCTGGTTCTACAGAAGCTGTTGGCTGGGATTGGTGGGCAGTAGGGTGGAATGTTGATTCACTAAGGGGAGGTGACATGATAAAGCCTCCTATTTAAAAACCCAGGTTTAAATTGTTTTTTGTCAAACAGTTTTGTCAAACAGTGGTATAGCACTGGTCTGTGCATAGCTGTGTAACTCATGGTTGCCGTGACACTTATGTGTCAAATGTGATAATTGTTAACCAGTGTTTGGTGGAGCTTCCCGATCAAAACAAGCTTGGGAGCAGGAGTGGCATCCACTTCCAAAATGGCTTGCCTCTGGAAACTCTATGAATAGTGCTCAGGTCTTTGGTTCATATGGTTGCTGTGAGTTGTCTACAACTCGATGGCACTTAACAACAACAACAACCTTGAGAAGAATGGGAATCCCAGAATACTTGATTGTGCTTATGCAAAACCTATACTTGGGATCAGGAAGCAGTCTTCAGAACAGAGCAAGGAAACACTGCATGGTTCAAAATCAGGAAAGGAGTGTGTCAGGGGTGCATTCTGTCTCCATACCTTTTCAATCTATATGCAGAACAGATCATTCAGGAAGTTGGACTTTAAAGAGGAGAAATGTTGTAGCAGCATTGGACGTAGATTCATCAACAACCTATTTTATACAGATGACACAACCTTGCTTGCTAAAACTGAGGAGGACCTGAAGCACTAGCTACAGAAGGTCAAAGACTGTAGGCTTCAATATGGATTGAAGCTCAACATCAAGAAGACCACTGGCCATTCTCACCTCTGGGCCTTTTGGCAGCTTTCATGATATATGAAGGGATTAAGGTTGTTAACAGTTAACAACTTGCTCAGCACCACAGTCAACACTCTTGGCACCAGCAGTCAGGAAGTAAAAGACAAATTGCATTGGGAATATCTACTGCCAAGAACCTCTCCAGAATACTGAAAAGCAGTGATGCCAGTCTAGAGACTAAAGTGCACCTCATCCAGGCCATGATCTTCACAGTTACTTGCTATGCATCAGACATCTGGACAGTGACTAAAGGTAACAGAAGAAGAATCTATACCTTTGAGTTGTGGTGCTGGAGAAGAGTCTTGAACATACCCGGACTGTCAAGAAAACAAATAGATTTGTCTTGGAGAGAGTGAAACCAAGTTTCTCCTAGGAGGTTGAGATTTTGAAGCTCCATCTCACATACTTTGGACGTGGCCAGGGGGAACTGATCCTTGGAGAAGGACATCGTGCTTGGAAAGCTGGAGGGACAGTGCAGTAGAGGAAGACGCTGGATGAGATGAACTGATACAGTAACTGGGACAGTGGGGGCTGGTGTGTAGAAATCAGTGAGACTGGCTCTGTCCCTATGGGTCACAGGTGAGTCAACGGCATGTATCAACAGCAACAAATGGTGATTTTACATGCCTAAAAAACAATGGCTTATGAGAAGCATATCTTCTTCAGCAGTGCTGCTGAGTACCATAAAACTATAGTACTAACACTCACATATTTATATACTGAGCAGGAGATACAAAAACAAGTTTTAAAGTGTATATAAATATGCTAAATTATATGCTATTATTAACTTAAACACACACACACACACACACACACACACACACACACATATATATAAACTTTTTATAAGACCAAACTTTTTTCTCATTAATATTTTCTCCCTTCTTCCCTTCCCATCACTGTTAACCCTTCAAGATTGATCTGTGTGTAAAATTCTCCTTAGCTTTTTATGATATTGATCTTATACTAAACTAAGGAATTACTGGTGCTTAGTTGGAGTTTCACTACCAACCCCAAGATAGGTAGTTCAAATGCACCAGTTACTCCATGGAAGAAAGATAGGGACTCTCTTCCTAAGCATTTTGCAGCCTGTGGTTCTGACTCCACTGCAATGAGAGTTTGAGTTTGAATAACTCTCTGGGAGCTCTCATCTCAGAGATCTTAGGGAGCGGCACTGCTGACTCCGACGCCTCTCGCTGTTTAAATCCACCAACATATTTGAACCTAATAATTATTGACCTTCTGACAGGTTTTCAGAGGCTGTCAATCTTTCCCTCATGGTGCATCTTGTGGATTCAAACCTCAGGCCTTTGGATGAGCAGTGCAACTCCCTACCCATTAGGCTGCCGGCACTCCATACATAACAACTCTAGTGCTATGTATTGTTGCTGTTGTAGGTGCTGTCAAGTCTGTTCCAACTCATAGTGATTCTATGAAAAATAGAACAACATTTTTTTCTCATTGTGTGTCTGAGCCCATTGTTACAGCCTATGTCAGCCCATCTCATTAAGGGCTTCCTCTTTTTAAAAAACTTTTTTTTCCAAACATGATGTTTTCCAAGGGCAATCCCCTGCTAATATCATGACCAAAATGCATATGTTGAAGTCTTGCCATTCTTTTTTAAGGAGCACTATATCTACACTTCTTCCAGAAAGGTTTTTTCATTCTTTTGGCAGTTCTTTGTATATTTAATATTGTTCACTGGCACCATAATTGAAATGCATCAGTTCTTTTTTGGACTTCCATGTTCATTGTCCAACTTTCACAAATGTGTGAGGTGATTGAAAATACCATGGTATGGGTCAGATGTACTATAGTCCTCAGAGTGCCATCTGCTAACAGTTTTAAGAGGTCTTTTGGAGCAGATTTACCCAATGATCTCTTGACCCCTTTCATTTTTCACTTCCACTCCCATGAATATTGATTTTGACCAAAGTAAAATAAAGCCCTTGATAAGTTAAGTCGTTTCTGTGTTTATCATGATGGTGATTATTGGGTCCAGTTGTGAAGATTTTTGTTCAATTTGATCTTCCTTATTTAAGTGTTTCAAGCTTTCTTCACTTTCAGCAACCTGTGCTTTGTAGTGAGACTTAAATGCGAGAATTCATTTGAAAATCCTTGTTACTGTTTCTATGATACAGTAAATGCTGAATAAATTCCAATTATTGTCTTTTTTAAAATAGTTTGACAAATAGGGAAGGAAAAAAAGCAGCATTTAAAACAGCATTTGCTAGAGTGAAAAAGATTAATTCATTTAATTAATTTCAGTTGACACATCTATTGAGTACTTATTATATGGTAAGCATTGTGCCAAGTGTCCAAAGTCCTGAGTAAAATGGTTATTGTGTTTAATGAATCAAGTGTAGTTGTGGAGCAAACATAGGATAGCTGTTTCCCTAGAGTGAAGAGAAGGAGCTCTGGCAGTGGAGCAAGTTTTGTATTGTGCTGCTAATAAAAAGGTGAGTAAATGGAATCTGTATGATGCTTCTTAGGAGAAAGATATTCCCTTAAAAAATGTAAACCTTTTCCTAAAGATTAACAGCTTCAGAAACCCAATGGAGACTCACCATGAATCAGAATCTACTTGATGATAGTGGGTTTGGGTTTAGAATTAGGAAAAAGACATAATTTTGATGGAAGATGAGTGATCAAAAATTATATGCAGAGAAGCGTCACTGTAAAAAATAGTGTGATCCTATATTGGGGTAGAGTCTGATCTCTGTTAACTTCACAAGTGGAAACAATCCTGACAACACAGCCAGAGTATGAAACTGCTTTCCATGACAATTTCCAGAAATAATTCCATGCATAAACACTTTCCTCTATCACTTCTAGCACCAACCATCCTTCTTAGGGCTCTTGCTGCTCTCCTATTTGGTCTACTAATCTATTGCAATGGCCACACAGAATTCACAGACCATATTCACAATTATGGAGTTAATTGGTTAAGTTAACAGGTTAGAATTCAGGTAGGAAATAAGACACAATTCTTCAGTCAGGATAGCTTAGTTGTGCTTACAGATTCTTTGATCTTCATCCTCATGGCTCTGGGCCAGCATTAGAAAGCTCTCCTATTGTTGTTAGGTGCTGTTGAGTCACCTTCAACATGCAGTGACTCTGTGAACAACAAATCAGAACTTCAATCTGCACTATTCACACAATATTTGTCTTGATCAGCACCATTGTGGAGGAACTGTATCAATTCATCTCACTGAAGATCTTCTCTTTCACTGAACCTTTATCTTTCCCAGCATGGTATCTTTTTCCAAGGGCTTACTCCTCATGAAAATATGTCAAAAGTATGTGAGATGGAGTTTCGCCATCCTTGCCTCACTAGTATTGACACATGTTTAGTATATTCTAACCCAAAAGGTATTACTTACTTCATTAGCATGGTCCCACCCAGCTATGTGGAAGTCAGTGTCAAGGGCTAAGGAAACCATGCAGAACAATTGGTCAACTGCAACACAGTTACCTGAGTGGAAACTTGAATAATAAATAGAAGTTCACCAAATGGACAGTAAGAAAAAAGGATGTTGCAGGCCAACGAGTAACATGTACCACAGCAGAAGTATGAGGAAGTATAACTTGTATAGGAGCCTGGCAGGTAGATAGATAGACACAGTGAAAGGAACTGAGGCTGATCAAATGTCTTCAAATGAAGCTGCCTGTCTAAGCTGGGTCCTGCAGGGAAGCAAAACAACTAAGTACAGTGTTTGTGGGAAGGGTGTTTAGAGAGTGATTTATTTGAAGAAAAGACTTTTGTGCTTGTAGAGGCAAATCCCACATCTGTAGGTCAGCCCTCGAGAGCATCCAGGGAGGCAAAGTCTTAAGTCTTCAGCACACAGTCAGTGTGTCAGGCTGCTAGGTTTGAAGGCTGTCTATCAACTTTAGAGGCTGACACATCCAAGGTGCTTGTTGGGAAACAGGGTCACAGTTGGCTGACTTTGTATACTGACAAGTCCAAAGTCAGCAAGTATGATAGGCTGTGGGTTCAAGTATGGAGACCAGGAGCCAGACAGACAAGCATAGACAAGATAAAAATCTCTCTTGCTTTCTTACCAGTCTGAACATAAATACCATGTTGTTCACACCCTTAAACAGATAAGTCTAATGATATCTTTATAGATCTTGTTGTTAAGTGTCATAGTCACCCTGTGAACAAGACTTAAACTCTGTTCTATAACTATCATCATTTCTCTATGTTCATAGAGTTTCCAATGGCATGTGGTTTAGGAAGTGGATGCCACTCCTGCTTCCAAACCTGAATCAGTCTGGGAGCTTGACCAAACGCTGTCTAAATGGGTAACCATGATGGCATTTGACACACCAGTGGCACAACATTCAGCATCACAGCAACCTTATTTCAGTATAGCAAATTGACAGACCAGTGCTGTACCACTTAGAAGAGTGTTCATCCCAAACACAATTTAAACTCAACCCTCACCAAAGCAAGAGAAACCACCTTTCAGAATCTAACTGTTTCACTCATGATTCTCCACACTGCAGACTTAGTTGGCCCAACTGTCTTTTAAATACCATGCCAGCCCACCAGGTCCTAAACTAAGATTAAGACTAAACCAAGATGCTTCTAGCCCACAACTCATTGTTAGCTAAACCCAGCAAATCCAGTCAGTTCACATTGGATTGTGAAGGGAAAAAAACCTAAACATTCCATACCCAACGGCCCTCACCAAGATAAGAAAAACCACCTTCATGAATCCAGCTGCTTCACACATAAGCCTCCTAACAGATCTTGTAATCTTGCCTTATTAACATCATAGAGTTTGGAATTTCTAACACACTGAATAGTTATTCTAAGCACAATGACTACATTGACGCACATTAACATCACACTATCTTAAGCAACTTGGATGTTATTCGATCATTAATAAGAATTTTAAGCAAAGATCAATATGATCAAATTTGTGATTTTTTTGAGAAGTAATTGAGATTATATTGCAGGAAAAAAATGGAGTAACATAAAGAGAGCCATGGAGATACGTTGAATCATATAGTTTAGACAATGACTGATAAAGAACTAAAACCCAAACCTATTCCCACTGAGTCATTTCCTCGTCAGAGCAACCAAATTGGACAGTTGAACTGCCCCCAGCGTTTCCGAAGCTGCAGTCTTGACAGAAGTAGACTGCGCCATGACAGCCAACTGCTTAACAGCTTTGTGCCATCGAGGCAGCTGCTAAAGAACAATATATGAGAGGAATTCCTGAATTCAATGAATTATTAATGAATCTGGAATAACTTTTAAAAAATTCTGATTTGGAGAACTAATAGATACTAGTGTAATTAACAAAGGTTCAAAATCCAAGGAAAAGAAGCAAAATATTCAGTAAAAAAAAATGTCCTAATAGATCCTTAAAGGGACAGACCTGGAGTTGAAGTGTAGTCTGGAGATAAGAGATTAGATATACAATATGTAGATGTTGTGTGATGCGTAAGAAAATAAGAAATGTGCTGAGATATGAAATAGAAGAAAGGGAGTGTGTTAGAGATGTATCCTGTCTTCATACCTTTTCAATCTTTATGCAGAACAAATCATTCAGGAGGCTGGGCTTTATGAGGAGGAATGTGGCATCAGGATTGGAGGAAGACTCATCAACAACCTATGTTATATAGATGACACAATCTGGGTTGCTAAAACCGAGGAAGGCCTGAAGCACTTGCTGCAGAAGGTCTAAGACTATAGTCTTCAGTATGGATTGTAGCTCAACATCAAGAAGACAAAGATTCTCATCACTGGGCCAATTGGCACCACCATGATGGATGAAGATAAACTGAGGTTGTTAACACAATTTGTTTGCCTCCTCAATCACCACTCTTGGCACCAGCAGTCAGGAAATCAAAAGGCAAATGGCATTAGGTAAATCTGCTGTCAGGGACCTTTCCAGAGTACTGAGAAGGAGCAATGTCAGTCTAGAGACTAAGGTGCATCTAATCCAGTCCATGGTCTATGCAGTTAACTACTATGCATCAGAGAGCTGGATAATGACTAAGTAAGATAGAAGAAGAATAGAAGATAGAATTAATGCCTTTGAGTTGTGATGGAGAAAAATTCTTGAACATACCATGGACTGCCAAGAAAACAAATAGATTTGTCTTGGAGAGGGTGAAACCAAGCTTCTCCTTGGAGTTTAGGATTTTGAAACTCTGTCTCACGTACTTTGGGCATGTGGCTAGAAGGGACCAATCCTTGGAGAAGGACATTATGCTCAGAACAATAGAGGGACAGCACAGGAGAGGAAGACCCAGATAAGATGGATTAATACAGTAACTAAGGCACTGGGGGTAGGTGTATCGGAGTCAGTGAGACTGGTACAGGGCAGGGAAGGGCAGACTTCAGAGTTATGAGTCACAGGCGAATTGATGGCACATAACAAGAGGTGTATTTTCATTTATACCTGTTCAGTTTGTGGTAGCTTGATAATCTCTAGGTAAAAAATCTCCAAACACAATGTTTGAGGAGAGTTCTTGTGACAAGTGTACGCTAGAGATTAGTTTATCTTCAGCTTGGTGAAAGATTGTATATAACAGAATAAAGGGGGGAAATGCATACATGAGGAGAAGAAAATAGAAACCACAACTAAAATATGATTAATAAAAAATTATAAGAAAGGGGGGAAAGGGCTGAGAATGGTTGCAAACATGAAGAATGTAACCATGTCACCAAACTGTACAGGCAGAAACTGTTAGTGTATGTTCCATTGTGTATATTTTTTAAAATAATAAATGAATAATTAAAAAATAGTCAATAAAGCACAAAAACCCTATACAAAACTAAAATATGATTAAAAACATTAACCAGATTCTGTGAGAGTTATTTTTAATGTCAAAGAGTTTATTTCTGAACATCTTCGAAAAGTTTTGTTAATTATAAAGGGGCTCTGTTGTTAACTGAGGATGTTAGACTTCATCTTGCATACGTTGGTCATGTTGTTAGGAGGGACAAGTCCTTGGAAAATAGCATCAAGCTTGGAAAAGTGGAAGATGACCAAGGAGAGAAAGACCCTCAACCAGATGAACTGACACAATGACTGCAACGATAGCCTTAAACACAGTGGACACTGTGAGAAGGGCACAGGATAGTCAAGGCTCTTAGGAGTTATTTAAATTTGATGACCCCTGTGAACTACAATCATTGAAATGATAGCAGATTGGTTTTGCCCAGATTTAAGCAAAGTAAAAAACACATTGACTTTTGTCACATGTTGCTGACCCCTCTCATAAAATAAATATTCTGCTAGTAAAAATATATAGACAGTTGTCAGAGCTTTCAAAGATTGCATATAAACTTGTGATGTTTACAAAAGCATTTTGTAATAAATAGACTTCATCTGTGAGTCCATTTTTTCCCTTTATTGGTGCCTAGAATAAAGATAATTTCACAATTCTGATTTTGATTAATTTTCTAAGAAGAAAATTGCAAGACTTAACCCTATGAAAGCAAGAATCTTAGATGAAAATATTTTACCATCTTTCCAAGGGCAGTGTACCTGTCTGATTGCAAATCTATGGGTACAATATTAGTTACAATGCGATAAGAGTTAAGTATGCAGTTACAGAATTCAAATATAAGAGATGCATCACTGAATTATGAGATTTTAGGGGATTTGCAATAAATAATGTACCCAAAACAGGATAATTAAAATAAAGTCACAGAAAGATGAGAAACATCTGGTGACACTGAGGACAGACAACAATGATGAGATAGAGAATATGATATGAAATGATGAATAATGGAGCATTGAATCATATGGAGATGCTTTACCCCTTAATTCACTAATTTATTTTAGACAATACAGTGTCATGATTTATATAATGTTTTTGAAAAGATGCAAATGAGCGGAAAGCAAATTTATGAAAGCTTATTAAAGAAAGCAAATTTCAAGTGTTAGCGTCCATTCTGTCCTAGTTCTCATCTTACACCTGTGATAGCACTGTAGTCTTGATAATACCACATAATCAGGCAAATGTCTGTTCCATATAAGGAGAATATATAAATATTCTAGAAAGATTTCCTTCATATATAATTAAAATTTTATTAAATCAGGCACCTAACAGTTTAAATTTTAATTGTCTGAAAACATTTACTTGTCTGAAGGCTAGTTAGACAAGGCATATTTGTTATAAAGTTAAAATATACTTTAACATGGCGAATTGTCTATGTTGAACATATACAAATGATTATTGTTTTCAGACATCCCAGTGATGGTGAAAATTGTACAAGACCAGACAGCATTTCCTTCTGTTATGCATAGTATTCCTGGGAGTCAGAGGTGACTACATGCCAGCTAACAACAGTCTTTGCCATTGGTCTCCTTTCTTCCTAGGGTTCCTTTAGCCAGCAGAACTTACATCAGGACTGCAGGACTCCGATCAACTGTAGCCTGGGCAATGGCATCTCTTGCTGAAATTAAAGTAAGAAAGTGTTTTCACCCTTTTTTAATAATTCATGTAACTAGGTTCTTATTGATAACATCTGGTTCCCCCTCCCCTCGTCCCACATCACACACACAAATTAATGCAGTAATAATGCTCTGGTGGCCTGCCCTGCAATCCTGGAGGCATGCAGTTCTAATCCACCAGCTGCTCCATAGGAGAAGGATGGGCAATATCCTCTCATAAGATTAACTGCCTCTCAAAACCTGCCAGAGTCAGCTATGGGTTGATTCTTACTTGATAGCACAAAACAATGCATTTTTAGACATTGTTCAACCACTGAAAGTATTTTTACTGTAGAAATGCTGACTTAAAACATTACGACATTACCACATTTTGTCAATTCTGTTTTCTAAGTCATATTCAAAAATGTAAAACTCTACTGTTTAAAACTGTTTTCTCATATAGTCAAAAATCTTGATTAGGATTTGTAAATGTTTTGTGAACGTAAGAAATTATGTTTACATTCAAATGCCCTTGATTGTATTGTTATTCTACTATTACTTTTACATTATTTCATCTTTTTGTACAAGATTGTAAATAAGTCCCTTAAACATCTGCTATTCTACTTTTAAGGTTTCAACATTTTCTTTGCCAGGATGTACTATTTTTTTTACCACCAAGACATTCTAATTTCTATAATTTACCTCTCGTGTAATGAAACTACCATAATACTTTTCTTCTCCATGTTAACTACCTTCTATAGGAAATATCGTTTTCCTCTCAACCGCTGACTACTTGATTGAACTAAAGAGTTTATCA
The DNA here is from genome assembly GCF_000299155.1 of Elephantulus edwardii. Taxonomy (NCBI): domain Eukaryota; kingdom Metazoa; phylum Chordata; class Mammalia; order Macroscelidea; family Macroscelididae; genus Elephantulus; species Elephantulus edwardii. The sequence goes on from NW_006399769.1 coordinate 14,482,236, forward strand.
TCTGTCAGAATTTCTCTTAAAATATATTTCAAAAGTTTTTGGTTGGTTTTTTTAAAAAAAATTTTCTTTTATATTTGCTCACAAAGTTCATATACATTGTGTTTTATGCTATTCTTCATTCATATTGTGTTTCATACAATCATTCCAATGCATTATGTCTTATAATATCACTCACTGTTAGGGCTTGCCTGTCATTACCCAAACTTTTCAGTTCCCTGCCGGATCCTTCCCATTTCCTTCACCCCTCCTTCCACCCACATATAAAAACTTTTGAAATGCGGTTTGGTGAATTTCAGAAGTTTTTATTTAGCACTTTTATTAATTTTAACAAGACGTTCTTTTGGTGTAACAGGTGACATGTCAGGCTGCTAACTGAAAGGTCAGTAGGCCCACCAGCTGTGGGAGAAAGATGAGCATTCTCCTCCCATAAAGATATATAGCCTCAAATACCTAAGGCAGGGTTGAGATAAGTTGGATTCAATGCACCAGCTTTTAATTTATTATCATTATTATTATTATAGTAATTTCTTATCATTTAATAATCTTTATAATTTAAGTATTCAAATTCTTAGATAAGATTTAATTGCATGAAAGACACCCACAATTTTGTATGTGCACACAAAAATACATTGGAAAGGTCAATTGTCTCCTGAACTATATTAGTTTTCTTCATCTTTACATGCTTGATACCTCTGTTTTGGTTTATTTGTCCCTTGGTGAATGATTTTTCTTAGGTATTTTCCTCAAAGTTAGCATTTCCTTTTCTTAAGTCTTTTCCTAAAGATGGTACTTAAATAATAAACTGTTAGAATTCCTATGCATCTCAGATTTCCTCCTTTCATTTTAGCAGAGGTATGATATCCTGGCTGAGTATGATTCTAGAGTTGTAGTCATCTTCTCAAAAGTGTCTGTAGAGGCCATTCATCTGTCACTTAGCTTCCAGTGTTATGCATGAGCATGTCAAAGCCAGTATGGCTTTGCTTTTCCTTGTTCCTTTTGTTTAGTTGCTAATAATGTTTTTTCCTTTAGATACAATTACCGTTATATACACATGTGTCTTTTATATTTAGCATGAATCTTGGTAAGTTTGCTGCCTGGGTTCTGATTTGAACTCTACCAGGTAGTGAGTAAGAAATCTTGAGTAAGATATCCGATACCTCTGTGCTTAGTTTCTCATTTCAAAGTAAAAATATTGGTGATACGTCACAGAATAATGTATTAGATGAATTAGCATTTATATAGTGATTAGAACAGTGCTTTAGCATGTAGGAGGTATATAAATATTAGCTTCTAATATATAATTCTTCCTCAACAAGATGAATTGATGTTGTGACTACCACAATGGCTATGAGCACCATAAAGATCATGAGGACAGTGTAGGACAGGGCAAGATTCAGATCTGTTGTTTATAGAGTTGCTGTGAATCATAGCCAACTCAATGATATCCATGATATCCAGCAACAATACATAATTGCTCTGTCTTCTTCAAGTTGGGATTCTTCAGTTGTTTACGTACTACTGCTCCAACCGTTTAATGAATGTAAACTTTCTTTTTTTCTACTTCTGAAATTTCCCTTAGAAATGTTGCATTTCCTAAATCTATTCCAAATCTTTTATTCTTTCTCAAATGGCATCCGTATCGTTTTTATTTTGTCTCTTCATGATGAATTTTTCTTGAGCTTTATCTTTTAAAGTATGACAAAAGTTATAGAAATATGCCTTATTTTGTTATTTGAATTTTGTAGTTACTTTTTTTCTTTTACTTTCTGACAGCTTTTTTGGTCTTGCATTTAAATATCTCCAGAAGGTCTGACTTTATTCAAATATTTATCTGTGTCTTTAGAATTCCTATTTCACTAGATATTTGATTCTTCTCTTGCTTGTACTCTAGCTATTGATCAATCTCCTTCCATTAGATGTTGTTATGTACTATGGGGTCCCATTGACTCATAGTTGACCCTCTACCAGGCTTTCAGAGGCATGGGAAATAGCCCATCTTTCCCTGCTGAGCAGCTGTATTTGAACCACGTTGCTTTGTATTGAGAGGCAACTCATTAACACCAAGTCACCAGAGCTCCCTTTCTATTAGATGATACATTCTTTTTCTCTATTGGCTCATTTGAACTAAAAAGGTGTTATTAAAGTATTTCAGATGGTGATAATTCTATAAATGGTGAAAGGCAGTAGGCTTAATTATGGAAGAACTGTCATCCCCTGCTGTGACACTTATAGGAAATACCTGTATCCTCTGATCTCCTTACTTTCCCCTAAATCCACTGGCTCCCCCACTCCTCTCTCAGCTATGATGCTGTTCAATAATCAGTTGATTCCACTGCAAAGAGTTTTCCTGCCAGTTCTTTCTCCTGGGACCCAGTAGCCTCTCTTAGTACCAATTGCTATAGATCTGACCAATCTGATCATTACTTGACTCAACTAAAATAAAAAAAAAAGAAATTAGGAAACCAAGAGAGGCATCTAATTTCAGATTATCAAATTTCCAGAATGTAGGGAATTCTGGTGGCCTAGTGGCAAGAAGCTGCACTGCAATCCCAGAAGTGCATGGTTCGAGTCCACCAGATGCTCTGCTAGTGCTATACCAGTCAGATCTGATTTGACAGTACATGCACACAAAATAACATTTTTTAAAAATTTTTTAAAAATTCCAGAATGCATGGTTTCTTTTTTACATTTAAATCTTTAATCCATCTAGAATTTCCTCTTGTATAAAGTATTAAAATAACGACTTTCCCCCAACTGCTAGTAATCTAACCATTGTATATATATATAAATGCAAATCTGTGTGACCACCTACACCTACCTGCTGTGTTTGTATAAAAATTCATTTTTAAGAAAAGTAAAAAATATCTAAAGGCAACAGTAAGTTTCTTTCTTACTGTCACTTTGACTTCCTAAGACCAAGAGTAAGTTCTGTCTTTCTAATTACGACCACTAGCAAAGGAAGTCTGTTCCAGCCTGTGAGAACATGGCAGAGTTATTTTGGAGAGGCTGCAGCAATTCCAGTAAGAATCCATCCCCAGAGCATTGTCTCAACATCTCTCCGTTAGTAGGCCATTGTCACTGAAAATGGCATTTTCCAGTAGGGAGGTTAAGTACTGTTTCTGTTTTTTGTAATATTTTCATTTTTCAACATTGCATTACATGTAAGGAGGAATATCATGTTCTGAATTGCATTGGGGAAGTCTGCTGTCAGGAACTTTTCCAAAGTCCTAAAGAGTAATGATGCCAGTCCAAGGTCTAAGGTGCACCTGGTCCAGGCCATATTCTTCACAATTACTTGCTATGCATCACAAAGCTGGACAGACAGTGACTAAAGATGACAGAAGATTAATTGGTGCCTTTGAGTTGTGGTACTGGAGAACAGTACTGAGCATACCATGGACCTCCAAGAGAATACACAAGTCTGTTCTTGAAAGAGTGAAACAAAGTTCCTCCTTGAAAGCCAGTATTTTTAATTCTTTCTTACATATTTTAGGCATGTGGCCAGGAGGGATCAGTCCTTGGAGAGTTCATCATGCTTGGAAGGGTGGAGGGACAGCACAGGAGAAGAAGGCCCTGAATGAGATGGATTGACACAGTAACTAGGGTAATGGGGGTAGATGTGTCAGAGGCAGTGAGATCCGTTCAGGACAGGGCAGGGTTCAGAGCTTTATCATCCATATAAAGGCATTTTCTAGCAAAATCTCAATTTTAAGAATCTTTTAACCACCTTTTGTATTTCTGTTCTCTTCCTTTAGTATCCTAACATGGTTCTTTCCTCCCCAACAGGGATCACCAACTATTGATAATTGTCAATTATTTGCTACCTCTTCATATCCTCATTCACAGCTTGAATTTTATTTTTTCTCATTGAAGTCATTCCTTTATCTATACTTTCTACTCTCTTGCTTCTTATTCCATTTAGATATTAGAAACAAAAGAACATGTTCTAATTATCAAATGTACGAGCCTATCAGTCTGCCCATATATTCTGATTTATCCTTATTATAAAAACTGTTCTTCTACTCCATGGCCTTTTTCTCTAGTAGACCATTCATTTCACACTTGTTGTAATTTTTTGCAACAAAAAAATAGCAGCCCTGTCTTGAACTCCTATTTTCTTCCATCTGTCATTCCTTAATCTCCTTCCCTTTATAGCACAACTACTGAAGCTATTATCAATATTTGCTGCCCCTGCTTCTCTCTTGATATTCTGTCTTCTATCTGCCTCTATCAGGCTTTCATTGCCAGTGCTGTACTGAAACTGCTCTTGTCAAGGTTACCACTTGCCTCCATGTTGCTGGATCCAACAGGCAATCCTTAATCACAATCTAGCTTACTTTTACCCAGTGATCATACTATTCCCTGAGACATCCCCCTCTGCTTTGTTTTGTTACTACCACTCTGCCAAGGTATTCTTCTTATATCAGTATACTGTGCTGGCCTCTCATCTTGCAGACCACTCTACTTTGGTGAAAGCTAGCACCCAATCTCTAGACTTCTCTTGTGTTCAAGATTATCTCTTTCAGTTCTACCATTCTAGGTGCCGTTTATAAACTCACCATTCCTAAATTTATATTTAAAAATAAAAACAAAACTCACTACCATCAAGTGAGTTCCAACTCATCTGTCTCTCATGGAGCCACTGGTAGATTTGCTGCCCAAGACACAGGCCTTTTAGTTAGCAGTACAACACACTAGGTTCTATGCCATCATAGCTCCTTTGTTTATATCTCAGCTATTGTGTTCCTCAACATCTTACCTAAACTATATACCTATATATCCACTGACCCACTTGACAGCCATACTGTTACTTAAGTAAAAAATCTTTCATCATCCCATATTGTTGTCTTCCCTTCACATTCCACATCAAATCCATTAATACATCTTGTTGACTTGATCTTCAAAAAATATCCAGAATCCAACCATTTCCTGCCACCACTACCACTCTTAAGATACTGCTATCTCTTGTCTGGATACTCTAACTGGCCTGTTAACAGAGCAGTCAGAGTAGTCTTTTTGAAATGTATTGACTTGTTATTCTTCTGCCCCAAACCCTCCAGTAGTTTCCTTATCTCTTTCAGACCAGAATCTGGAAGTCTTTAAAAAATAAAACAAATCCTCATTCAGCCAGTCAATCCCAACTCTTGGCCACCCTTCATCTGGATTCTCCAGCTGCAGAAAACAGCTTGACTTTTTCTAAGAGCAGCTGGTAAATTCAAACCACCATACCTTTCAGTTAGCAGCAAAGCAGTCTATGCACCAGAAGTCTTTAGGCTCTTTAAAGAACCTACAAAGTATAACATGACCTAATAAATTTCTTATTCCCTTCCCAGATACAGTAATATTACATTTCCCTCACTCTCTGTTGTCAAGTCAATTCCAACACATAGCTGACCCTCTGTTAAGTTTCTGTAGCTGTAAATCATAGTGAGAGGAGACTGATCATCTTTCTCCTGTGGAGTCACTAGTGGATTCAGACCACTAGAGACAGGGTTAGCAGCAAAATTGACTACAGACTATGCCACTAGAGGGCCCTAAAAATACAGCATGTGCTTCTTTAGCCCATTCATACTGTGATTGGCATCTATTAAGTAGATAAGTGGTGAAATCACGCTTCGATTCTTGAGCACAGCATTAAAAACAAGTGTACAGTCTGGCATACTGTCTTTCCCCCACTACAGAATGGCAGTGTTCCATCCAAATGATGGCCACTTCATCACATTGGGTTCCATTGTGAGTACCAGAGGGTTCAGATGACCAACTATGGCATGTTGTAATAATGTACTTTAAACAACTAATATTCATGAGTTATTACAACATGCCATAAAGTCCAGCTCATCTTGACAAAATACCAGGTTTCTTCACTAATATTATCACTGTACTCCCTCTCCCTCTATGCTTTTGGTTACACCGGCCTCCTTACTATTCTGTAGACACACTAAACATACAATTATCTTGGGACTTTAACTGCTTGGAACTACCAGGAAAGTGTAAAAAAGCAAATGTTACTCTTGGAATATTGATTCTTCAAGTTATATATAAGACTTAATTCCTATATCAATATTTGTGTTTATAGGCTGGTACATTTGTTTTAGACCCAATGTGTGGACTTGGAACAATACTTTTGGAAGCTGCTAATGAATGGCCAGTAAGTTGTAAAATTTGCTGAACCAAACATTATATTAATATATATTATTACAAATAGATTATAACTTGTAATTATATGATATGCTATTTAGCTGCATCCACTCCTTACTTATGAACATGGTAATGTTCCAAAGACCATGTCATTATGAAAAAGTCATCACTAAATGAGGATTGGGGATGACTACATCATCACATAACCGCCAAACCACTGACAATCAGGGCCCAAACCAACATAGCCATCACAGCCAGAGGAACTCTCACCTTGCACCTCTGCATTCATTATTGCTAGACCTACGTCATTAATGCAGAGAATGCCTAGACAGTAGATTTCACTATTATCCTAAATGTAAAATATCAGAAAAACTGGCCAGTTAGTGAGGAGTAAGTGTAGTCAAGATAGGTAATAAAGGGTTAATTAAAAGACTGTTATTTTCTTAAGTATGGTGATAAATTTAGAAAAGCATAGACTACCTATAATTCATCATGACCCAGTTCAGACAAGTCTCGCCATCATTTAGATAAATATATCAGTTGTAAAATGTAAGATTTTAAAAAAATTAAGAACACTTTACTTTTTAAATTAAAGACCATTTAATAGAAGTTTTTAAGTCTATTTTAGCCTGAAGTAATATACCTGTTAGTTTCATTTTTGTAATTTGAAAATAAATGGAAGTAGAGATTTTTTTACTATACAAAATGATTTTATTTTTATTTAACATATTAATTTCTCTCTTGTAGGATGTATATTATATGGGTGCAGATGTCAGTGACTCACAGTTACTAGGGGCATGTGACAATTTGCAAGCTGCAGGCCTTAATGACAAAATTGAACTACTTAAAGTCTCTGCTGTAGGTAAGATACTAAAAATAAAAAAATGTGGAGAAAATGAATATGTAACTATATAGATAATCATAACAAAATTTTAACTTATTTTCCATACAGGATAAATTGTTCAAATCCTGTGGTATCCTTTTGAGAGTAAAAGTTTATTTATAGTATGATAATTAGAACTTTTTCTTCCCCAAAACATTCATTATTAGGAAGTACTGTTTAACCGGTTTCCCCTAAACATTTAAGAGATATTTGGTGAGTTTGTAATGGTAAGAAGTTGCGCTGCCAACTCAAAGACTGTTTGAATCCACCAGCTTTTCCACAGGAGAAAAATGAACTGTCTCCTCCTGGGTGATTAACTGCCTCTGAAAGTCCGCAAGGGGGGCTGCATTGAGTTGATTCCAACTCAAGGGTACACAACAAAAACAAGAATAAAATACACTTTTCAAAAGGTGTGTTTAATGCATTTGAGTGGTTTTTTATATTGAAACTATGGATCAATAAAGAGAACACTTTAACAATGTTAGAAACTCATTGATTTCTTTCAGCAAAACTAATAAAATCTCTCCATTTTATTACCTCCTCTCTTTTGCTTCATCTTGGACAGCAGTAAGTGGTGAACCCACGACTTTAAGTGATGTTGTTAGGTGGCATCAAGTTGAGTATTACTCATAACAATCCTATGAACAACAGATCTGACCCCTGTTCTATCCTGTACCATCCTCACAATCTCTGACACACAGCCCATTGTTGCAGTCACTATGTCCATTCTCCTGGTTGAAGGTCTTCTCCTTTGCTATCCCTCTCCAAGCGTGATGTCCTTCCCCAAGGAATAGCCTTTCCTAGCAAGATGCTCAATGTGTGGCAAAGTTTTGCAATCCTTGCCTCCAAGAAGCACTCTAGCATCACCTTCTCCAGACATATCTTTATTCCAATACTTCAGTTCAAAGGCATCAATTCTTCTGTCATCCTTATTATTTATCCAGCTCTCAGAAGCATAGCAAGTGATTGAAAAGATCGTGGTCTGACTCAGGTATACCTTAGACTTCAAACTAACATAATTTCTTCTCAAGAATAATTTGAAGAGGTCCCTGACAGCAGACTTTCCTAGTATAATATGTCTCCTGATCTCCTTACTGATAGTACCAAGTGAACTGAATCCAAGAAAGATGATGAATTTGACAGTCTCAATCTTTTCTCCATCTACTAATGCTTTATTGATTTACAAAAGTATTTGGGAAGAATGTGAATTCCGAAACACTTAATTGTGCTCATGTAAAAATGATACCTAGACCATAAGGCTATTGTGCAAACAGAGCAAGGGAACATACATGGTTTAAAGTTAAGAATGGTGTTTGTCAGGGTTGTAGCCTCTCTCCATACCTATTCAGTCTGTATACTAAGCAAATTCTTTGAGAAACTGGACTCTGTAAAGAAGAATGTGGCATCGGGATCAGAGGAAGACTCATAGTAATGTGTTATGCAGATGACACAACCTTGTTTGTGAAAGTGAGGAGAACTTGAAGCACTTGCTTCAGAAAATCAAAGAATATAGCCTTCAATATGGATTGTATCTCAATGTCAGGAAATCAGAAATACTTACCACTGACTGGATCAGTAGGCAACATCATGATAGATGGAGAAAAGATTGAAGATCTTAGCGACTTCATCTTACTTGGATTCACAATCAACACCGTTAGTATCAGTAGTCAGGAAATCAGAAGCTGTATTGCACTATAAAGCTAGCTGTCTAGGACCTTTCCAAATTACTGAGGAGCAGTGATGTCATTTTGAAGACTAAGGTGCACTTGACTCAAGTCATTGTCTTTTTGGTCACTTGCTATGCATCAGAGAGCTGGGCAATGAATAAGGATGGTGGAAGAATTGATGCCTTTGAGCTGCGATGTTGGAGGAGAGTGCTGAATATCCCATGGACTGTCAAAAGAACAAATCTTGAAGAAAGTGCAACCAGAGTGCTCCTTGAAGTCAAAGATGATAAAGCTTTGTCTCACATACTTTGGGCATGTTGCTAGGAGAGGTTATTCCTTAGGAAGGGACATCATGCTTGGAAAGGTGGAGGGGTCAGAGAAAGAGAGGAAAACCTTCAAGCAGATGTATCAACACGGTAATTGTCAGGAAGTGTGGGGATGGCCCAGGATTCAGATCATTGTTCATAGGGTCACTATGGGTCATACTCAACTTGGTGGCACCTAACGATATCGTCATAATGTTGCCTCTCGGTCCAGTGGTGAGAACTTTCATTTTTTTGAGCTGTAACCCATATTGAAGGCTGTATTCTTTGATCTTCTACAGCAAGTTCAAGTCCTCCTCACTTTTGGCAAGCAAGACTGCCTTCTGCATACTGAAGATTATTAGTAAGTCTTCCTCCAAGCCTGATACCACATTCTTCTTCATAGAGGCCAGATTCTTGAATAATTTTCTCAGTGTACAGATTGAATAGGTATTGAGAAAAGATACAATCCTAAGACACACCTTTCTCAATTTTATGCTATGCAGTGTTACCTTGCTCTGTTCGCACAACAGCTTTTTGGTCTAGGCATAGGTTTTACATGAGCACAGTTAAGTGTTCTGGAATTCCTATTCATCTCAGTGTTAGCCATATTTTTTTTATGATCCATACAGCCAGATACTTTTGTGTAGTCAATTAAGCAACAAATAGACATTCTTCTAGTATTCTTTACTTTCATCCCAGATATGTTTGACATCAGCAGTGATATCCTGGTGTCACAACCTCTTCTAAATACACCCCGAACTTCTGGCAGTTCTCTATGTTCGGGTCTAGCACTTTCTGAATGATCTTCAACATTATTTTACTTGCATGTGATATTAATGATATTAGTCAACAATTTCCACATTCTGTTGGATCACCTTTCTTGGAAATGGGATACAGTGATACAAAAGGAAATTCCCAGGCATTCTAGGACATTTCAACAGAACTCATACAATCAAGTGAGAACCATCTCTTAGTTGACCCTTCAGCAGGCTTTTAGATGCTGTAATTCACATTAGAAGAGTTTGCCTGTCTTTTATGGAGCAGCTTGTAAATTTGAATCAACTGCCTTTGGACTGGCAGCACAACTCCTTATCCACTAGACAGTTAGACACCCTATAAGGCAAAGGACAAACATTAACCCATATTTACTGATGTGGAATTAGTAGGGACAAATATGGCTTAGAATAAAATTATTTTAATGAATTAATCAAAGCAGTATTTTTCTAAGATCCCTGATATTTAAACTGTTTTAGAGACACCTCACATTCCTTTGTGTTTCCTGTCCTCTTAGTGAATTTCCTTTTTAAAAAAAAAAAATAGCACATTTAATAATTCCCAGCTTAGAATGTTGTACACTTTGCCTGAACAGAACCTGATAGATAAAACTTGGAATTGAACCTATAATCAGAGAAAAGTATGGCTTAAAAATTTTTATTGCGGTGAAAACATAGATGAGTTTCAGCAATAAGAAACTATTAGGATAAACCTAGCAAATAAAGCAGGCCTCAGGAACAAGTTGTATTGTTGATTGAGATGATGGTGGTTTGCTGCATTCTTACCTTTCCTCCTTTTTAATAGGACTCTTGACATATATGACACAGCGAACTCCAAGAAGCCATTAAACTAAAACTGGTTCTTTAAGAAAACTAAAATAGCATCACAAGTTATTCAGAACAGTGGTTTTTCAAACCTTTAAATTCTTCAAATTGTCTTACAGACATGAGTAAAAGAGTATTGATTTAGCTGGGCTTGAATCTAAGACCTGTTTTCACTTTGGGTAGCATTTTCCATGTCTACCTCGATTTGGGGGAAATATTTCACACAAGATTTCACTTTAAGAACAAATGAAAAGTGTCCTGCTTAAAAAAAAAAAAAAATAAAGGATGGAAACAGCAGTTAGGTGATTATTAGTTTTAACAGTAAGAAATGATGATGGCTTTGGACAAAGTGATTTTCCTAGAGTTGTTTTAATGAGGTCAGATTCTGCCTATACGTTTTTAAAAAGAATTTTTGTTGAGCCAATGGCATGTGTTGTTAGAATATTGTATGTGGGATACAAGAAAAACAATGACTTAGGTGCTCTGATGGCCTAGTGGTGTGGGAAAGCTGCAATCGCAAAGGCATGTGGTTTGAATCCATGGCAGAAGGATGGCAGTCTTCTCTCATGCCATTAACTGCCTTTGAAAATCTACTGGAGGGTCTGCTATGAGTCAGCTCCAACTTAATGATAAACAAGCACAACAAAACAAGGCCTTTTTTGCATGAGCAGCTAGAGAATGGAGTTCCCATTTACTGTATTAGGGCAGATTGCCAGAGGGACATGAGTTTTTGACATGTTAAGTTTGATGAGTTTTAGACATGTTAAAATTAATGAGAATATATTATTAGACACCAAGTGGAGATATCAAGCTGGTAGTTAGAGATAGGAGGATGGAGTTTTGTAGGACACTGTCCATCCTCAGTATAGAAATTTGGGTGTCACCTGTATAAATAGTATGTAAACACATGAGATCACCTGGAGAATGAATATCAAAAGGAGGACTGAGCACTCTGATGTTCACCTTTCCAGAAAATGGAGATTTAATAAAGGAGTGTAGCCAGTGAAGTAAGGGTAACTGAGTATTCCATAATTCAGGGAAGAAAGAATGAGTTGCATCACATGCTACCAGGTGGTCAAATAAAGTGAGAACTGGTAATTGAGGATATGAAGTGATGTTTCCATGGAGCAGTGGGAACAAGGCCTGCCTGGAGTGAATCCTGGATTTCATGCCATCAGAGAAGATAGAGAGCTTAGATGATTGCATTTTCCTGGTAAAGGGAGTAGAGGAAAAGAGACACTAGAGGAGACAGAAGATCAGGAGTAGTCAAACAGGGAATTTTTGTTTTGAGTTTCTTTTTTCTTTTATTTCATCATTTTTACACATTTCTCCCCTCCCCCAGCACACCTGTTGTTCCGGATTGTTCTCATAAATATAAAGTATAATCATATATTCCTTTCTGACAGTTCTTCTCCCTCATCTGTTCTAATACAGTATTAATTATCTATACACTCTTTCCCCATGCCCTCCTCAATCCTACTATGTCTGTCCTATTTTATAACAGCAGTGTTACACAGTATTTGTCCTTTTGTGACTAAGATATTTCACTCATTATAATGTCCTCAAAGGCTTCCTTGTGTTATGTAAAGTTTACTATTTCATTGTTTTTCAATCCATTGTGTGATGTAACATAGTTTTTCTATTCTTTTGTTTTTCTATTCATTTTGCACTTGATTGCTTCCATCTCTTTGCTATTATGAATAATGCAGCAATATACATGGTGGGCATGCATCTGAGTTGTGGCTCTGGTTGCTTTAAAGTATACTTCCAGTAGTGGAATTGCTGGGTTAAATGGTATGTCTAACTTTCTGAGAAAGCACAAGACCCCCTGCTGTAATGGTTGTACCATTTTACATTCCCACCAGCAGTGAATAAGAGCTCCAATCTCTTCACAACTTCACCAGCATTTGTTGTTTTTGTTGTTGTTGAACTGTTGAACTTTACTATTGTTGCTGGGGTGAGATGATATCTCATAATTTTGTTTCACATTTCTCTCCAAGCTAGGGATTTTTAACGTTTCTTCATGTGTGTTTGTCATTTGAACATCTTTAGTGAAGTGTCTATTTCTATTCTGTGCCACTTTTTCTTGCTGAGTTGCTGGAGTATTCTATACATTTTAGATATAAATCCCTTGTTAGATATCTTTGTCAAATGTATTTTTCCAGTCTGTGGGTTTCCTTTTTACCCTGTTGGAGAAGTATTTTTATGTGCATAGGGATTCGATTTTTAGAAGGTCCATTCATCTATTTTATTCTTTCCTGGTTGTAGGGTTTTTATTATTCTTGGAAGACTGTTCATGCTATGGATTAGGTCTTCTAGAGTTCTTCCTAACTTCTCTGTGATGAATTTTATATTCTTTGGTTTTACTTCTAAGTCCCTGATCCACCTTGAGTTGGTTTTTGTATAAAGTGTGAGATACGGATCTTGCTTAAGTTTTCTGCAGATGGTTTTCCAATTTTGCCGACACTATTTGTTAAAGAGACTGTCTTTTCCCCACTTATTCTGTCTTGTCAAAATCAGTTGACCATCAGTGGATGAGCTGATTTCTGGGTGGTTAATTCTATTCCATTGATTTCTGTGTCTGTTGCTGAACCAGTACCATCCTGTCTTGACCACCACAACTGTGTCCTGGGATTTCAGATCAGATTGAGATGCCCCTACCTTGTTTCTCTTTTTCAGCAGTGTTTTGCTTACTACGTCTCTTTCCATTCCAGATAAAATTGGAAATTGCATTTTCTTTCTCCTTTAAAGAATGAAATTGGTGTCTGTATTGGGATTACATTGAACTTGTAGATTGTTAGAATTGTAATTTTCATTATATTGAGTCTTCCTGTCCATTAGCATATGTTTTTCCATTTCTTCAGATCTCCTTTTGTTTCTTGTTGTAATATTTTGTAATTTTCTATGTATAGGTTTTCTGTGTCTCTGGTTAGATTTATTCTCAAGTATTTCATTGTGTGGTTAGCTATTGTAATTAGTATTGTTTTTCTTTACTCAATTTCTATATTTTCTTTGTCACTGTAGAGAAACCCAACTGATTTTTGTATGCTGATCTTGTAACTTGCTACTTTGCTGAATTGGTCCACTATCTCCAATAGTTTTCTTCCTGAATCTTTAGGGTTTTCTAAGAATACTATCGTATCATCTACATTTAGAGATAGTTTTACCTTCTCTTTATCAATTTGTGGACCCCTTATTTCCTTGTTTTGTCTTCTTTGCTCTCACTAATACTTCCAGTACTATATTGATAGGAGAGGTGATAGTGGGCATCCTTACTTTGTTCCTGTTCTCAAGGAGAATGCCTTTAATCTCTCTTCATTGAGAATGATGTTGGCTTTTGGTTTTGTATTTATACTTTTTCACTGTGCTGAGGAAATTTCCCTCTATTTGTATTTTCTTGAGTATTTTAACCAGGAAAGTATCTTTTATTTTTGTCAAAAGCCTTTTCTGCATCAATTGATAGAATTTTGTGGTTCTTGTTCATTGCTTCGTTAATGTGATGAAATTACATTAATTTTTTTCCTATGTAGAACCACTCTTCCACACCTGTTATGAGTCCCACTTCATCATAATGAATTATTTTTTATTTACTGTTGAATTTTGTTGGCCAGGATTTTATTTAGGATTTTTGCATTTATGTCCATGAAAGACACTGGCCTGTAGTTTTCTATTTCGATGGTTTACCTGATTTTTATATCAAGGATATGTGTGCTTCATATAATGAGTCTGGGAGTATTCCATCTTTTTCTATTTTTCTGAAATACTTTATGTAGAATTGGTGACAGTTCTTCCCTGAATGTTTGATAGAATCCACTAGGGAAACCATCTGGTCCTGGCTTTTTTCACTTGTTTTATGATCTGTTCAGTTTCTTCTTTTGTAATGGATCTGTTCAGGTTTACTTCAGTCTGTGTCAGTTTGGGTAGGTTTTGTGTTTCTAAAAGTTCTCTTTTTCCTCTAAGTTTTCATATTTGAGTATAGTTTTTCATAATACTCTGTTGTTAACCTTTTTATTTCATTTGATTCTGTTGAGAAATTGTCCTTTTCATCTCTTAGTTGGATTATCTTTATCTTTTCTTTCTTTTCCTTTGTTAGCGTTGCTGGGATTTGTCAATTGTATTGACCTTTTCAAAGAACCAACTCCTGGTTTTATTGATTGTTTCAATTGTGTTTATGTTTTCTGTTTCATTTACTTCTGCCCTCATTTTTATGATTTCCTTTCTTTTAGAGGTTGTCGAAGTTTTATGTTGTTCTTTATTACCTGCAGGAGATGCTGAGTTAAAGAAATGATTATCAGTTTTCTTCCTTTTTGATGTGTTTGCTTGTTGCTAAGATTGACCTCTACAGCTTTTGCTGTATCCCAGAGATTTTGGTAAATTGTGCTTTCATTCTTATTTGTTACAAGAAACTTTTTATTTTTATTTTTTACTGTTTTTTAAAATTAATCAAAGTTTATACAGAGCTTGGATTTCTGTTCATTCATTGTTGCACATTTTCCTCCCTCCTGATCCCCACAACAGTCCACTTTTTTCCTTGAAAAAAAAATCTTGGTTATTGTACAATTCCTCCCTCTACTCCATTTTACTATCCAGCTCTTATTCTGGACTGTTGTCATGCAAATAATATCTAATCGTATATTTCTTTTAAGCAATTCTATTCCTTATCTGTTTCAATGCAGTGTACATTATTTAGCCCATCTTTTCTTAGTTTCCCCCAAGCCCTATGTCAGTCCTGTTTTATAATAGTTGCGTTATGCAGTATTTGTCCTTTCATAACTGATCTATTTCAATCAGCAAAATGTCCTCCAGAGTCACTCATTTTATATAATATTTCATGAGTTACTTGTTTGTCAGTGTTGCATAGTATTCCATTTTGTGATTATATCACTGCTTCTCTATCCAGTTTTTTGTTGATGGACCCTTGAGTTGTTTTCCATCTCTCTGCTGTTGTAAACAATGCAGCAATAAACAAGGGGGTGCATATATCTGTTTGAGTGGCAGTTCTGATTTTTTTTTTAGGGTATATTCCCGGTAGTGGAATTAGTGAGTCAAATGGTATTTCTGTTTCCAACTTTCTGAGAAAACACCATACTGCCTTCCATAGTGTTTGCACAAGTTTACACTCCTGCCAGCAGTGAATAAGAGTTCCATTTTCTCCACAACTATGCCAGCATTTGTTGTTTGCTGCTCTGTTGAATTGTGCTATTGTTACTGGAGTGAGATAATATCTCATAGTTGTTTTGATTTGCATCTCTCTTAGAGCTGTGGATTTTGAACATTTCTTCATGTGTTTGTTTACCATCTGAATGTCTTTTTTGGTGAAATGTCTGTTCATAATGCTGTGCCCCTTTTGTGATTGGGCTGTTTACCTATATCTTGTTGTGGTGCTCGAGGAGTCTATAAATTGTAGATATAAGTCCCTTATCAGACATGTCATTACCAAATATTTTCCCCCGGTCTGTGGCTTTTCTTTTTACTTTGTTGGAGAAATTTTTTAGTGTGCATTTGATTTTTAGAAGGTCCCATTCATCTATTTTATCTTCTTCTGATTATAGGTTTTGCAGGATGCTTGGAAAACTGTTCATGGTGCGGATTAGGGTGTCTAGAGTTCTTCCAGGCTTTTCTCTGATGAAGTTTATAGTCCTTGGTTTTAATCCTAGGTCCTTGATCCACTGTGAGTAGGTTTTTATGTATGGTTAGAGGTGTGGGTCTTGCTTGAATTCTGTGCAGATAGTTTTCCAATTCTGCCAACACCATATGTTAAAAAGGCTTTTCTTTTCCCACTTAACTGATTTCATCTCCTTGTCAAAAATCAGTTGATCATAGGTAGATGGGCTGATTTCTAGATTCTCAACTCTATTCCATTGATCTCTGGGTCTGTCATTATACCAGTACCATGCTGTCTTGACCATCATGGCAGTGTAGGAGTATTTGAAATCAGGGCGTGAGATACCTCCTACCTTGTTTCTCTTTTTAAGGAGTGCTTTGCTTCTGCGGGGTCTCTTTCCATTCCAAATGAAATTAGAGATTGCCTTTTCCATCTTGTTGAAGAATGGAATTGTTATTTGCATTGGGATGGCATTGAATATGTAGATTGCCTTTGGTAGTATTGCCATTTTCACAATATTGAGTTTTCCTATCCATAAGCAAGGTAAATTTCTCCAGGTCTCTTTTTGTTTCTTGTAGTAATGGTTTGTAATTTTCTTTGAATAGATCATTTGTACTTCTGGTTAGATTTATTTAATCTTGTGATTAGCTATTGTGAAGGGTATTGTTTTTCTTAGTTCCAACACTGTATTCTCTTTGTCACTGTAGAGAAATCCAATTTATTTTTGTATGTTGATCTTGTATCCTGCCACTTTGCTGAATTAATCAACTATGTTCAATAACTATGTTGTCTCTTGGGTTTATGTATATACTTTTAACTATGATGAGGAAATTCCCATGTATTGCTGTTTTGTTAAGGGTTTTAATCCAGGAAAGGGTGTTGGATTTTGTCAAAGGCCTTTTCTGCATCAATTGACAGGATCATGTGGTTTTGTCCTTTGCTTTGTTAATGTGATGAATTACACTGATTGTTTTTCTTATTTTGAACCATCCTTGCATACCTGTTATTAATCCACATGCTCATGGTCAATTATTTTTTTTTTATGTATTGTTGGATGGTATTGGACAGAATTTTATTCAGGATTTTTGCATCTATGTTCATGAAAGATACTGGCCTTTTGTTTTCTATTTTGGTGATGTTTTTACCTGACTTTGGTATCAAGAATATATTTCCTTCATAGAATAAGTCTGGGAGAATACCATCTTTTTCTATTTTCTGAAATAGTTTATATAGAATTGGTGACAGTTCTTCTCTGAATGTTTGATAAAATTTCCTTGTAAAATCATCTGGTCTAGGGCTGGTTTTGATTGGAAGTTGTTTTACTACATTTTCAGTTTTTCTTTTTAATGGGTCTGTTCAGGTGTTTGATTTTGTTGGTCTGTGTCAGTTTAGGTTGGTTTTGAGATTCTAAGTATTTGTCCATTTCCTCTAGGTTTTCATATTTGTTTGAGTATAATTTTTCCATAATATTCCATTGTTAACCTTTTTATTTTAGTTGGTTCTGTTGTGACATTGCCCTTTTCATCTCTTATTCAGGTTATTTATGTCTTTTCTTTCTTAGTTTTGCGAGTGGTTAGTCACTTTTATTGACCTTTTCAAAGAATCAGCTCCTGGGTTTTTTGATGATTTTAATTGTTTTTCTGTATTCTATTTCATTTATTTCTGCCCTAATTTTGATTATTTCCTTTTTTTTTTTTTTTTTTTTTTTTTTTTGGTGGTGGTGGTTTTTGGTTTTGTTTGTTTTTTTGTTTTTATTTTTAAGGATGTCAGGCTTTCTTGCTGTTCCTTTTCAATTTGTTTGAGGTGTTGGGTCAGAGGTTGAATTAACATTTTTTCCTGCCTTTTCATGTGTTTGCTTATTGCTATAAATTGACCTCTGATTACTACTTTTGCTCTTTTCAGAGATTTTGATAAGTTGTTTTTATTGTCATTTGTTTTAAAAAACTTTTTCACTTTTTTATTTCTTCTGTTACCCACTCATGTACAAGCAAGGTGTTGTTCACCTTCCAAATGTATGATTTTTTTTTCTCCTTTATCATCTTGTTATTAATTTCTAATTTTGTAGCATTGTGGTTTGAGAAGACCCTTTGTATTATTTCCATGTTCTTTAATTTATTGATGCTTGCTTTGTGACCTCTTCTAGATATTCTGTGATCTATTCTGGAGAACGTTCCATGCACATTGGAGAAGAAAGTATACTGTGCTTTTAGGGGGGGGCGGTGTGTGCATTAGCATATACATATATATATATGTATATATAAAGATCAGGTTGGTTTATTGTGTGGTTTAATTTTTCAACATATTTGTTGAGTTTCTTTGTGGTAGTTCTGTTGGGTTTTTTTTTTTCCTTGAGAGTGGTGGATTGACGTCTCCAACTACTATAGTAGTGTTGTCTATTTTCTTTCTTAGTTTTGTTAATATTTTGTGTATTTTCCAGCTCTATCATTTGGTGCATAGGTATATATTATTGGTATATCCTTTTGTTCTCTTGATCCTTTAAGCATTATGTGTCTTTTGTGATGGCTTTTGCATTGAAACCTACTTTATCAGAGATTAATATTGCTATTCCTGCTTTTTTCTAGTTGCCATTTGCTTGATATATTTTTTCCACCCTTTTACTTCTAGTTCTTCTTTATCTTCACTTTTCAAGTGTGTCTCCTGTAGAAAGCATATTTATGGGGTTTTTTTTGGGGGGGTTGTTTATCCAATCTACTACTCTTTTTCTCTTCAGTGATGCATTTAAACCATTCACATTCAGTGTGATTATTGAGAGGCAACGTTTTATTACTATCATTTTGTTGCATTCTTTTTGGTGTTGTTACTGGTTACGTTGGTCCATCCTGCTTTCTGTGGCACCTCTGTAAGGAGAACGTCTCTAAGTGTTTCCTGCAACACTAGTCTTGTTTTTACAAACTCCCTTAGGTCCTGCTTTTCTGTCAAGAAGACAAAGATTTTTCACCACTGGACCAATTGGCAGCATCAGGGTGGATGGTGAAGAGATTGAGATTGTTAACAACTTTGGTTTGCTTGGTTCCACAGTCAACACTCTTAGTACCAATAGCCAGGAAATTAAAAGATGTATTGCGATGGAAAAGTCTGCTGCTAGGGACCTTTCCAAAGTTCTAAAGAGCAGTGGTGTCTCTCTGGAGACTAAGGTGCATCTGATACACACCATGGTCTTTGCAATCACTTGTTATGCATCAGAGAGTTGGACAATGACTAGGAAGGATAGAAGGAGAATTGATGCCTTTGAGCTGTGGTTCTGGAGAAGAGTATTGAGGGTACCATGGATTGCTAGGAAAACAAACAGATTCATTCTGGTGAGGGTTAAACTGGGTGGCTCCTTGGAGGCAAGGATTCTGAAGCTTCGTCTAACATACTTGGGACGTGTTATAAGGAAGGACTGGTCCTTGGAGAGGGACATCATGCTTGGGAGGGTGGAGAAACAGCGCAGGAGAGGAAGGCCCTCTATGAGCTGGTTTGATTCAGTGACTGGGGGGTAATCGGGATGGGTGTATCGGAGACAGTGCAATTGGCACAGCACAGAGTTTAGGGCTGTTGTACATAGGGTCGCTATGAGTCACAGATGACTCAACGGCACATAACAAAAACAACAACCTTTATATTTGATGAACAGTTTTGCTGGGTATAGTATTCTTTGTTGATAGTTGTGGTCTTTGAGTGCATAATGGAGATTGTTGATAGATCTTCCACCAATCCTGATGCGGCATTTCTCCTCATAGAGCCCAGCCTCCCGGATAATCTGTTCTGCTTACAGGTTGAAAAGGTATGGAGACAGGACACATTCCTGGTGTACACCCTTCCCAATTCTGAACCATGCAGTGTTTCCTTGTTCTTTTCTGACAACTGCCTCTTGGTCCAAGTATAGGTTTATCATTAGCACGATCAAGTGTTCTGTGATTCCCATTCTTCTCAGAGTCAGCCACAGTTTGTTACGATCCACACAGTCATCAATCACTAATTGTTATTGCTTTAGATAACTTGTAAAATAAAGGTCATCCTACTACAAATTTTCAAGGTGATTCAATTAGGAATAAAGAAATACAGTTTCTCTATGCTGAATATCATTTCATTCTATACTAGAAAAGTAAAAATAATAAATGAGGGATGGAAGCATATAAAGAGAATGAAGATAGTGATTTTTGCATAAATATACATTATGTCTGGGAGTACTAATAACTTCCCAGGCATGAGTCAAGCCTTCAAAAGTCTTTATTTAAAGAAATGTGCTAGCCTTTTAACCGTTCTTTACTGTGATTTATACGAGTATATAATAATTCTTTGGGGAGCTCTGATGGTCTAGTAGGTAAGGAATTGTACTAACAACAGAAAGTCATATGATTCATGTCCACATGAAATTTATTTTAATTCTTAGATGAAGTACTGTATTATATTTATATTTGAACAAAAGATGCAGGCTTTATGGTAAAATTATAAACAGGAAAAGGAGATCTTTCCATTCCTCTTATTTAAGCATTCTGTGTTCTTTATAGGAGCCTTAGTGACACAATGGTTGAGCTCACTGAAAGAAAGCTGCTGTTCTACTGTATATCTTAGGAGAGGCTGGAGAGCATTATACTGAGTGAACTAAGTGTCATAAGGACAAATACTGTATTAGACATTGTCAAAATGGAAGGATAAATAGTAAGATGTGCAACAAAAGTCCAAAGGGAGGATAGGCGGGAACAGGGGTGCTGAAGATGATGAGGGGGATAATCATAGGTCACAGAGTTTGCTAGACAGAGCAAGGAGGTAAAAGAATTAGGAAAGATCCAATGGGGACCTGAAAAGGCAATGTAAAGGTGGGTATGGATCAATGGTGATTAATTTTATAAAACATAGTGAATTGTATGAGCATAGTGAATAGAGGAACATGTGAAACACAAAGTGTATGAGTTGTTTTGCACAGGGTCACCATGAATCACAAGCAACTCGATGGCACATAACAACAGCAAAAACAACAACTTTCATGCTTACCTGTGATCAGTTAGACTTGATTTTAAAATTTTTAAACCTTCAAAGAAGTACTTTCCATGTCAACTAAAGTGTTGCTGCTCAATTTTTCAGAAACAAAATGCCCTTTGCTCAAAGTATGTTGGAAGTTTGTATCAAAGAATTCAACAACAGCAGTAGCAAAAATTTCTCCCAAGTTATGTAATAATTTACAAAATAATTGCTCCTCTGTGCTGTGTAGTATACCATTGTGTGAATGTACCATAATTTCTCAATCCACTCAGTTGTGGTTGGACATCTGGGCTATTTCCATGTCCTTGTGATGGTGAATAACGCTGCTATGAACATTGGTGTACAAGTCTCCGTTTGTGCAAGGAATTTTTTTTTACTGCAGGCGAAAACCCGTCTTTCTCCTGAAGCATGGCTGGTAAATTCAAACTGCCAATGATCTTTTCCACTAGCAGTCCAATATTTTATGAACTATGCCACCGATGGTTAGATTTTGGAGAAATCTAACCCAGGTAACCCCAGGCTGCATTAGCCAGTGTGCATCCCGAAGCCTTTGCCAGAAAAAGAGTTTTGGGCCCAAGGGCCAAGAAAATTTGCACCAGTACCTGGTTTCAAATGGAAGACAAGCGGTATTAACCCATAAGAAGGCAATCCTGGAGTGGAAGTTGTACATTACAGTTGTACTTAACAACTTTAAATTGAAGTCATATTGGCTGCATCATAAGAGACTCACAACAGCATGATATGTTCAGAATCACATAAATCCTGTTGGCTTGAGACTTAGGCCATCACATCAGGGGCTGGTCTATGGGAGACAGCTATTAAATGCTGTAGGCAACAGTAGGAAGGGATGGTGGTGGAGTAAGGAAGCATGGATGGGCAGCAACATTGAATCTATTGGTCATTGTTATAACTGGGCAGAGGTCTTTTATCTGCTCTTTTCTGTGGAATGCTTGTCTGTCAGATACTATTATATATATTTAAAGATTGAGACACACTAGGAAGAAGGATTGGCCATCCACCTCCGAAATGACAGGCCTTCGAAAACCCTATGTACAATAGAGCACACTTAGACTATCACTTGGACTAGCAGACATGGCAATTGAGACTGAGATCTTAGAAAGCAGACACTAGTGATTGGAACATGAGAAGCATGAATGTAGGAAAATTGGACATTGTCAAGAAAGAAATGGAACACATAAATATTGACATACTAGGTATTGGTGAAATGAGATGGCTTGGCATGGGACATTTTGAATCAGATGATTATATGATTTACTATGCCGGGGAGGAAAAGGTGAGGAAAAAAAGGGTTTGGTTTTTCATAATTAAAAAAGTCATTTCTAGATGCATCCTGAAATACAATGTGGTGAGCGACAGGATAATATCCATACGCATACAAGGAAATCCAGTGAATACCACTATAATTCAAATATTTGCACCAACAACTAGAGCCAAAGAGGAGGAAATAGAAGATTTCTACTAACTTTTGCAGTCAGAAATTGATCAAACATGCAATCAAGATTGATAATAATAGGCGACTGGAATGCAAAAGTTGGGAACAGGGAAGAAGGATCAGTAGCTGGAAAATACGGGCTCGGTGAGAGAAATGAGGCTGGAGATAGAATGGTAGAGTTCTCCACATTCAATGATTTAGTCATTGCAAAAACCTTTTATAAGAAACATAAACGCAGGCTATACGCATGGATTTCACCTGATGGCATGCATAGGAATCAAATAGATTACATTTGTGGAAAGACTCTTTGTCATCCCTGGCTGCCTTTTGAAATTTTCTGTTTAGCTCTTTGATTTCTTGGTTTTTTCCTTTAGCTTTGGCTTCTCGGCGCTCTAATTCAATATTCAGAGTCTCATCTGACATCCATCTTGGTCTTTTACTCTTTTTCAGCCTTTGTAATGATCTTTTGCATTCTTCATGGACGATTTTCTTGATATCCTCCCAGAGCTCACTTGGTTTACCCTCATTGGTGCTCAAGGCCTCAATCCTGTTCCTGAGATCTTGCCTCTGGAAACTTGATGAACATGGAGAAATAATGAAAGTTATACAAGGGTTCAGGTCTTTTCTTCATAGGGTCACTATGAGTCGTATACGACTTGATGGCACTTAACACAAACAACAACTATATATATGTATATGGAAAGGATAATTGTAGAAGGTAATATTGTTAAATATTTTTCTAGACATCTTAATATATTTACCCTAGATAAGACATCATTATACTCAAGTAATATGTTTAGAGGTTTCATTTTTCTACTTAATTAAAAATTTTGCTTATATATTACTGAGGGGGGACAATTTTCAAAGAACATAATTCAGACGGGACTATTTTATTCTTTAGTGACTCAGCATTTCAGAATCTTGTTAATTCTTTAGAAATAGTATTAACAACACTAAATTTTCTTCAGTGTGCAAAAATAATTCGTGTGTGTTGATTTTGTTATTTGAATTGTACATATTTCAAGTTAATAGAATGCTCTCATTTCTGTATTTCAGAATTGCCATTGGCTTCAGAAAGTGTTGATATTATTATTTCAGACATTCCATTTGGCAAAAAGTTTAAGCTAGAAAAAGACATCAGAAGCATTCTACAAGAAATGGAAAGGTAAAATGTTGAATATATTTCCATAATTTTTAGCTATTGAGCCTTAGACCAAAATATAACTCTTCACTTAAGATTTTGTTATATTACAATAATTTCCTAGAATTTTTGAAGCTTTATTTTCTAAAACTGTCACATCAGAAGTTTATAACTGAAGTAGTAATTCTTGATTATATTATACTATAAATTTTCTTCGGAAAAGAAACATTTTTTTGGTCATTATTAATAGTCTCTGAAATTTGAATACATGGTGGATTTTAGTCACTTGTGCTACATAATTTACTTGTTTATTTCTGGTCTTCACAAAACCCCTATCTGGCATGTCTGTGTTATGACACACACTTTGAAGACGAGGAAACCAAAGCCAGAAAGATGAACATTTCTCTTTTTTAAAAAATAGTATTTCTTTTATTAGTATTATTGATATTTTAGTGAAAATTTACAGGAAACTTGGATTTCCATTCATTCACTGTTACATGTTTTCCTCTCTATCCCCACCCCCAGTTTGCTTTCCGCTTTTAAAAAGATTCTTTCATTGTTGCACCATTTCCTTCTTCCCCCGCTCCCCAGTCCACTTTGCTATGCACTTCTTATTCTGGACTATTGTCATGCAGATAATACCTAATCATATATTTCTTTTAGACAGTTGTTTCCCTCATCTGTTTCAATACAGCCTTCATTATTTATCCCCTCTTTTCTTAGTTTTCCCCCAACCCTCATGTCAGTCCTACTTTATAACAATGGCATTATGCAATATTTGTCCTTTGGTGACTGAGATATTTCATTTAGTATAATGTCCTTCAGGGTCACCTATTTTGTATCTTTTATGAGTTCTTTGCTTTTCAGTGCTCCATATCATATACCTGCCAAACAACAGAATAAAATTTATATAAAGAGCATTCAGCAATACAGAATGAATGACACCTTCATTGTTGAAATGAATTGGAAATACAGAAGTGTTACTCATGTTATGGTTTCTAATGGCAATCTTAGGAAGTATAACAGTGAAATTATTGCTTTGAAAAGTTCAGCCAATGAAGTCTGGTTGGATATTTTTCTGGTTATCTGAGCTACAGGGAACCTAAAATGTGTACAAGAAACAATGAGCATAAAGATCAATTCATACTAAGTTGTCTCATCTAGATATATGACTGACAAAGCAGAGTAACATTAGTAGTCATGAACCTGCTGTAATGTGTTGTCACTTGAAAGAATGAGAAGTGTGTGTTTTAGATAGAGACAACATAATGCCAAGACTGACATTCTGAAAGGAATTTTGAAAGCTTGGTATGAATTCTAAATTCAACTAAGAGCCGCTCACCTCCACACTTGTTTCTGAATTATTTTATTTCTAAGCAACTTCCCATCAGCCAGTTCTTGATGTATTGCCTGACCTATCTGTTTAAGCAGCAATTACACTCCGTTTTACCCAACATCACATTCCTCAGAAGACTTTGCAATCTTGATATCATATTAAAATAATTTTGAGAACTTAAAAAAAATACATCAGTGCACCACATGTTTGATTTCCTTGCCCTGATTTAATTGTCTAGAGTAGGAACTCTTTGTCAGCTCAGCATTTCTTAGAGGCTACCAAGATGATTTTGTTCTTCAGGGAGAACCATAACCTTCAAGCCCAACTACAGAATTTACCAGTGTAATAGGAACAAGAACGGCATGGGTACAACTGGGTCTGACCTCTACCAGCTCCACAAGGGGAACTGTCCCCATCAACAACATCCACAGTATTAAACTGACCCATATAAAGTCAGACATGGTCCTCCACTCTGTTGCACCTACTTCTAATCACTGGGTTTCATATTTATTACAAATGACCACACTGATTTTATAGAATCTATTTTTACTCACTGTTGTAGGGTTTATTAGGCAGTCAGATCAGGAATGATGTGTGAAAGCAAAGTGAAAGTCCAGTTTCAATAAATAACAGCCCCAGGCCAAGTTAACAGCAAGACAATACATTAATTAGTTCAGACAGTTTCTCAGTCAACAGCAAGAAATAATCACTCACTTAATCCAGGCAACTGCTCGGTCAACAGCAAGATATCTTGGGTGCAGGAACCTCTGGCCCAGAAGGATGTGCACTGTTTTCTCTGCTCCTTCTTTCTTAGTGCTGAGGTATCTTGACGTCTCATGATCTCTGGCCCTGGTTCTGTCAGGCTACATCTTGCCACCGTCTCCCCACATTCTTGTTCGTTCCTTCTATCTTATGTTTGGCCTCACAGTTAATGATATAGGCCAGCCACCTGCCTGCAGGACAACTGGATCAAATTGAAGACAATTGGCTAGGGAAGCCAGACTTTTAGCAAGACCTACATCATAACCACAAGCAAGTTGACGGCACATAACAACACATAATAACCAGCTATACTAGTAAGCCAACCCAGAATAAGTTACTATCAATCTAGAAGAATTACTTGCATTTAACCTAGAACTTCCAAAAGAAATAATGGCTTAACTGAAAAATCTAATGTTGCATATTTTAGAATTGTTCACAATTCAGTAGAAGGTAGTACTTTATGTAGATGGTCCTTTTAACACTGGTAAAAAAAAAAATAAACAAAAAAAAAAAACACGCCAACAAACTCTGCTTTCCTCTTGGCTGCTTTTTGTTTTTAATCTTTGCTAATTGAAAATTCCAGAGAAATGCTATTAAATCCTTGAAAGCTCACAAGAAATGTGATCATAACTGTGTGGCTACATGTAATAATCAGAAAAGATATGTATATGGGCCTATTCCAAAGAAAAGCAATCAATGAGAATGCACAAATTATCAAGTAGTATCGTTAATGTCATACACAAGTGAAATTTTCTGTTAGTTGAAAAACAGTTACAGTAGTCATCAACAGAGAACTGCGATAGGAGCAGTATCATTGCTGATAAACACATGGATCTTGGCTGAAAGCAGAGAATGTCAGGTGGATATGTACCAGATATCTACCTCTGATTTATTGACTACAAAAGACATTTGACTGTGTGAACCATAGCATATTATTAATAATATTGGAGAATGAGAATTTTCTAAAGTACTTAATTGTACGTACGTGGAAGGTGTGCATTGACCATGAGGCAGTTGTTCAAACAGAATACAGACATACTTCATGGTTTATAATCAGAAATGATATATCAGAACTATACCTTTTTGCCATACTTGGTCTGTGCAGGGAGCAAATAATCCAAGAAGCTAGACTATATGAGGAGGAATATGATACCAAGATTGGAAGAAATTCATTAATAGCCCATGATATACAGGCAATACACCCTTCCTTTCTGAAAGTAAGATGACTTGAAGCTTTACTGATGAAGTTCAGACTATAAACTATAACCTCCAGTAAAATAAAACACTTTGAGGACTAAACTGCTTGAGCTAAGCTATGCTGTTTTCAGTTATCTATTGTTGTTGTTGTTTTGTGCTGTTGATCAGCTGTCTCTCATAGTGACCCTAGGTACAATAACTCTGAACCTTGCTCTATCCCAAGCCAATTACAGTGTCTCTGACATGCCTACCCCATCACCCCAGTTACTGAGTCAATCCATATCATCCAGGCTCTTCTCTTGCCCTGTCCCTCCACCCTCCCAAGCATGATGTCCTTCTCAAAGGACATGTCAAATGTATCTGAGAGGGAGCTTCAAAATCCTGGCCTCTAAGGAGCAGCTCAGTTTCATCCAATCCAGGATATACCTGTTTGTTCTCTTAACAGTCTGTGTTATGTCAATACTCTTCTACAGCACTACAACTCAAAGGTATTGACAATTTTTCTTTCCCCCTTTAGTCATTGTCCAGCTCTCTGATGCACAGCAAGTAATTGCAAAGACCATGGCTTAGATCAGTCTCACCTTAGTCTCTAGATTGACATCGTTGCTCTTCAGTACTCTGGAAAGGTCCCTGACAGCAGATTTACCCAATGCAATTTATCTTTTTTTTTCCTGATTGCTGGTGCAAAGAGGGTTGATTGTAGAACCAAGCTAGCTGAAGTAGTTAACAATATCAGTATCTTCTCTATCATGATGCTGATCTCTGTTTTCTTTTTTTTTAAATTTTTTATTTATTTTTTTTTTTCATTTCAATGAAC
>NW_006399769.1:14513048-14536540 GCF_000299155.1 Elephantulus edwardii
ATAATTTTTTTAATTTCGGGTTTTTTAGAGGGTGTTGGGTTTTCTTGCTGTTCTTTTTCAATTTGTTGGATATGTTGGCTTAGAGAGTCAATGGTCAATTTTTCCTGCCTTTTGATCTGTTTGCTTATTGCTATAAATTGACCTCTGATTACTGCTTTGGCTGTTTCCCAGAGGTTTTAGTAAGTAGTGTCTTCATTATTATTTGTTTGAAGAAACTTTTTAATTTCATTTTTTATTTCTTCTTCACCCAGTCATGTTCAAGCAAGTTGTTCTGCTTCCAAATGTATGATTTTTTTTTCTCCTTTATTCTCTTGTTATTAATTTCTAATTTTGTGGCATTGTGATCTGAGGAGATACTTTGTATAATCTTATGTTCTTGAATTTGTTGATGCTTGCATTATGACCTAGAATGTGGTCTATTCTGGAGAACATTCCATGCACATTGGAAAAGAAGGCATATTGTGCTTTTTGGGGGTGCATTAGCCTATAAATATCTATGAGATCTAGTTGGTTAATTGTATGGTTTAATTCTTGAGTGTCTTTGTTGAGATTCTTTTTGGTAGTTCTATCTTTTCTTGAAAGGGGTGTATTGAAGTCTCCAAGTACTATAGTAGTGTTATCTATCTCCTTTTTCAACTTTGTTAATGTGTGTTTTATATATTTTGCAGGTTTTTCATTTGGTGCATAGATATTCAATATTGTTATATCTTCTTGTTCTTTTGACCCTTTGAGCATTATGTAGTGACCTTCTTTGTCCTTTGTGATGGTTTTTTAATTGAAATTTATTTTATCAGAGATTAGTATTGCTACTCCTTTTTTTTCGTTGTCATTTGCTTGGTTTGGTTGTTTTTGGGGTTTTTTTTTTTTTTTTTTTTGAGAAAGTCATAAGGATTTTATTGTCAAAACAAGAGATACAGGCATAACAGAGGTGGCAAATAAATTAATTGTTCTGGTCATCTAGACTGCAGGGTGTCGCTACAGAAAGGCCAGGTCCTTGCAGAGACAACATCCAAACCCAAAACAGCAGCTGAGATCGTTTTCAAGACAATAACTAAACACCTACACAAAGGGTAGCAATAAACATTACCTTTCCTCAAGTTGTAGAAATGACTCACTGGGGGTGAAAATGCATTTATAAAGAAATTTTTCTTTCATCTACACCTCCCAGGGAAAAAGTGATTTTGAGCCCTAGGCTGAACAAGGAAATCCTCAAGGCTATAATCTAGCTGTAGTTACAATATTCTGAACTTTGAAAAAATAAAAAATTAACATCAATATCAAACTAACACACTGATTTTTCTCTCTAATCACATTTTCAACCAAATTGGAATTAATCTTAAAGTGCAAAAAAGAATTTGCAAGACTAGTGTTTTGCTCTGTGTTACACATGAAAAAGGAGTCTCTCTCCCTAGAACTGGCCCAAGAGGGACTACATTAAGTGGCTACAGAACAGGTCTACCAGAAGGTAAGGAAAGGCCAGTTTCAGCACCGGTCTTTGCTTGGTATATTTTGTCCCATTCTTTAATTTTTAGTCTTTCTTTATCTTCATTTTTTAGATGTGTCTCTTGTAGGCAACATATTGATGGATTTTGGTTTTTTAATCCACTCTGCTACTCTTTTTCTCTTCAGTATTACATTTAAACCATTCACATTCAGTGTAATTATTGAGAGGTAGGGTTTTATTGCTGTCATTTTGTTCAATTCTTTTTGGTGGTGTTGCTAGTTACTTTGGTCCATCCTATTTTCTGTGGCATCTCTGTATGAAGAATGTCTCAGTGTTTCCTGTAAGGCGGGTCTTGTTTTTACAAACTCCTTTAGGTTCTGTATTTCTGGGACTATTTTGATCTCTCCTTCATACTTGAGGGACAGTTTTGCTGGGTACAGTATTCTTGGTTGAAAGTTTGTTCTTTGAGTGTTCGATATATGCCATTCCATTGTCTTCTTGCTCACATGGTTTCTGCTGAGAAATCAGCATTTAATCTTATCTGTTCTCCCTTATAGGTTACTCTTTGTTTCTCTCTCTCATTGCTTTTAGTATTCTCTCCTTATCTTTGGTTCTAGCAAATTTGGCAATGATATCCCTTGGTGTTTTTCTTTTAGGGTCTATTCTATATGGTGTTCGCTCAGCTTCTTGAATATATATTCTGTCATTCTTCATTATGCCTGGAAAGTTTTCCTCTCGTAATTCTTCCACAACTTTTCAGTGCCTTTATTAGCTTTATTAGCTATTCTGGGATTCCAATGATGCGAATGTTATTTCTTTTAATGGTATCCCACATTATTCTTAAGTTTTCTTCTGTTTCCTTCTTTTTTGCTTCTGCTTTTTTCTGTCAGATCTGTGGTGACAATTCTATCTTCTATTTCACAAATTCTGTTTTCCATCTCTTCATCTCTATTTGTATGTCCCTCCATCCTGTTGACAGCATCAGAAACCTTAGATATCATATTTTGGATTATGATTTCTTGTTTTTCCAGTGCCTCTAATGCCTCATTTGTTTTCTCTGCATTGTTTTGGATTGTTTTTTTAAGCTCCTGATTTTTTACTGTAGTGTCCTGTAATTCTTCAAGTTTGTTTTTCATCCATTGAAAACATTCAGTCGTCTTTTTTTTTAAATTCTGCATCAGCAAGTTCCATCGACTTTCTGGCTTCATGAAATCCATTGCTACTGTGTAATTTTGGGGGTGGGGAGATATCTTGTTTTGGGCTTGTGTGGTGAGTGAGGTACCCTGCTTCTTTCAAGACATTGACGTGGAAGAGTTTTTGAAAACTAAGGTGATAGTTGGTTCTTGGTTTGACGTCACCACTTCTCTATCGAGATGTCTAGTACCTCCCTGTTGCTTGAGTTGGCAGGACCAATGTGGTAAGGCCAAACAGCCGTTTGTAATCTAAAGAAACGAAATCTTCAATGTTGGACAACTTTTTCAGGTAAGGTTGATAAATGCTATAATTTTGTCTGTGTGCTTTTGTTCTTTTGTGTGGTGGTGTTTCTGGCAGGGCACACAGACTTCTGGGGCAGGAGAATCAGTGTGATACCTGAGGACAGAGCGTGGGTCAAAGATTCAGGGCTGTGTCCCAGTTCAAA
Organism: Elephantulus edwardii; assembly: GCF_000299155.1. NCBI lineage: Eukaryota > Metazoa > Chordata > Mammalia > Macroscelidea > Macroscelididae > Elephantulus > Elephantulus edwardii. The sequence goes on from NW_006399769.1 coordinate 14,516,132, forward strand.
TCCACTCCCTCTCTCCCTGATCTCTGTTTTCTTGATGTTGAACTTCAATCCATATTGAAGGCTGAAGTCCTTGACCTTCTGCAGCAAGTGCTTCAGATCCTCCTTAGTTTCAGCAAGCATAGTTTTATCAATGAAAAATAAATACTGAAGACGAATTCATGTGTTTGAATTAAGGTGTTAGTGAAGACTATTGAATGAACTTCTAGAAGAACGAACAAATCTGGGAGAGGAAGCACAATAAAACACTCCTTAGAAGGTTTTATTAGGATAGACGAGTCTCTGGAGGACAGTGAACTTGGTAAAGACTGCAGCAGTAGACTCAAATGTAACTACTGTGAGGACGATGCAGTACAGGGCAGCAGATCATTCTTTTGTACTTAGGGACCTTATGATTCAAAACCAATTCAACAGACATTGCTACAGTTGAAAATGAGATCTATTTGGCTGCCCTCGCATTATGACAAAATACTTAAATATTTACCTCAGAATCAGGAGATACTTAAGATAGCTAGTATAATTCAAATTAACTTCACTCCAGTCAGCTCAGACTATACAGCTTTGAACTAAGAAACTCTTCCTTCTTTGTGACCAAGGTTTCCTGCCACTTGTCCCCAGGATTTGGGATATGACTTTTTGGCTGTAGGTTTGAAGGTTTATGTAGTAATGCGGTAAAATGCAGTGGATAGAGTGCAGATTTAGGAGGCACACTCCTGGGTTTCAGGCATGGCTCTGTCACTTACTAATTCTCGTTTATAGGCAACTTGTTTACCACTTCATGCCTCGTTTTAAAATAAGAGTACCTGCCGCAAAGCATAGTTGAGATATTATAGCTTTAAAGTTCTTTAAAATGACAATGACACCTAGGAAGTGTTCAGTAACTGTTTTGGGTTTGGGGTTTTTTTTTAATGTAAGCTACATGAGATCCTTTTGGAAAAAAGATTGAGGATATCTATTATTATATCTAAGTATTTATAGCTTTTAACTGATAATTAATTATTAAGTTAAGATTCTTCATTGGGGAAAAAAAAGAGGAGAATTAATAAAAAAAGAAAATAGAAGAGTATAATAAACCTGTTCCTAATATTAAAAATTAAATTTCTACAAGATTGAATTTTCTTATAAGCTCATAAGCTCTATTTGTAATTCATTAATTGGTGGTGGCAAATGAGAAATGTGAAAAAGTAAAAGAGTCCAGATTTATATGGGCCAAGTGGTATGAGAACCAAGAAGTGGGTAAAAAAAGTGACTAGTTTTCAGTTCATAACTAGGTTAGATACTATAGCTGAGACACCAAGTGAGGACTAGTTGGCTTAGATTTTGGCATATAAAAAAATAGACACCAACTGGGTTTCCATTTGCTGATGGGGAAACTTAGCATGAATGACTCCATGTGGCACCTGGTAGAGTCAGGTTAATAATAGGCAAAAAAAAAAAGGTAGCAGAATGGGTATGAAAACATGACCCTTCAATATACTGTCTATAAGAGACACTTGTAAGGGAACTCTGGTGGCCTAGTAGCAAGAAGCTGTGCTATAATCCCCAAGGTATGTGGTTCGAGGCCACCAGCTGCTCCGTGGGAGGATGGACAGTTTCCTTCCATGTGATTAACTGGCTCTGAAAACCCACCGGAGAGTCAGCTAGAGTCGGTTTCAACTCTACGGTACACAACAACAGCAAGAACAAGGAGACACTTAGACATAGGACAAAAACTGAAAATCAAAGGGTGGGAAAAAATATATCACACAAACAGCAATCAAAAAAAGAGCAATATTAATTTCTGACTTCAGTGTAGAAGCATGAGAGACAAGGAAGGACAGTACCTGAAGATTAAAGGATCAGTTTAACAAAAGGATATTACTGTAGTCAATCTACATACCCAGTGATAGGGCCCCAGGATAGAAATTTAACTTTAAGAGATTTGAAAGTAACTAAATCCACAATAATAGTAATGAGACTTCAGTACACTATTCTCAGTGTATACAACAGGAGGGCTACAAAGAAACTCAACAAAGATGCGTTTAATAATTCAGTTAACTAACTTGCTCTTATGGACACATGTTGAACCTTCCACCAAACTACAGTATGATGTACATTCTTCTCCAGGGCACACAGATATGCTCCAGAATTGCTGTTGTTGTTGTGTGTCATTGAGTCAGAACTGACCCTCCAGGGGGTTTTCAGAGGCAGTGAGTCATATGAGAGAAGATTGCTCATCCTCCTACAAAGCAGCTGGTAGGTTTGAACTGTGTGTCTTCTGGTTTGTAACATGGGCTTTTTGTTTGTTTGTTTTCTTGGTTGTTTGTTTTTTTTTTATTTTGGGGTGTGTGTGTGTGTGTGTGTGTGTTTACCACTAGCCCACCAGAGCTCCATAGGATAGGCCATACTATATATGTTAGGTCACAAAGGAGAAACGTGCAACAATGAATGAATGAAATTCCGAAATCTCTGTAGATGTTCATGGAAATAAAATAATAAAATAAAATAAGTAAAGTAAAATAAAATAAATAAACAAAAACATATGAATAGTACAAAGAATCTTCTCAAATCAATGCTGTAAGTCAGTAACAGGAAGATTAAGGGGGGGGAAACTCAAGTATATAGAAACTAAATGACACCTCGCTTAAACATTACTGGGTAATAAAAGAATTTTAAAATTTCCTCAAACAAATGAGAATGTAAACATGGCATACCAAAATATCTGACAAATAACAAAAGCAGTAGTCAGAGATCAGCTTGTAGCAGTATATACACATGTCAAAAAAGAACCAAAATCAACACCTTAACCCAGCTCTGTGACAGTAAAAAAAGAACACATAAAAAGGAAAAGTAGCAGGAGCTCTGGTGGCCTAGTGGCAAGAAGCTGTACTGCAATCCCAGAGGTACACAGTTCGAATCCACCAGATGCTCTGCCGGAGAAGGAGGAACAATTTCCTCCTGTACCAATCAGATCTGATTTGATGGTACATGCACAAAAAATAATAAAGTAAATTTTTAAAAAAAAGGAAAAGTAGATGAAGATGGCCAAGTCTAATTTCTAACTCTGCAGGGGGGAGCTGTTCCCACCAACGACATTCACAATACAAAACCAATTCCCATGCAGTCAACATACCCCCCACTTCCATGATCCCACACCTCATACTATTAATGCAGCAGCAGTTTTATATCCTTTCTTGGTCTGAAATCCATTGCAGTGGCTATACAGACCTCACAGAACTAACTGTACTCCCAATTATGAAGTTTATTAGGGAAGTTAACAGGTTATAATTCAGACTGGCAGCAGGATACAGTCTCTCAGGACAGGTTCCAAAGTATGCTCGCAGTCCCTTCAGCCTTTAGCCTCATGGCTTTAGGCCAGTGTTACGAAGCTTTGTTCGTCCTGCTAGTGAAGGTATTTTCCCCAAAGGTCCTCCAACAAGCTTCAATGAAGCCTCCCTTGTGGATTAACTAACAGACTCTGTTTGTATGATCCTGCTTATCCACGTGTCAAAGCCAAAGTTAATGACCAGGAAAGCTATTTTGAATAATAGACCCTTGACACTGCAGAGCCTCAAGCAAAGCCTATAGTCTCCAAGATAAAGGAAATAATAATAAAGATTGGAGCAGAAATGAATAAAACAACCACCCAAAAAACCCCACAATAGAATCAACAGGACTAAACGTGGGTTCTTTGAAAGGGTTAATAAAATAGACAATCCATTGGAAAAACTTACGAAGGGGAAGAAGATGGAAAAAGCACCAGTAAGAAATTAAATGAATGACAATCACAATAGAACCAACTGAAAGAAAAAGGAAAAGAGCATGCTCTCAGAACCTGCACTACAGCAGAGGGGTGAGGATGGGCAGGGGATGGGGTGTTGATCATAGGGTTGCACAATTCAGTGGAGGGGGGGTGAAGGAAATGGGAAGGATCTTTTGTGAAGAACAATGTTTTCAAACTTTGTAAATAAATCAGTATAAAATGTAAAAAAAAAAAAAAAAAAAAACCTACACTCCCAACAAATATAAAAACCTGGAGGAAATGGACAAATTCTTAGAAACTCATTGTTAGCTTAAAATGACACACTTTGACGTAGAAAATTTGAACAGACCCATCACAAAAGAAGATATTGAACAGGTCATACAAGCACTCCTATCTGCAACAACACAAAAAGCACCCTGGCCCAGGCATTTCACCTGTAAATTCTACCAAGCATTCAGAGAGGAACTGATGCCAATTCTACTCAAACTATTTCAGAATCTAGAAAAAGATGGAACTCTCCTCAACTCATTCTTTGAATCCAGCATAACTGATACCAAAGCCAAGCAAAGACAGCACTAAAAAGAAAATTCTAGGCCAAGATTCCTCATGAACATGGATGCAGAAGTTCTCAACAAAATCTAGCCAGTATAATCCAGTATCATACCAAAATAATGATTCATCATCACGTGGGATTGAGTCATCATGATACTAGTTTTGCAAATGTGTTTCAGCAAAATAATTTTTTTTTTAAAGAGAAAAGTGAATTGGAGGAGGGGTAGGGAGAAAAATATTCAACAGGGAATGAATGGAAACCCAGGTTCTCTATAAACTTTCATTAAAATCTCAATTAAAATTTTTTTAAAAGACAAAACTTGTATAAGCTACCACATCAATAAAGAAAAGGGCCACATGATCATGTTACTTGATACAGAAAAGGCATATGACAAGATTTAACATTCTTTCCTAATAAAAATGCTCAATAAAATAGGAATAAGATTTCAAACCAATATCCAACATTTCTTTCAGAGGAAAGATATTGAAGGCATTCTCCACATGAAAGACAAAACTGCCTTTTATCACTTAAGTATTTTCTAGTCAGAGCAATAAAAGCAAATAAAAAGCATACAAATTAGGAAAGAGGAAGAAAAACAATATCTATTTGCAGATTATATGTTCTGTATGTGGAAAATCACCACATCTCAGTGAGAATAGTTCAGCAACACGTTAGGGTATGAAATCACACAAAAATCATCCCAGTTCCTCAGTAATAAGAAAGAATACTCTGAAAATTACATAAGGAAAACAGCTATTTGCAATAGCCACTGCAAAGATGAACTATCTAGAAATAAATCTAACTAGAAATAAAAAAGACTTACATACACTACAGAACACTACTACAAGAAACCAAGAGGCCTATATAAATGGAAAAATAAACCAGGCACATGGATTGGAAGGTTTAAAATATGAAAATGGTAATACTCCCCGAGGAGGTTAGTAGGAATAATGCAATCCCAGTGTAGAGCCTGATGGCATTCTTTAAAGAGATGAAAATCAAGTGATCACTAACATTATATGGAAAGGAAAAAGCCTTCATACTGTGCTGTTAAACCAAAGGCCTCGCCTTGTTGGAGGTTCAAATCCCCCAGCTGCTCCTCAGGAGAAAGATGGGCACTTTCCTTCTATACAGTTTACAGCCTCAAAACCAAGGGAGGGTCATTTATTAGTTAATTCCAACAGCAATGAGAAAAATTAAAGCTCTCTATACATCAAATAAGATTTTGTTTTATCGTCTTAAGCTACTCTTTGAAATCTGCTTATCTCTTTTACTTCAGCATATTGTCCCTTTGTTTTGGCTTCTCAATGCTCTAATGTAATTTTCAGGTCTCTTCTGACATTTTTTTAGTCTTTTTTAGTCATTTTTAGTCTTTTCTTTCTCCTCTGTCTTTGTAATAACCTTTTGTTCTCTTCATGGATGACATCCTGATGTCATCCTACAACTCTGGACTTCAGTCTGGTCTTCAATCATTAGTATTCAGTGCCTCACACCTATTTGTTAAGATGATTCTTGAAATTCAGGTGGAATCAACTCAAGATTATAATTTGGTTCTTATGGAATTGTTTTTATTTTCCTCACTTTGGACTTGTATTTGTGTAATTGAAGGTCTATTCCATAGTCAGCACCTGACCTGGCATTGACTGCTGATAGGAAAATGCAGCAAGAGTGCTTCTTAGAGGTACAGATGACAAAACTTCATCTCAGGTAATTTGGGCATGTTGTTAGAAGGGGCTCTTCTCTAGAAAGGAACGTCATACTTGGGAAGGTGGAGGGTCAGCGAAAGAGAGGACCCTTAGTGAGATGAATTGACACAGTGACTGCAGCAGTGGACTTCAGTATGTCAGAGATGATGAGTATGACTCAGGATAGGACAGGGTTCATAGGGTTGCTGTGAGTCAGCAGCACCTAACAACAACAACAACAACAGTGTCCTTCCAAGGACTTCTCCAGAAGAGTAAAAGGAGAACCTATGACAAACTATATGGCAGTGACATAGCTGACAAGGCACTCATCTGTGTACAAAACCCTAACACCTCAACAAGAAAAAGGCAACCAAATTACACACATGAGTAAAGGACATGAAAAGTCCCTTCACCAGAGAAGACATTCAGATGACCAACAAGCACATGAAGAAATACTGAAGATTATTAGCTGTGTTGTTGTGTTGTTAAGACTCAAGGACTCTGTGAACAGTAGATCTGAACCTTGCCCTATCATGCACCATCCTCATAATCTCTGACATGCTTGAACCCATTATTACAGTCACTGTCCATCTTGTTGAGGGTCTTCCTCTGTTTTTCTGACCCTCTACCTTTCTTTCCTAGCATGATGTATTCTTCCAAGGACTGTCCCCTCCTACCAAAATACCCAGAGTATGAGAGATAAAATTTCACCCTCCTTGTCTTTAAGGAGCACTCTCCTTGTACTTCCTCCAAGACAGAATTGTTTGGGTTTTTAGCAATCTAACGGATAGCTATGAGAGATGTGTACATCAGAACAGCCAGTGAGATGTCATCTCACCCCAGCAAGAATATCACAGTTCAGCAAGACAGCAAATAACAAAAACAACAAATGCTGACAAGAGTGGAGAGAGATGGGAACTCTCATATACTGCTGATGGCAATGTAAAATGGTCCAACCAAAAATAACCATTTGATCCAGTAATCTCACTACTAAACTATTAGCCCAAAGAAACAAGAGCTTCTGCATGAACTGTTATATGCACATCTATGCTCATTATAGTATTATTTTTAGTAGCAAAGAAATGAAAACCACTAAGTGTCCCATCAGCCAATGAATACATTCACATAGTATGGGGTACTCTGTTGTTGTTGTTGTTGTAATGTGCCTTGAGTAGCCTTCAACTCATGTATGACTCCATGTACAGCAGCTGTGAAGCCTGCCCTGTCCTGAGCCAGACTCACTGATTCTGACAAACCTACCCCTATTGCCCTAGTCAATGTATGTATGAATCTATGCAACTCTAAAATACAATTAAGAATTCACAAAACACTGCATAACATAGATGTATCTATAGGATATTATGCAAAGTGAAATGAGTCAGTTACTAAAGGACAAGTATTGCCTAAAACTAGAGTTCTTAAAAGCGAAGGGAAGGTTTACATACATATGGAATCATTCTTGATTGATTACCACGGGTGAAAAGGGAGGGAAAAGAGGAATGAAAATTGAAAAACAGCGACTAGCCACTTACTAAGATGATTGAAAGGAAAGGCAATATCCAGTAAGGGAATGATGTATCACCAAGTATCACCAAGGAATAGGAAGACATAGAGAGGTCACACAGGATTAATGGAAATCAGTGTTACAAAAAGTGAGAAAAATACAGTTACATTATGATCATTGAAAGTAAAGTTATTAAACAAAGTCTGCATGGATGGTTGAATGCAAAATTCATTTGCTTTGGAAGCCTTCACTTAAATCACAATACATACAAAGAAAAAAAAAATAACAGTTGCTGTTTAGTTGCTTCTGATTCATGTTATCACCGTATGTGTCAGAGGAGAACTGCACCTCTGAGTTTTCAGTGGCTGACTTTTCTGGAAGCAAATCCATAAGCCTTTCCCCCAGAGATTTCTGTGTAGACTGAAGCCTTTCATAAAGCAGCCAAGCTTGCTTATTTCACCACCCAGAAACACTTATTATAAAAATATTTAATAATATCTACTGTACTACTAGGGAGGGAGCTCGGGTGGCAGAGTAAATAAGTGTGCTGCTGACACAAAGGCAAGCAGTTCAAATCCACCAGGTGCTCCACAGGAGAAAGATAGATATACGTAGGAAAATGACTAGAAGAGTCTTTACCAAAAACACCAAACTTTGAGTAGTTGTTGCAGGTGATTTTTACTTTGTTCTTTTCTACATAATTTTTAAAAACACAGTAAATAAACACATGAAAGTACTTTTAAGCATATTTCCTTAAAAAATATTTTTCTTAAAAAAAACACACACAAAACCCAGCCCCACTGTCTGTGAATCAACTCCAGCCCTGATCATCCTCCCTCGGGTTTGCTAGGCTGAGTCACAATGGGAGCAGACTACTTCATCTTGCTTCCATGGAGTCACTAATTTGAATCACCATCATTTCACTCAGCAGCCCAACATGTAATTCACTATACCACCAGGGGTCCTACATACACAAATAGATATTTGTTTTTCATTTTACATTAGAATCAACTTAATTTTTTGTAACCTGAGTTGATTTTTTTTTAAGGTGGAACAAAGTCATGAACCTCCTGTCTCATCAGTTTGTTACAATGCACATTTTAAAAGTGTTTGTGATAGTGTATGTGTGTATCTAATATGCTCTTTTGTCATGAGCTGAGCATCTAGGTGACTTCCAGTTCTTCATATTAATAAAGAGCAAGGCTGTAAAATGACATAACCTCAAAGACACTCTAATTCTGCAAGTAGACTGGGAGGGGAGTTGAGAATCAAGATCATTATCAGCCCAAAGATGGGTGCTGAGATGGGAGTTAGACATTCACCCACTCTCAAGCCTTTGTACCAAGTCTGACACCATCAACCCCACCACAGCACTCTCTATCCAGAGGGCTCAATAATTTGTGGTGGTGATCAAAATGAACCCACAAACCAAAAAGAACATAGTATTATAGGATTTATTAGAGAAGTAACAGGTTATAATTCAGAATTAGCATGGAAGTAACAGGGATTGTTCAGGATACAGTTCTTCTGTCAGGAAGCTGGCATGCTTTTCTGGCCGTGCCCACAAGCAGGCGCTGTTCAGCTTTTGACCTTCAGCCTTTACTTGTTGGCTGTTACCCCTTGCTCTTGGTGTGACTTCTGCCCTGCTCAGTCAATTGTTACAAAGCCCTTTAACTCTGCCAACAAATAGCTAAAGCCAGGACATCTCTCCTAGAAGCTTCCTGCCCAGAGATAACGGACTCTCCCAATCTTTGAGCCCTGAATCCTGCCTGACCTGCTGGTTCCATCTCATGCTGTCTTGTGTTTACGGCTTTTTCTGTTTCTTGGGTGGAGAGATAAAAGGTTCTCAGTGCAGGGTCACCAGACCCAAGGGCCACATCATTCAGCTCCCCGTTGTTCTTGATGGTGGTGAGGTTTCACTCCAACCTCTGAGATTTGCTCCTTTTAAACTTAGTGGGATAGCCCAATTGACCAACTTCATACTCAGTTTCATAAACCGTATTGGCATTTATAAAACTTTCTAGTCACCTTGATAAGCCACAAACACTTCATTTCCATAATCCTAGCTAATCACTTTATGGAAATCACATCAATAGAAAAGCCATATTATAGCAATTTGCTGCATCACAAATGCTCTTAATATCCTTGAATAAACTGCTTTTCAAACTTAATATACCAAATTACTTAAAACCACAGTACCTCAGTTTAAACTGCAAAGGGGAGCACTGATAGAGGATGCTACTGAAAATGAAATGATACACAAAGCATTTAAAATTGTGCCTGATATATAGTGAGTCATGAATTAAGATTAGCTCTCCTCACTATTACTCTTATTATCCTACCACAGCTAGACCTTAGGATGAATTCCTAGACTGTTGCTGAGTCAAAGGCTACCTATGTATGTTTTCCATTGCTTACATGTTACTGCCAAATTGCTATCTCCTTTAAAATGTTACTAATTTCTGTGCTCAAGAGCACTAGTGTTGTGTGTGTGTGTATTCTTGTGTACTTTTAATTCCCAAGCATGTTTTTTCATCTTAGTTAACATAATAGGTGAAGTATTAGGTCTTGTTTGCTATTCTAATTCTGTTTTCTTCAATTTGTATGTCTTCCTTTCGTTCTGTAGTGTGCATCCCCATATCTCCTCAACCTGCTGTCCCCTCTCTTTGACTGTGACTCCTCCTACCAGCCCAGGGTTTCTCTTCTCAGTTCTTAGCTCCCCAGTGATCTCACCCAACCCACTTCTCACTCACATTTCAGCCTCTTCCTCTTTCTTATGCTTTGCAGAGTTAGTCATCTCTTCTTCAGAAAAGTTCTCTCTTCTTAAGATACTTTTGAAGGGCTTACACATCCTAGGCACCCAAGAAATAGCAATAAATATAGCAGGCAACGTCACAGACCAAGGGGAACATACATGCCAGGATAGAAAAATAGATCAATAGCGAAAGCAACAATGATAAGTAATTTCAGTTCCTAATCAGTACTATGAAGGGAAAGAAATGGGATGGTTTGCCAGACAGTGACTGTGAGGTAGTCAGGGAAGACTTCTCAGAGGAGGTGATGTTTGAGACATGAATCATGGAAATGACAAGATAATGAGTGTTAAGCACAAAGTGATTATTGTTGTGTACTGCCAAGTGAGAACCTACTCATAGCTGACTGTCCAGAGGATTTTCAGAGGCAACAAATCTCACGGAGGAGATTGCCCATACTTCTCCCACAGTGCAGCTGGTAGATTCGAACTGCATACTTTGGGGATTGCAGCACAACTAGGTGCCATTAAATCTACTCTTACTCATAGTGATCCTACAGACAACAGTTCAAAACCTCATCTGATCCTGCATGAGCATCACTCTGCCATGCTTAAGCCCATTGTAGTCACTGGATCGATCCAGCTCATTGAAGATCTAACTCTCTTTCTCTTATTCTCTGTCTTTGAATGTCTTTTTCCAAGGGACAGCCCCTCCTAAAAACATGCCCAAAATGTGTGAGATAAAATCTTGCCATCTTTACCTCTAAGGAGTACCCTGGCAGCACTTTTCTAAGACAAATTTGTTTGTTCTCTTAGCAGTCCGTTCAATAAGTTCAAAAGCCCTAAGATAAAAAAGGAAACTTGGTAAGTTTGAGCGACAGAAGTGAAGTCAATGTATTTGGAGCAAGTAGAGGAAGCAGGCAATAAAGTTGGGAAGGAAGATGAAGGTCATACTAAGGAGGGCTTGTCTGCCGTAAGGAGGAGGTTAAAGTTAATTTCAAGTACAGTGATGATGTTGAAAAGTTAGTAGGGATTTACATTTGGATTCAGTGCAGAAATTGAGGAGGAGGATAAGAAGAATAACAAAATTAGAAAGAAGGCCAAGGTCAGTCAGAAGAGTATTACTTGTGGATTGGAGTTAGAGTCATCTAGATTTATTGATGATTAAATGAGGAAAAGCTTCTTAAGTCTTTCTTGCACCTGGGAAGATTCCCGAGAATTCTTGGTGCTCAAGCTGCCATGCTGTTTTACCGATAACACTAAACTTCTTGTAAGAAAGATCTACCAACATTTCGGCTTCCTCACCTTCCAGTTCTGCCTCAGCGTGTCAGCAGCTACACTCACCAGCCTCAAACTGAGACTGCTGGCCTCTGTTCCTATGTTTATTATTTTTTCCTTTTTGTAATTGTTGACAGTAGATGCAGCAAAACTTATACCGATTCAGCAGTTTGTGCTGAATGCTCATTGTATTCCACTTTGTGCGTGTCACTTAAGTGACACTCCTTATGTTCTTTGTGCTGTGTAGACATTTGCACCCTCCTTTTGAGTTGGCTTCCTCCATGTTCACTTTTGTATTAAATCCTGTGGTCACTTGTTGGCATTTTGTCCTGTTGAAACCATTCCATTCTTGAAATCTCATTCCTTTGATTTCTGATACATAACTATTACCCAGATTTTCTCTTAGGATATATGTGTGTATCTCCTCTGCCCCACCCTAAAAGTTAAGTTTCTGCTTTTGTCATTTTTTTCTCTTACTCTGGCTGTTACCCTGAATGATCTCATTAGAGTTTTAACTGACATTTCATAATGAAAACTCTTGGTCTCTATAATCACCCCTCGCCTTTCTTATTACCGCCAGGCTGTGTATCCAGCTGTCTCTGGGCATCCACACTTAACATTTTCCTCAAGAACTTCAGCACTTGCCAAACTGAACTCCTTTTTCTCCCACCCCCTTCCAGCACCTTCTGTGATTCACACGCCCACCTCATGCTGAACTACTTCTAGTGCCTCCCCCTCTTCACTTCTTCCTGCCTTTGCTGCTTCCTCAGCTTGATCCAGCCCCAGCTCTAACTTTGTCCAACTCCCACTTGTCCTCGAACTCCTAGTGCTGGTGATGCATCCTCCAGAAACTTTCTGCCATTCTCCTGTGCCTGTTCCCCTAGCCTGGGCTCTCTTTGATTAAGGCATTTACCATACCCTTTAACTCTTCATTTGCTTCTCTCTCTCACTGCTTTGTGATTTGTTAGCAAGTCAAGAGGCTGTGTGTTCTTCACCACTTCTCTAAAGACATTGCTTGAATTGTTGGATGAATGAATTCTCAAAAAGCTAGCATTCCAAAAAAAAAAAAAAGCTAGCATTCCAAGGTCTTCCTTCCCTGCCCCCCTCATCTTGGGTTTCGCATCCCTTTGTTCATGGCCTCTTTCCTGGTCACTCCCCCCACCTCCCTGTGAGGCAGCCTTTAATATGTGCTGATTCTTTAGAATTCTCTCATTTGCCTTTTTTCTTTGTGTAATCATTTTTAGGATATGACTACAATTACTTTGAGGCTAGCCTTTTCACTTCTCTGTAGAGTAGAAGTAATTAAAGCAGATTTTTACTATTGATTCTATAATTACTGTAATGAATGTGTATTATGTAAGATACTGCCTAATTAGCAGAATCCTCGTAATTCAATAGATAAAATATTACATTTCAAATTAAAAACATCCCCAATATGGTAAATAAATTGTGATTGTTAGTCATCTTTTAGAAAGAAACAAATACTCCTAGTAATTCTCATCTCTTATCACAGAGTGCTGCGTGTTGGCGGGACGGCTGTGCTGTTATTAAGTGAAGATCACCACAGGCAGCTGAGAGGCCGTGGAGGGAGCGACCACACCAGTGGGCCTGGGGTGGAAAAGGGCTCCAATCCTGAGGGGAACAGTGACACCGCAGAGGAGTCGACATTGGCATTTCAAGCCGGGAACCAGGAAGGCTTGGATAAAATGGCCCCATTTGGCTCTCTGGTGCCTGTGGAATGCTACAAAGTCAGCCTTGGAAAAACAGATGCGTTTATATCTAAGTACAGGAAGTCATCAGCAGTCACTGCTGTAGATCCGCTTCAAGTCCATACATCTTAGCTGTACTGCAACAGATTGTTTTCTCTTAAGCTTCCCTATAAGGAAGATTTTGTATTTTGTCAAAATGTACAAAGAATTGCTCTATCACACTTTGTCTCCGAGCAGACGTTTTCAACTCCAAAACAGCATTTTTTAGGAGATCACGTAAAATATTCCATAGTCACCACCAGATTGGTTATATTTTAAGTACCAAATTTTTAGAAATGTAGAAACCTTTGTAAATATATTTTTATACTAAAATATAAATTATTTTTATACTAAACTGGATCGTTTTAGAGCTATGATGTTCTTTGTTAGAATTAAAGTACTTTTTATAATGCGGGGTATTTTTCGATAACTCATTATTATGAGTTATTATACTCATTGTTGTCAAGTCCAAATCAATCCTAGCTGACATCTCATTGGGTTTTGGAGGCAATAAAGATACAGGGGATGAGACTGCCCACCTCTCTCTGGCAGAACTGCTGCTGGGTTCTACCCGCCGGTGGGGCACAGCGTTTGACTTAGCCTTCACGGCACTCTGGCTCATAATCCAAAGGGAGTTGTGTAGCTAACACAAAGGCCGAGCCTTGCTGGCAGGGGTCAGAATCCACAGTGGCTCTGCACAAGAAAAATGACCAGTCTCTTCCTGTGTGCTTTACAGCCAGTTAAGAGCAGCTTCAAGTCAGTCCTGACTTGATGGCAATGAGTTTTGAGTTTTTTAATGTTGATACATCTTCAGTGGGAAAATAATATGAATTAAGCTAATCTCCTTAATATGATGGGAAATAAAAGTTTCCTTTTCTTTTTCCTAAAAGCATTAATCATTGTGTTCTTACAGGAATGAAAGTAGTAGTTACTACTTGAAAAAAACCCAGAAAGTTGAGGAAAATATTTGTTCAAATGTAATTTTCTTGATACAGCAACTCAATTGTTTAGTTACTTTGGTATCACTTGAACAGGTCTTTAAAATTCTCAACCTTGTGGATCCCTTCTCTCCAGCCCAAACTTTTGAGTCAGAGATTGATACTCTGAGGGGTTGCATGCATCAAACTCTGAAATGTGCATTTGGTATTAGTTATGTGACTTAGTTGAGTTAAAAGCAGTGAAGATGCAGCTAGTATTAAAGGAAGTGTACAAAAATGATGAAGAAAGTCACTACTCTTGAGCTTACGTGCTGCTAGAAAAAAAATACCAAGACCCTGAATAATAAAAGCACTGTGGTGTAGGCCACCTGTTTTTAACAGAACTTGACAGCTTAAAGAAAAAGAGCAAGCTTTCCTGTGGTCCTGACTTCTCAGGTGAAGGCAGTAGTTCTCAGCTGGAGGTGGTTTTGCCCCCAAGGGACGTTTAGCAACTTCTTCAGACATTCTTGTCACAGATAGCTAATGGGGAAAGACCAAGAATCCCGCCTGTCTTGGGTTGAATTCTGCTGGACCAACATTGAGAATTATAGCCTCATATATTGACACAAAGAATTAACCATCATACTACTGATGACTCTCACAATAAAGAATTATGTGGCTTAAAATTTTAGCAGCACCAGAGTTGCAAAGACCTGGTAAAGGGATGGTAGAGGACATAAGAAATCACTTATGATTGGCTATTTTAAGCGAAAAAGAGCCCTGGTGATGCAGTGGTTAAACAGCTAACTGTTCAGTAGATCAACCAACAGCTGCCCAAGAAAGGAAGATAATGGCTTCTGTAAAGATTCCAACATGGAACCCCTTGGGCCACGTCTGCCTGGTCTTGCTGGGTGGCTGTGAGTTGGAATTGACTCAGTGCCATTGGATTTGGTTTGGTTTTGTTTTATTCTAAGAGAGCCTCTTAACTCTGGTAGTCACAGGACTGAGGTATCTGAAAAACAAGTTTAGAGTGATTCTCTAGGATGCTGTTATGGATTGAATTATGTCCCTAAAAATGTGTGTATTCAACTTCTAATCTCCATGTCTGTGAATGTGACCTTGTTTGAAAATAGAATCTTCCATTTTTTCAATCAGTTACATTAACTCACTGGTACCAAATCCATACTAGAATAGGGTCCTAATCCTATTTCCTGAGGAGTAGTGCCTTAGAAGGGAAAAATAGTCAAACACAAGAAGAAGCCAGACACCTTGGGATGAAAGAGCGGATGGCATCTGTGAAGAGCAAAGAAATGCGAAGGATGGCTGGCAGCAGCTGGAAACCAAGAGAGAGAGACCCACAGAAGGAATCAATGTGGCAAAGACCCTAATGCGAACTTTTAGCCCTCAGAACTATGAGGAAATACATTTCCGTTCTCTAAAGCTACTCCCTTTGTGGCACTTTGTTATGGCAGCCCAAAGTCTTAGCATAATTAGGTGTCCTAACGTGGGAAGACGGTAAAGATTCTGACCACACGGGACCCTTGTGGCTCCGTGAGCTTCCTCTGCTAGCCACAGCAGCAACTGCAGCTCCCTTGTTCCTGAGGCTGTTGCGTGACTTGATCTGGATTCCCTCCTAAGTGGAAACTCCTTTCCCCCAGCCTTATCCCTACCACCTTTGCTGCTTCTAGAGCTATAAAAACAGCCCGGCTGGCCTGGCAGCTGGTGAGAAGAGGGCTGGGACATTCCGAGGATTCCAAGCATTACATATTAAAATGACATAATCATACAGAGAATAGATTCTGTCACATCAGAGAAAAATCTAAGTCTCAAATGAAATTGGTTGAAATGGATACACTCACCAAAAAAGAAAAGACTTTGAATTTAATGTACATAAGGAAATCATTTCCTTGGAAGGTCAGAAGGTAAAAACTATCCAGGTGGATGGAGTGTGCAGAGTGAAGTGTTGAGATTTATGAGAAGATGAGGATGCAGTGTTTTACATTTTTAAGTAGAGCAGGCTTACTGAGGAGGTTAGATTTAATCAGATGCTCAAAGAAGATGGGAAAGTAGATTAGGCAGAAGAAGCAGCCCGTACAAAGGCCTTAAAGGCAGGAGGAGTGTGCCTGACGTGTTTGAGGAGCTGTAAGGGCACATGTGGCCGGAGGAGTGGAAGTGACACCCAGGAGAATGGGAGGTCCTGAAGAACAGGCGGGAGTGAGGCTGTTACGAGAACTTGGACTTGCACTCAGCACCACTGTCTTGAACAGGTCATATAACCTAACAGACATTGCCGAGATTTGACTGTATGGTGGCAAAGTTAGCCACATTAGGAGTTAGTTGCAATAACCCAAGGAGGGAAAAATAATGCAAGAATCAATGAATGGGAAATAAAAATCTCTGTAAATGATCATTAAAATTAATAATTTTTTTTAAAAAAGTCACCTCCCAAAAAATAGCACATCCCAGGATTGCCTGGTGCATGTGACATGCAGTATAATGGAGAGGAGATGGCAATAACTGCACTCAGAGTGGAGTTGTCATAAACAGACAAAGGACAGCTACAGATAGGGTAGCTTTGAGGTATAATTCAGAATTCAGGTTTTGACGTGGCTAATTTTGACATATGGAGAGCTCTCGAGGCCTAATGGTAAGAAGCTGTGCTGCAACCCCAAAGTCACCTGGTTCAACTCCACCAGCTTCTCCTCAGGAGAAGGATGAGTAGTCTACTCCAGTGCAGTTTAATGCCTTTGAAAACCCACCAGAAGGGCAGCTGTGAGTCGATTTCAACTTGATGGTGCACAATATAACAACACACATTGAATAAATAGGAAAACTCATTGCCAGGTTTCATTTCTCACTCAGCGATGCTCCAGCGGTTTTTCCTAACTGAAGGAGACTGGCCATCTTTCTCCTGCAATGGAAAAAGTAGAGAAAGCTGCAGGTGGGTTCAGACTGCCAGAGATACAGCCTCTGGCTGAGCAGCACAACTCGCTGTGGACAAGAGCCCTGTATCTGGTCTCGACAGTCAAATTAGGGAATTGCCGGATTACTGATGCCACGAAACGGGGTGCAATCAAAAGGAACTGAGTATAGGAGAACAAAGACTGAGCACTAGGGCCCTTCAACACCAAGGTGGGGCAAAGGAGGAACCTGCACTGGAGACAGAAGAAATGACCCGTGAGATAGGAAACCATCAAGCATGGTTACCTGGAACACATGACCGAGGGTAATGAGAGAGTTAGCATCACTGTTAAACGCTGCTAATACACCAACTGAGAGAACCCTTGTTGTGGGCTCAGTTCTGACTTGTATTGGCCCAATAGCACCAAGCAGAGCTGCGATCTCTGTGGAGCAGGGACCACACTTGTCCTGTGGGAGGCCTACTGGATTCAAACTGCCCACCTCTCAGTTAGTGGAGCCTTAATCACTGTGCAACCTGGGCTCCTTAAGTAAGGTAGTAACTAGAAACTGACGATTAGATTGATCAGTGAGGAAGTCATTGACAGCCTTGACAGTAGGAGTTTCTGTGAGGTGAAGGGAATCAGAGCCAGACAGGGATGGACTTAAGCTCTGCAAACAGCAGAGCTGGAGGTAGTGAACATAGACACCACTTTCAATTAGTTTTGCTATAAAGGAGCCAAGAAAAAAGGGGCGGGGGGGAGATAAGAAGGTAGATGTGGAGTCAGGAAAGAGACTTGAGTCTATAAATGGGAAAAGTAGCAGCATGAGTTTGCTTTGTTTTTTTTATATTGAGAGAATGTTCCTGGAAAGATGAAAAATTGATGATCGAGGGAACAGAGGGGAAATCTGAGGAAGGCGCCTGAATAGACAAGAGGGGGTGGAACGTGGTCCGCCAGTAGCGGGATTGGCTTTATATAGGAGTATGAATAATTGAGCCATGGTTCTAGGTGGAAAGGCAACATACAGACATTTCTGCTATTGTTATAACTATGTCCCTGAAAATGTGTTCATGCTCAAATTCATGTACGAAAAAGAACAATTCAGGGGGCGGGGGGATTGTTAGGTATTCTTGAGTCATTTCTCATTCATCAAGACCCTGTGTGGCAGAACTGCCCCGTAGGGTTTCCTGGGTGTAACCTTTCTAGCCGACTGCCAGGTGGGTCTCTTGTGAAGCTGCTGGGTGAGTTTGAACCGTCAACCTTTCAGTTAGCAGCTGAGGGCTTAATCATATGTCCTGAAATAGGATTGGGCAAGCCCCTCAAAACTTACCCAACTTCTGGTGGCCTAGTGGCAAGAAGCTGCACTACAATCCCAGAGGTGCACGGTTCGAATCCACCAGATGCTGTGCCGGGAAAGGAGAGACAATCTCCTCCTGTACCAGTCAGATCCGATTTGACGGTACACACACCCCCCCCAAAAAAAAATAATAAAAAAAAATTTAAAAGAAAAACAAACTTACCCAACTTCATGTTCTATCTTAAACAAGAATGCCAATTTCAGTAAAAATACTAGCACAGTTAAGAACCTTGTTATGTTCCTAATGAAAAGTAAGTAAAGGATTTCATGTTTAAACAAAAAAAACACACCCAAACCCCAGTGGGGATTGGTGAAGGGCCTATGATGGGTTTATAAAGACTCAGGAAGAGCAGACAGCTGAGATGCACAATAACCTCTTGAAGGCAGAAAAATAGGAACGCCCTGCGGTGAGCGGGCCTCATGGACGGTAAGTCATCCTGCAGCGTGCTCCGTTCAGCCCGCTCAGGCCACGAGTCAAGTCCTGTGTTCTGCTGGTCTCTGGTGGCATTAGATAACTGGGGAAAACATTGTACTTGGGGAGAAGGCACATAGCCACCAATCCTAGTGCCACATCACAGTAGCATTAGCACGCCTCCCCCCAACCTTAGCCATCAAATGGGACCCATCACTGTGTGAGGACAGCGCTTGTGTGAGAGCAGACATGGAGAGGTGGGCGGATGTAGCAGGCTAGGCCGGAATCAGAAGCTGTTCTTCATCTGATCCTTCACCTTCCTCAGTAAACACTGTACAGTCATCTCCCCAGTTTCTCCATCTAGTTGATTAACTGCACTCAGCACTTGCTGTATCCCCACAATGACTTTCTGACCTAAGGAGTAGCAATGTGTTGCCACAAGCTATGTTCATGCGCCCGAGTTTCCCTTTCCTACTAAGTGCCTAAAGCAATCTTTGTAGGGTCTTTGTTTTTAATTTTTTTAAAAAAAATTATGTTAATTTTGATGAACATTTATAGAGATTTTGGATTTCCATTCATTCATTGTTGCATTGTTGTTGTTGTTCTTATGTGCCATCGAGTCGTTTGCGACTCATAGCGACCCTATGTACAAGAGCCCTAAACGCCATTCTATCCTGTGCCAACCTTGCCGTCTCAAACACACTCATTGCCACCACTGCACTCACAGAATTGGTCCATCTCATCGAGGGTCTTCCTCTCCTGCACCATCCCTTCACTCTCCCAAACCCTTTCCAAGGACCAGTCCCTCCTTGCAGTATGCCCAAAGTATGTCAGATGAAACTTCAGAATGCTTGACTCCAAGGAGCATTCTGGCTTCACCCTCTCTAGGACAAACCTGTTTGTTCTCCTAGCAGGCCATGGTATATTCAATACTCTTCTCCAGCACCACAGCTCAAAGACATCAATTATCTTTCTATCACCCTTTTCCACTGTCCAACTTTCCGATGCATACTGCATAATTGCAACTACTATAGCCTGGATCAGGCGCACCTTAGTCTCCAGCCTGACGTCGTTGCTTTTCAGTAGTCTTGAGAGGTCCCTCACAGCTGACTTTCCCAATGCATTTCATCTCCTGATTTTCTGGCTGCTGTTACCAAAAGTGTTGACTGTGGAACCAAGTAAACTGAAACTGTTAACTATCTCAATCTCTTCACCATCCATACTGATGCTGCCAATCCATACTGATGGTGAGAATCTTTGTTTTCTTGATGTTGAGCTTCAATCCGGATTGAAGACTGCAGTTCTTGACCTGAAGCAAGTGCTTCAGGTCCTCCTCAGTTTCAGCAAGCAGCGTTGTGTCATCTGCATAACGCAGGCTGTTGATGATTCTTCCACCAGTCCTGATGCCACATTCTTCCTCGTACAGCCCAGCATCTCGGATGATCTGTTCTGCATACAGACTGAAAAGGTATGGAGATAAAATACATCCTGACGGACCCTTTTCTTGATCTTGAACCATCCAGTGTCTCCCTGCTCTGTTCTGACCACTGCCTCTTGGTCCAAG
>NW_006399769.1:14536640-14546454 GCF_000299155.1 Elephantulus edwardii
AGCAACTTGAACTTCCTCCTTCATCACCACAGGCTCTTGCTCATATATTATTTCATAAAATTCCTCTGTGTCAGCCAATTCCTTCTGATACAGTGACTCTGTGTACTCCTTCCATCTTCTTTTGATACTTCCTGGATCATTTAATATTCTACACAAACTATCTTTAAGTATTGCCACCCATGGCTTGAATTTGTTTTTCAGCTCCTTCAGCTTAAGAAACGCTGAGCGAGTCCAGCTCTTGATTTTCTGGCTCCAGCTCTCTGCACATGAGCAGCTCAATTCAAGCTGCCGGTTTAGGGGTGGCAGCTCAACTCCTAGAAGGGGGAATAAATACCTCTTACTGACATAAATACTTACCAATAAATACTTAGGTATCCGTAATACCTTCTAGGATTGCCAAATTGCCTTATTGACTATCAGTTATTTTCATGCAACAAAGCTTTTGACCAGAGTTTATTTTACTGTGAAATGAATGAGACAATGGATGGGCACCATAAAATTTCTACCTTTTACTATCTAAAAAAAAAGGCTTATTACATTCAGTTGGTAAATTGCCAATTGAACATTTAGTTATTATACTTGCAGGAGATAACTTTTTTAAAATAAAAATTTTTTAAAAATGAAAACTTTTTTTAAAAGTACCTTTTGATCTATGCAAATTATCACACCATCCTTTCAAGTCCCCTTTGAACATTTCTCATGTCTTCACATACCTACCCACCTACCTCTACTGTCCCTCCCAGTGATTTCCTTCTGCCCCTTTCCATGTAACCCCTCCCCTTTTTCCTCTTTTGAACATGTATACATATCTTGCTCAGTTCTGGGAAAGATTTTACAAAATACAAGATGAATGAGCTAAACAAAATTTATATAATTTATATAGTGTGTATAAAATACACACTACATGTATGAAACATTATATTTATGAATGATTATGTGCAAAGCAATGAAATGTTCTTTTTTTCCAAATGTGCAGTACCTTGCTATGTTTATGCTATTAAGTAGCCAGCAGATGGTGCTGTTTCTCACAGTCAGAATACAAAGGCCAAGGGTTGGAAGTATTGCTATATCATCCTTAATTACTAGTCTAAAAACTCTGTTTCTTATCACTGTGCTTGAGTAATTCACTGGTTTGGAAATGTCAAAGCCTCGTGTCAAATGGAACCCTCAGTGCTGTCGTGAATTGCACAAATGATGGGACGTATTCCACAACATTTCCTGGTTTATCTTGAAAAATTGGTCCATTCTGATAGAAAGCAACACATCTACCATACCACCCCTTGCAAAAGATCTCCTTCTTATAGAACAAACATGCAAAAGAAGCCTTTTCATTGGAGAAATACATCAATTTTTTGGTGTCAAGAAACCTGGATTTGGAGTGCATGTTCTTTGTAGGACTAACAATTTAGTTGCTCTGTGCCTGGGAATACAGGGGTTACTGGGGTCTTAGGTGCCCATGGGATGTCACAGTCCCATACCAGAGTAAGGTAAGTGAGGGCCAGGGAAGAAACCACAGGCCTGTGGGCATCTGAGCTTATCTGTAACCAACCCTTCTTTCTGATACTGGGATGTCCTTAAAGTTCCAACTTGTCAAATTCCATATGGTCTGTGCTGAGCACTCAGGATCATTCATGGACTGCCCTGCTCCTTATGAAATGGTGCCCAGAAGTGCATTTCTTCATCATCAGATGCAACAAATAGTTCCACTGAACTAGAAGGTAAGACTGCCAGGGAGGCATTTTGGATTCTGATTGCATTGAACAAAAACACACGAAAAGGGTTCACTGTGTGAATTGTAGTCTTTACTCCTACTTATAAGGAGGACAGAGCTAGGTGAGAAATATCTAGGACCCAGGTGTCTGGGTAGGTTCCTACCAAAACAAAATATGTTGTTGTTGTCATTGTTGTTATTGTTAGGTGCCATGGAGTCAGAACCCACTCATAGCTGACCCAGGGGAGGAGGGTTTCAGAGGCTGTAAATCACCTGAAGGAACTGCCCCATCTTCCTCCAGTGGAGGAGCCGGGAGATGGTAGATTTGAGCCAACTGCTTTTGGCTTGCCAGCATCACTCCTTTCTTGCTGGACTACAAGAGCTCCCTAACTAAACCAAATATACAACGCGTTTCTTTTAGTAGTGGAACACAAGAGGAGGGAAAGGCAAGCCAAGGTTGTGCCACTACAGTAAAAATCTATGATTTGATCTTGCAGGACGCCTTGGAAGAGTAGTGTAAAGTGCAGCTCAAGCTGTTTACCCAAGGGCAGAAGATCCCCGGACCGGGTGCTAAGAAAACTTCCAACTGCCACTTTCAGGGTTTGATCCCCACAACTTAATCCATAATGAACAGAATATCAAATGGAACTAGAAGAATAGAAATTATCCAGAATTCTTATGCTTGAGATAGGTGTATTAACCTTGTCAACAGGAGAAAAGATGAACACACTTTTATTTGTTTTGTTTTAATTCATTTTAATGAAAGTTTAAAGAGACTTTGGATTTCCATTTATTCATTGTTGCACTTTTCTACCTGCCCAACCTCCCCCAACCCAGTTTGATCTTCTCTTTGATAAGTAAAAGAAAAATTATTTCATTGTTATATAATCCCTCCTTCCCATTCCAACTCCACTCCACTATACAGCCTTGGTTCTGGACTCCTGTCATGACAATAATACCTAATCATCTATCTCTTTTAAACAGTTCTCTCCTTCTTTTGTTTCAATGCAGTCAGTATACATCATTTATCCCATCTTTCTCAGTCTCCCCCCCACCCCGATGTCAGTCTCATTTTACAACAGTGCCTCTATGTAGTATTTGTCCTTTTGTGACTGAGATATTTCACTCAACATAATGTCCTCCAGGGTCACATTTTTATTTGTCTATGAAGGTTATTGCATTACATGGATAACAGTAGTTGTTAGGAAAAGGATAAGGATGGAAGAAGGATAGAGGTTCATGTTGGCTATCCAAGGAGTTCACTGAAGTGATAGGTTATCAGGTTACCTAGTATCTCAACCTTTCTGGGGCTTCTCCACCTTTAGGTACTGCCTATCAAGGTAGAAACCGTAACATTAGCTTTCGCAGGCTTTCTTGTAGACTACAGGGTAGACATTTTATTGAGATGCAAAGTATGTCAAGAATCAGGCACTCCACTGACAACTACTTTCTGGAAAGTGGCAGTAAGTGGCCTCAGGGGCTGGCAGAGTCAGGAAGTATTCAGGTTCCAGCATCAATGGTGCAGGCTGTGGTGTGGGCGCCCAACAGAGGCAAAGTCTTGAGCTACAATTTCAATGTTGTTTCTTGTTGTATAGCCCCCGTCCCATGGAATCGGTTAAGTTTGTGTGCCCCTTGCTGCCTTTCCCTGTGACTTACAAATGAGCCTAACGTGTGAGGCCAAATGTGTCAGCCTTTATGTCAGATATTGGGTGGAAAGAGAATGCGAGCTGACTCCCTTTCATAGGGCAACATGAACCAAAATATGTCTCATAGCAGCTGGCCTTTCAGCACATTCCTTTCCTCTTGTCCCAAACACCTGTCAACATCTCAGAAACTACTTAGCTAGGTGTGGAACTACATGGCCAACCCTGGTTCTGTAACTGTTCCCAACGGGATATAGGAAGAGGGTCCCTCTCTTCTTCAGCACATGAAAGGTGTGTCCCGTGACAGTGGGCGTGGGGAGAGACCTTCTGGCCATGGTGGACCAGTATCCACTCCAGAGTTCTCTTCTCTACATGCATGTTTTTCCATTGATGGACAGTGTGCAAATCCTGTCTTTATGAAAAAGCCACAGAGTAGGTTGACGTCTTAAGCTAGAACATTGAGGAAAGCAAAGAGTGTGGCAATACCATGGTAACTGTATGATGTCAGTTGATAGGGGTCAGTTGGTCAACACTTCCTCCAGACTAATTTACTGACCTTTGTTAACACTCTAACATATATTTTTTTTTAAAAAAAATAAGCTCTTCTGCTAAACGTAATTAGAGAATATCAAATTGTTATGTAGAGTTGAGTCTATGGATTTCAACTGAGAATACTAGGCAATGCCCATGGATTACTGAATTATACTCCTATGATCGAAGCACTGCTTACCTCACTCCTATCAAGGAACTTCTGTATCTTTTGCATTTTTCCATTTTTCCATTTATCATTAGGGTGTCAGAACTCTTGAAAATTGGCTTTTCTAGCCATTATATTAGACCCCATCGCAGGAGATATGATCTCCAGCTACTGCAACTGCAGACACATGGTCCTGCAAATCAACAGCTGTTAGACCACTATAAGGGAGTACTTCCCACACTTTGAGAGAAGGTGGGGAATAGGAAGAAAGAGGATGAAGAGACTGTGACACTGCTGTAAAGTAACTGTGGGAAGATGTAAGCAGAGGAAACTTGGAGATGGGGTCACAATTAAGGGTTTTGCTTGGTAGATGATTGAATGAAAATCTGACTTGTAACTGCTCTGAGATAAAATTTGCTGGACTAATTGAGGAAACCAGAGGTTTATTTGTGCTGCTGAACTGAACCTGAACTTTCACTAATTGAGGAATTGCTGTCTTGCTGTTAATCTGGCTTGGGACAGCTAAACTAAACCTGGACTTGCATTGTGTTATATTCTTTGCTTCCATCACTATCCAATTTATTTCCCTAATTAACGCCACAACTGTGAGTAAAGACTGTGAGTCAAGTTGTGATGAATCCTTGGATCTAGTGATTGGTAGAAATAGGTGTAGAAGCATGTGGGGTGACATGTCTGACCATAAAGCTATTTGTACGATGCTACAGATATTGTTGATGAAGATAGTTACCCTTTAGAAACAGATAGACGTCACTCTCGGCCACTCCAACATTGCATCTTCACCTTTTACAATCATATTTTCCAGCTGTCAATTTTATCCGTCTTTGCTGTTCCTCCCCAGTTATTTTTAATGTTTGTTCCTCTCAAATATTTTGAACAATTATAATCTTTCTCAATCTGTGTCTAAACCTTACTTACTTGTACCTTTACTCCCATACTGTCAATTCTGACTCAGCAGCCCTGCAGGACAGTCTTTGCACAAGCTGACAGTCTCATCTCTGTCCCACAGAGTGGCAGGTGGGTTTGCCATGCCAACTTTTTGGTTCACAGTCAGATGCTTTGCCTACAGTGCTACCAAGATCTTAATTGCAGGTTTAGACAGGGAAAAGTAAACCTACGTGCGTGCAGGGAGAGGTGGGGCATCTTTATGTGTTTCATTAAGATGCAACATAACAGTAAATTTAAAAAAAATGGTTCCTCCTTGACTTTATTGACAATGGTGTGGACAATAAGAAACAATTCTAATTATCTGACTGATTCAGATTTTAAGTTTCTGCCAGAATTTCTTTACCATCAAATGTATAAGACAATAAAGTCTTTTGAAATTTTAGAAAATTTGAGGCTGTCTTCCAGTTGGGATGTGTTAGAGCATTTTTCTTCAGAACAGGGCCACAGGGTGTGGCACACAAAAGCAATGAACATTTCTTGTACGAAATTGAACTGGATCCCTCGAGAAGGGAATAAATGCCTGTGGATCTGAGACCAGCGAATCAAAGAGCCACTCAGAGCCTCGCACAAGGCCGCCGGCTGTCAAGGAAAGGACCTGCTTCTCTAGAAAGCTGAGTCTTGTCAGGGATTCAAAACATACTGTCACCCAAGAGAAATGGCTCACTTAGACATCAGGTACAGAAGACTCTTCAGAGAGCTATGCAAGAAAGACTTTGGACTAGAACAAAGTAAGATGCAAAAGTGTTCACAGAGAAATCCTGCAGACGAAGAAATCCCAATTGAGTTTCGCTGTGGAATCTTCCACAGTGTGGGAGCCTTTTTTTATTCACTTACTCATTTTTTCATTCATTCACTCCTTCATTCACCCACCGAGCATTTCCCATCAGCCCTGACCAACGCTCGTGTACACTGACCTGGTCTGAACTTCGGATCTGACAACTCAGACAAGAGAGACAGGCAGGGTGAGGAGACAGCAGCCAGAACCTGCGAGCTGGGGAAGAATCTTGTTGGGGCAGCAAAGCGCCGGCTCTGCTCGATTTCAGGTCCTGGATTGTGAAAGAAGAGAACATCCCGGGCCTCTGGAATGGAGAGAGAAAACCATTCCTAAGAAAAACCACAATAAGAAGAAGAAGATGAATAGCGTCTGAAAAACATTTGAGGAAAGAAAGGAATTATTGGGAGTTAAAAGAAGCAACTCAAATATGCTTAAGTGCACAGAGAGCTCAGCCTTTTCTTATTATTAAATTCCCTGAATTGATTATACTCAAGAGGATCAGGAGATCTGAAGTATAATTTTGTCATCTGAATGCCACACTCTTTTAACACTGTCATTGTTACTGTCTGGCTGCCTTCTCACGAGAGTAGTGAAAAAGAACATTTGTCCAGGTTCCCTGCCTCCCGTGTCTCTCTCATATTTGCTAGGTAGCAGTTTGTGGTCAATTTTGTTATGTGTTGAATTGTGCCCTTCCACCCCCAGAATAAGCAAATTGGTTAGGTCCCAATCTCCAGCACCTGTGAACGTGACCATGTCTGGAAGTCTTTGTAGGTGTAATTGGTGAACATGAGGTCATGCTGCAGTGTAGGATAGGCCTTCATTCCATGTGCCTGGTGTCTTTAAGGAGTGCTGCTCACCTGGTCAGTGTTTTGAATCCACCAGCTGCTCTGTGGCCGGAAGATGGGCTGGCTCCTCTCACAGAGATTGACGGTCCTGTGGAGTTAGGAATCAGCAAGATGACAGGGGGGTTGTTTCTGTTTTGGTGTCTTTATTAAAAGAGGAGAAGAGACACATGTGAAAACAGAGACCAGGACTGAAGTTATGCTGTCATAAACCAGTGAATGCCTGGGGCTACCGGAAGCTCAGAGTGATAAAGGACTGTCTCACTGTGGCTCTTGACCTCCAGAACTGGGAGACACACAACTTCTATTGCTTCAAGCCACCCGCTCTGTGGTGCTTTGTTGCAACAGTACTAGGAAATTAATAGGCCCTTCTCACTATCCTTTTGTGACTCTAATCTTGTTATCTCTACGCTGCTTGAGACCAACATCACCTTGGAAAGGTGAATATATTAGCCCAGAAGGCCCAAGGAAATGAACATGGGAACCAAGGGAAATTAATTCAATGAGCCAGAATTTTTGTTACATTTTTTGTTTTTATGTAAATCAGATTATATCACCCTTTTATTCAAAACTGAATAACTGCTATAACTTTTCACTTTACCCAGAGCAAAATCTGAAATCTCATTCTGGCCCTTGTTCCCCTAGCACATTCCCCTTCAAGCCACCCAGTCACTCTGGCCCTTCCCCTACTTCAGGATTAGGCTGAAAACTCAGTCATATCCCAGGCTTTTGTATGTACTGTTTCTCTCCCTGGTGACATAGCGGTTAAAGTACTCAGCTACTTATCAGAAGGATACTGGTCCGAATCCACCAGCCACTCCACAGGAGAAGAAAGAGACAATATGCAATTGTAAAGATTTACAACCTGCAAGGTCACTGTGCATCAGATTGGATTAAATGACCGTGGACGGTTCCTCTCCTTAGGGCATTGCCCAGACTTTTACCCAAATACCCTTTTCTGAGAGGCCCTTCTCTGACCTCCCTAGTTAAACTAGCTACCACCCCACCTCGCACAGTCTTTTCTCCTAGCATCTTGCATTTTTCCTTGTGACACTGATCACCACCACAAGAAAGGCTTGTTGCCCATCTCCCCAACATTACTGTGGCAGTCCCTTGAGGGCCAGGCCTTGCTTTGTTTGTTCCCTGTGCACCACCTGCACTTTCATCAGTCTCTGGAACAGGAGAGGCTCGCAGTGAAGATTTGCTTCATGAATGATGGAGCAAATGAATAGATTCTTTTTATGATCACAGGTATCTCAGTTCCATGGTGTTGGAGGCAGTTTCCTAGGACCGCTGTAAACAAAAATGCCACAAAATGAGTTGGACAATGAATAGGAAAGACTGAAGAATTGCTTAATACTTTTGAATTGTGGTGGGGGTGCAGAGTATCACAGACAGCATGGACGGACTCCCAAAAGAAAGAAATCTGTCTTGGAAGAAGAGAAGGCAGAGTGCTCGTTAGAAGCAAAAATCGTGAGATTTTGGTCTCACATATTTTGGGCATATTGTCAGGAGGGGTCAGTCCTTGGAGAGGGTCCTCATGCTTGGAAAGGGGGAAGGCAGTGAAGGAAATGAAAGTCTTCATGAGGTGGCTTGACACAGTAAGCGCAGCAATGGGTTTGAGGGCTCTGGAGATCGTGAGGATGGCACAGGGCTGGGCAAGGTTTTGATCTGTTGTAAATGAGGTCACTGTGGGTTGGAGTCAACAGCACCTAATGACAGTATGATGTTAAAGAAGGGAAGATACTGCTTCTCAGTCCTGGAGGCTGAAGCCCACCTCTTGGGTGACAGCAGGTCATGCTCTCTCTGAAGGCGCCGAACGCAGCTCTCTCTTGTCTTTGTTTTCCAGTAACTCAGCGTCCCGTGGCTTGTAGCTGTTCACATGCTCTCTTCAGTGCCTACTCCTCTTTCTTTTTTTTAAATTAAATTTTATTAGTTTTAATGAACATTTACAGAGATTTTGGGTTTTCATTCATTCATTGTTGCACTATTTTCTCTACCCTCCTCCCCAGTTCCTTCTTCTTTTTTGTCCTCCCTTGAATGCCTGTTTTAATTGCCCAATTGCCACAGTGCTTGTCAAAGCCAGTTCTGATTAATCTCCTTTGTCAGTGTGTCCTTTGTCATTCCCTATCACTCGTCCCTGAGAGAGACTTCACCCTGATTCATGAGGAAAAGGGGACGGTGTATTCTCTTAGCTACTTCCTGCTGAAAAGGGACCCTGTAGGTTTCAGGGTGAAGGTCTTCTCTCTCACTACTCTACTCTAAAGGGCCCCTTTGGCAATAGGAAACACATAGACTATTATGGAGATTGATTTTGGAATTTAGATGCACTGTTATCAATTGTGGTTAGCCGTACATGTTCATATCCTTGAAGATGTATCATGGAAATATTGCAGCCTAGAAGACACAAATTTAACTAACAAGTTAAAAGTACATGAGTCAAAAATAAAAAAGCAATAATATTCCGAGTAGAGATTCTAATAGTGGCATAAATCAAGTTACAGAGGGAAGGTGGTTCTTACAATAAAAGTGCTATTAACTAGCACTTTGTCTATTAAGATGTAGAGGCTCAGCTACGTCATTTACTGTTCTTAAGTCCTGGAGCAAATTCCATCTACCACTGGGTTGTTTTACAACTTGGAAGTCCGCATGCAAGGTAGAAGTGAAGTAAGGAACTGCTTATGAGGTTTTCCGTCCATTCCAACAACTAAGAATAGTGAGAAGAGTTGGGAACTCAGAAGGCATTTAGGACCAATTAGTAGGCTCTGTGTCCAGGAGAAAACGAATATACTTACCAGTAATGTTAATGCTCACCCACAGCTCTTCTGGGAGGATCTAAATTGTTGAAGCCTTTGTTTCCAGCTGGGAGCAGTGGCCTGTCAGTCCTGTCAGCCACGAGGGCCTGATGTAGGCCACCCTTGGCCAAGTGTCCTTCAGGTCCACACTTAAAGCAAGTGAGTGGGAGATTCCTCTCTACTCCCTTGCCTATCTGTGGCTCTCGTCTGTGACAGTCTACTGAAGTGGCCCAGCTTTCCATAGTGGAAGCAATTCTGACCTCCTTTATTACCTTTGGGTGGCACTGTTTAAGAGTAAGACTTCCTTTTCCTGACACAGGCCCTAAACTGGCAGCAATAGCTGCCCCAATAATTTTGGCCATTCTCTAGTCTTTTCTCTTCCCTC
>NW_006399769.1:14547314-14567975 GCF_000299155.1 Elephantulus edwardii
GTGCATATATCTGCTTGGATGTCAGTTATGGTCTCTTCGGGGTATATTCCCAGTAGTGGAACTGCTGGTTCAAATGGTCCTACTCCTCTTTCTATAAGATGCTACTTAGAAGGAATCATTAGGATTAGGATCCACTTTTCTCCAGTATGACATCTTTATGATAACATCTGCAAATAAGATCCTATTTCCCTAATGAAGGTCACTTTCAGAGGTACCTGGGATTAGGACTGAAACATCAAATTCAAGCCATAACAAGATATATATAGATATATATATCTATAGATATATAGGTAGGTAGATAGATAGATAGATATAGATATAGATATATATAGATATATAATGATTTATTTGTAAAGTTTGAATACATTTTTTCCACTAAAGACTGTTCCCATTTTCTTCACACACACGCACCATTGCATCGTCCATCCTCATCCCTCTGCTTGCACCCTCCCCTCTGCCTTGGATCCTCATACTCATTTTACAATAATGGTTTTAGACAATATTTGTCCTTGTGGGACTGAGTTAGTTCATTCAGCATAATGTTCTCCAGTTCCTCCCAAGTTAGGTAGTAATTTACAAAGTAAATTGTTCCTGCGTGCTGTGTAGTATTCCTTGTAAGAATGTACCACCACTTCTCAATCCATTCCTTTGTGGTTGGATATGTGGGCTGTTTCCATGTTCTTGAGATTGTGAATAATGCTGTTATGAACATTGGTGTACAAATTTCCATTTACATAACAAGAGGTCTTGATTCTCACTGGGGGCCCAGAACCATTTTCTAATTAATTACCTGTTCCTCAAGAAACCACACAGGGCTCTGGTGTGGAAACATCCTCAAGAAACCACACAGGGCTCTGGTGTGGAAACACCCATGAGCTTCTGAAATTCGCAAGAAAGGTGACCTTGGAACCGAGGCTATGAGGAAGCAAATCTGTTCTGCAAAGGCAGGAAGCCTAACTCTCTGATGCTTCATCTCCTTATCTCCTCTCTCCTTCAACATTGCTCCACACTCCACAAACCCCTCCACAGGCCACCTTAACTACATGGCCATCTGCCAGCCATGGGAACAGAGCTGGAAAGGTCTGGCATGTCAACACTTCCCCTTCGGTTTAACCGAATCCACACATTCCAATGTCACAAGGAATAAAAAGGGGGGGGGGGGATCTTCAGCTGTTACCTGCTGAAGGAAGTTACTCTTTTCCTTTTTAGAGACGAGCATGTGTGGAATTACGCAGCCCAGAACCAGCTGCTCACTCGTTACTAGGTAAAAGCTTGACATTTTCTGTGGCACCTTTCTTGATTATGTAGGCATATCACAGACCCACAGGCTGATTGCTTTAAAAAATAATGAAATTCTACTCAATTTCCTATTAACCCATTGTGCTCTCCAGGCTGGCTCCCACAGTCTCTGTGTGAGAAGGAGCAGCTCTCCTGTGCAGCCTCCCAAAGCCCCCCAACTCCAACTCACCCCACTTCTGTCCTCACTTGAACTTCCTTTGTCCCGAAAACAGTTTCCCTGCTCCGTGAACTCTCTTTACACCATTACTTTATTTTGAAAAATTCTTTCAGAACTAGCTCATCCCTTGAATCAATGCTGCATTAATCACCTGTGTTATCTCCCCTAGATTACCTTTCACAGTCGGTTTCCTTTCAATTCCAGAGTCCATTTTATTTTAGAAACATGTTGGCAGGATAGCGATTTACTGTAGTTACAGCTGACGCATATAAAGCAGAGGCAGACACTTCGTTGACTTGCATGCAGGAATACAGAGGCTCCCTTACGTTGACCTCGTAATCTCGTTAGCTCATGCGCTGGGAAGTTAGACACCCTGCCAGGGACTGGCTGAGGGATGCTGGACTAATGCTTCGGGTCTACATCTCCGCGAATGTCACCAAGGATGGTGACTCCAGTCGGCTTCCACCTTCCAGGCTGCCTAGAAGTTCTTTCTGTTTTTTGTTTTGTTTGGGTTTTTTAAGGCAATGCATAATAATCAACCTCTCAGAGAAAAAAAAAAAATAAAGTACTCTCCTTGCTACTCAATAAAAAAAAAAATCTTAAGCAACAAAACTTGGAAAGTGTCCTTGTATTGACTCAACCTCAGTTGGCTAAATAAACAACATCCGTTGTTTGCATAATTTAATATGCTATATATCTAAAATCAGTTCACATACACCTTGAGTAAAGAAAATAAAAGTTTATGGAGGTGTTCAAAGCGCTCCATAAACACATGGTCCTTGTCAGCGTCCCTGGGAGGGACATCATTCCTGCGCATCTCCGCTGGGTCAGAGGGATGATTGATCTTGAGGATCGCATTTCCAAACAATCCTGGAGCAAGGATTCAGATTCCTGAGGCCCTGAGTTCCTTCCTGTCTTGTCTTCTAACCGCAAGACTAGGCTGCCTCCTTTTCAGAATAATTAATATTTTTTTTCAAAAGAAAAAAACATCGGAGATGCTTTTGCAGGACAAAGAAGGAGGCCCGCTCCATTTAAATATGAATCTTTGAGCAGCTCTGGTGACATGGGGACTTCTCAAAATGTTCTGGGGTGAGGAATGCCAAGAAGGTAATGAAAACGGCTGTCATACCTTTAGGCTACTGTCGATTACAGGGTCTCGTGAAGGTCAGTCATGTATGGAGATGGTTCCGTGCTCATAAAAATAGGTCTGGCGTTCTTTACAGAATTGCAAAGGGCAGTGTGTGCTTCGATTTGGAAATGGAGCTGCTTGATTAAAGACTGCAGAATGGTTCCCTCTCAAGGGAAGCCATGAGAAAATGGGTAGAATGTGAACCTGTCCTGAGAAATAAGTGCAGAAATGATTAGAGCTGCCTGCTTGGTTCACAGTGGACGTGGATGCCGTGGGGACTCTGGAGTGTCTCTGCTGCTCTTGTCAAGTCATTCCAAACACCTGGTGACCTTCACATGATGAAGTGAAACACCCCCCAGTCCTGCACCCTCCCCCTTACAGGCCGGACCATCAAGATCCACAGCATTTTTAGTGGATGATTTCTGGGAGTGTATTTTTAGGCCTTTTTCCTATTTCATCTCAGTCTGCAAGCTCTGATAAAGCCAGTTGAAGCATCATAGCAACATACAATCCTCCACTGACAGATTGGTGCTGACAGCAGAGGAAGTGGCCAGGATTCGAACCCAGCTCACTCACAGGAAGGTGAGAATTATGTCACTGAGCAACCTTTGACCCTATTATTCATTACTTCATTGTTGTTATAATGTACTGTGGAGTCAACACCTACTCATAGCTGATCCTCTAGTGGGTTTTCAGAGGCAGTAAACTGCATGGGAGATTGACAATCTTTCTTCCATGAAGCAGCTAGTAGATTTGAACCACGAGCCTTTGAGCTGGCAACAGAACTCGTTACCACGAAGCCATCCGAGCTCCCCACTCAGTACCTTAAGGAAAGTTATTAAACTTCCACGAGCCTTCGTTTCTTCACCAATAGTTTCTTCACTTGTCAATGTCAAGTGACAGACTGTAGGTGACTTTGAGAAGCAGAGCTTCTTTCAAACTTTTGTTGATAATATTTAACATTTATAAAAGTTAAGGAAATAAAGAAATTGACAGAAAAGTGTAGGGTGAAGTGCCCTTCTCTTAGGGTCAAATACTTTAAAGCAGAAGGGTGTGTGTGTGTGTGTGTGTGTGTGTGTGTCTATACTCAACATAGAGTTCAGATTTAACCAATGGAAAAACAGGCCTTAGAAGTGGAATGAGAAGTCTTCAACAATCCATTCAGCTACTTGGACTTGTTCTGAGTTATTATGCCTAACCGCTTCCACCAATATGATGAGGCTTGATGTGCTGTACGTGTGAGGAATGTGTCTGAAGCTCCCTGCACCCACGGAGGAATGGTATTCTGTTCAGCCATGGCCAAGTTTCTAAGGCAGGTATTTATGTGTTCATCACAGTCGACTTGACTGACAGGCACAGACATGGAGAGAGAAATACAAGGTGTTTCATGAATCCAGAATGAAAGGCTTTGAGCTTGAGATCAGGCTGTCACCGTGGTAGACTTGTGTGCTCTGGGGAATATCAGGGGAGCCCTGGGGATATTTCTGTCAGGATCTAGGGGAGCCATCACGAGGCTTCTGTGCGCTCTTGGAGAAGGACGTCTTGCTTGGATAAGTAGAGGGTCAGTGAAAACGTGAAGACCATCAACAAAGCGGAGTGACACAGTGACTGCAACAATGGGCTTAAGCAAGCTTATGAGGATGGTGAAGGATAGGGCAGTGTTCTGTTCTCTGGACATAGTGCTGTTATGAATTGGAGCCAACTCAATGATACATAACATGAACAACCAGCCTAAAGGTTTAGGATTTGTTTTTTCTTGCAGTGATGCTGCAAGGAAAAATCCTGGAACATAGGTATGCAAATCTCTGTGTCTCAATTCTATGTTTCTTGGGGTATATTCCCAGCAGTGTAATCGCTGAGTCATAAGGAATTCCTTTGTTCAACTTTTTGAGGAAGGGTTAAACTGCCTGCTAGAGTGTTTATACTATTATACAATTTTACCAGCAGTGCATAAGTGTTCCAATTTCTCCATGTCCTCTCCAACATTTATTACTTGCTGTTCTGTTAAACTTTGCCACTGCTACTGAGGTGAGATAGTATCTCATTGTGGTTTGGGATTTGCATCTTTCTGATTGCCAGTGATTTTGAGCATTTCTTCATGTGTCTGTTGGCCATATGAATGTCTTCCTCTGTGAAAGGTCTTTCCATGTCTTTTGCCCATCTTGTAGTCTTTTCCTTGTGGAGGCCCTGTAGAATTCTGTAAACTTTCGTTATGAGATGTTTGTCTGAGATGGCACTGTCAAATGTTTTTCCCCAGTCTGTAGGTTTTGTTTTCACCTTACTGGGGGAAAGATTTTGAAGCACGAAAGGACTTAACTTTTAGAATATCCCATTACAGAGATTTGTACACCTATATTCATAGCAGTGCTATTTACAGTTGCAAGAAAAGGAAAACAGCCCAAATGTCCATCAACCAACAAAACGATTGCAAAATCATGAAATATTCGCATAATGGAATACTTTGCAGAACTAAGGGGCAACAATTTTGTAAAATACTATAAAACATGGGAAAGTCTAGAGAGCATTATGCTGAGTGAACTAACTCAGTCCTATAAGGACAAATATTATATAAGACCATTATTGTAGAAGGAGTATTTAGGTCCAAGGGGGGCACGGGTGGGAACAGAGGGGGAAGGCTGGGGGAAGTATTTAATCATAATTTGGTGAATGGAGGGGTATGTGTGAAAACAATGTATACAAATTCTGTAAATAAACCAGCAAAAAATGTTTTTAAAAAAATTTAAAAAGAAAAGTAGAAGGATAATAGTAAAATGTGTATAAAAGGCCAAAAGGGTAAGAGGCAGGCAAGGGCACAGCGGGTAGGGAGGGAGAGGAAATCACTAGGATAACAGAGTTTGGTGAGTGGTGAGGGGTGGGTATGAAGGAATTAGGACAGATCCAATGGAGACCTGAAAAGACGGAGTAATCGTAGACATAGATCAATGGTGCTTAATTTTATAAGACACAATGTACATGTGTGATCCTTTGAACCACAATGTGAATGTAGGAAGGGTACATGAATGATGAACAGTGTATATGAATTTTTGCATGCTAAGTAATATAAAATAAAATAGCGTGGAGAGGGGGAAAGGCCTGGAGATATGCTCCTGTGACATTATGACCAAGAAGGCCTCTGACACAGAGTTCTGCTCTCAGGGACCTGAGGTTGTCAGTAGTTAGAATCAACTCAGTGGCAATGGGTTTAGGCTAGATTCGCAAACTCCTCGGTGCTCTCCAGAAAAGAGAATTGTTTAACTAGCAAAGAAAGTGGTCCATCAGGCATGATTTAGGCAAGGGATGGCCCAGGCGTAACATGCCATTTGTTCCTAGTCGCTGCACTATTTTCCCTTTGCCTGCACAGGATTCTTCCTTCACTGCTAATCTGATCAAGCTGGAACTCAAACAGACTCTTCCTTACCTGCCCTGGTATAAACACTGTCTGGGAAACAACCAGAAATCAAGGAGAGATAGGTTAGCAGTCTGATCTACAAAAGTAAAGGAATATTTGGGCCACTGAATCATATTCTCAGACACAGCTCTTCAACCCAGGCTCTATTCAATGAAGAGAAGTGCTTTTATACCTAACAGTGAGTTGATGAATTTAGAGGGTTTTTTCTTTTCTCTTCCCCCCACCCCCAAGTTATTACATCCCCTTTTTTGTTACTAGGAGCACCATGGTTTCCTTAGAAAACTAACTAAAACATTTATTAGTTGTTGTTACGTGCCGCCGAGTTACCTGCGACCCATACCGATGCTATGTACAGCAGCTCTGAACCCTGCCCTGTCCTGAGCCAGTCTCACTAATTCTGACACACCAAGCCCCATTGCCTCAGTCACTGTATCAATTCCTCTCATCCGGGTTCTTTCTCTCCTGTGCTGTCCCTCCACCTTTCCAAGCATGATGTCCTTCTCCAAGGAGACAAAGCTTCAAAATCCTACCATCCAAGGAGAAACTTGGTTTCACCCTCTCCAAGACAGACCTACTTGTTTTCTTGGCAGTCTATGGTATGTTCAAGACTCTTCTCCAGCACCACAATATGAAGGCATCAAATCTTTTGTCATCCTTAGTCATTGTCCAGCTCTTTGAAGTATAACAAGTAATTGCTAATAACATAGCCTGGATTATGTGCACCTTAATCTTAAGACTGACATCGTTGCTTTTCAGCTCTCTGGAGAGGTCCCTGACAGCAGATTTTCCCAATACAAATCATCTTTTGATTTCCTAACTCCTGGTGTTAAGAGTGTTGATTGTGGAGCCGAGCAAGCTGTAATTGTTAACAACCTCAATCTCTTCTACGTTCCATCATGGTGCTGCCAATTGGCCCAGTGGTGAGAATCTTTGTCTTCTTGATGTAAAGCTTCAATCCACATTGAAGGCTACAGTCCTTGTCCTTCTGCAACAAGCACTTTAGGTCCTCTTCAGTTTCAGCAAGCAAGGTTGTGTCATCTGCAAAACGTAGGTTATTGATGAGTCTACCTCCAATCCTGATGCCACATTACTCCTCATAAAGCCCTGCTTCCCAAATAATCTATTCTGCATATAGATTGAAAAGGTATGGAAACCAGATGCATCCCTGCCACACTCCTTTCCTGATATTGAGCCATGCAGTGTTTCCTTGCACTGTTCTGAGAACTGCTTCCTAGACCAAGTATAGGTTTTGTATTTATTTAGGAGTCATTTATATTAAGATTCTTTCCTTATTTTGCATCTTCCAATTTACCAGCAAGTCTCATCAATTCCACCCCTAACATGTATCTACCCACTTTGATACATCTCCACTGTCATCATCTTGGTTCAGGCTGCCATCATGTCTCCTAAATTCCTGCAACATGCTTCATCCCCTGGCTTCTTAGCCTACAGTCATGATCTCCTCCAGTTTATTCTCCATCTAGCAATGGGTTGATATTTTTAAAGTGCCAATCAGATTACATTATCGTCCTTCTTGAAATCCCTTAATTGCTTTGTCTCAGAAACCTAATCACTAACTCATAGCTGCATGTCCACTAGGTTTCTGAAGCTGTAACCCCCATGGGGGAAGGAGATTGTCTATATTTCTCCCTTGGAGCTGTTAGTGGATTTGACAGAGAGGCTCGTTCTAAGAGCGTTAGCAGTGCCGTGCCCTATGGACTAAGACACCAGAGCTCCGTGTAGAGCCAGAACAAAACCCAGACCCTTCACGGTTCCTAAGACTCTGCCTATGTGTGCAACTTTGTCTGCACCACCCACTACTCTCCACTGCAGCCACCCTCTCTCCTCTCACTTCCCATCTGCAAAACAGTCACCTCAGAGAGGACAATGTGCAGCCTGGCACTCTACATCAAACCAGCAGTAAATATTTACAGTGAATGCCAAAGGGGAGAGAAAAAGAAAAAATAAAAGCAAAAAAGCGTTTCTTTTATAGTCAATCAGTTCTCTTTTTCCTTCTGTGAGCACAGACAGATATTCCTGATGGTGGTGATTGTTGTTGTTGTTGTGTGCCGTCAAGTAGGAACCAATTCATAGCTGAACTTCTAGTGGGTTTTCAGAGGCAGTAAATCACATAAGACAAGATTGCCCATCTGTTTCCCATGGAGCAGCTGGTGGATTCAAGATGCATTCCTTTGGGATGAGCATAACCCCTTACCCACTAGGCCACTCAAATTCCTTCCTTTTCAAATAATCAGTGAGAAATCTGGCAGTGGTTGCCCAAGGGAGAGGGACTGTATCCAACAGGCCAATCCCCAGGAAGAAGAGAGTTTCTTGTGAGCAGCTGGGTGCCCTAAGCCTCCTCAGGTATTTGGGCCTGTCCCACGGCAAGAACTTTTTAACAAGGACAGGACTCCTATGAGAAATGGAGATTCAAAGTAAAAAGGTTCTTGGTCAGTGTAGACAATTCGCCTTCGGAGGACACCGTCTCTGAAGTTTTCATTTCAGAATTCCAATTAGAGATTTAAAACATACTGCACATAAATGGGAAGGCTTTAAATTGAGGTGTAGAACCATATTGAGGTTACTAACTTAATAATGTTGAGCCATTAAATAAATGTTCCATACACTTAGTTTATAACACATTTCAAGTTATGTCTGGGTTAGTTTGGGTTAATAGTCCCTTTAATTATTCCAGTGAGACTTACTTGCCTGCCAAGTTATATTCTCATTCCATTTAGCCTCCTCACACTACTGTATATTTTTATGGGGTCCTTGAAATTGGTGCTATGGGAGTAAGTTCTGTCCATGGAAGATGAGAGTTTATCTCCGTGGCTCTGAATTCATTTATTCCACAGCTATTTAAGGGTACCTACTGTGTGCTCTTAAACAGAAGCCCCTCAACAAGATGACTCAACCCAGCAGCTCCGGCAATGGGCTTGACCCTGGATGAGATGTAAGGATGGCACAGAGTGCAAGAGTGTGGTCTGACCTGCTCATAGGGTCACTATGAGATGTAGGGGACTCCATGACGCCTCACAACTGTGT
The DNA here is from genome assembly GCF_000299155.1 of Elephantulus edwardii. Classification (NCBI taxonomy): domain Eukaryota; kingdom Metazoa; phylum Chordata; class Mammalia; order Macroscelidea; family Macroscelididae; genus Elephantulus; species Elephantulus edwardii. The sequence goes on from NW_006399769.1 coordinate 14,556,354, forward strand.
ACCAGACACTTGGACAAGATTGTGTCCATTTTGGGAGAGCCTGTGAACCATTTGTATGTGCCACATAACTGGTCAGGGAACAAGGGAAAGAAGTGTAGTACATTTGGAAATTTTTAAAAAAGGAATGAAACGGTTAAGCATTAGGCTACTAAGGTTGCTATGCACCATCAATTCACCTGTGACTCCTAGTGACCCTCTGTACCTCTGATGCCTGCCCTGTCCTGAGCCGGTCTCAATGACTCTGACACATCTACCTCCATTGCCCAAGTTATTGTATCAATTCATCTCATCCAGGGTCATCCTCTCCTGTGCTGAACCTCCACCCTTCTGAGCATGATGTCCTTCTCCAAAAATCGGCCACTCCTGGTCACATGCCCAAAATACGTGAGGTGGAGCTTCAAAATCCTAGCCTCCAAGGAGAAATTCGGTTTCACACTCTCCAAGACAGACCTATTTGTTTTCTTGGCAGTCCCTGCTATGATCAATAATCTTCTCCAACACCACAACTCAAAGGTATCAATTCTTTTTTTCTGTCACCTTTAGTCATTGTACAGCTCTCTGATGCATAGCAAGTAATTGAAAAGATCATGGCCTGAATCAAGTGCTCTAGACTAACACTGTTGCTTCTCAAGTCCTCTGGAGAGGTCCCTGACAGCAGATTTTCTCAGAGCGATATGTATTTTGGTTTACTGATTGCTGGTGCCAAGAGTGTTGATTGTGGAGCCACGCAAGTTGTAACTTGTAACAACCTCAATCTCCTCTCCATTCATCTGCTGTTAAGTCCATTCAATTGGCCCAGTGGTGAGAATCTTTGTTTTCTTTCTTGAGCTTCAATCCATATTGAAGACGATAGAACTTGACCTTCTGCAGCAAGCGCTTCAGGTCCTCCTCAGTTTCAGCAAAGCAGGGTTCTGTCATCTGCATAACTAGGTTACTAGCCAAAAGTAAAGGCTAGTGAGTTGATCTCATCAGCAGCTCAACAGGAGAAAAGGCCTGGCAACCTGCTACTCTAAAGATACCGCCTATAGCACCCTGGGCAGCTCTGTCCTCTAGGGCGGCTGTGAATTAGAACAGATTCGAGAGAGCACACCACCACCACACTTGAAAAAGCCAGTGCATCAGGCAGAGGAGGATGGTGTGGTCACCTGAGGCAGTGCCCTGGGCATTGACACACACTTCCATCAGGTGGTTGTTATGGACCCTGAGTCAGCGCTGACTCGTAGTTGACCCTCCAGTGGGTCTTCAGAGGCTGTAAGTCACACGAGAGTGCTCTTTCTTCTCTCGAGGAGCAGCTGGTGAGTTCAAGCCATGTGCCTTTGGGTTGGCAGTGTGGTTCCTCACCACTAGGCCACCAGAGCTCCATCTGGTAGTTTACTTGAATTGGCGTGCCTGCCTTGATGTGTCTGGTTCTCCTGCATCCTGCTTCCACGTCAGCCTCTCTGAGCTCAGGCAACTAAGGCTGACCTGCTCTGTTGTTAGTTACCTTCAAGTCCACTTTGACTCATGGCAACCTTCTGTGTAACACAATGAAATACTGCCCAGGTCTGTGCCATGTTCCTGATTATTGGTACATTTGAGTCCTTTGCATGGCTTACCGCATCAATTCATATCATTGAGGCTTTTTGTAGGCCCTTCTCCCAACCAACCACGAGGTCTTTTTCTAGTAAGGGGTCTGTCCTGATGAAGTGGGGCTGAAGGAACTGGGGCAGTCCCACTACCCTCCCTCGAAGGAGCATCCTGGCTGTACTTATTCTCAGACTGATACATTCATTCTTCCGGCAGCTGCAGGTATGTTCAGTATTCTCTACCAACGCCACTATTCTAATGTGTTCTAATGTGACTTTTGTCATGCTCGGATTTAATATTCCTCATTTGAAATTTAAATCTGAGCATGACAATCTCCCCACCCCACACCGAAAGTTAATAACAATCTCCCCATCTGACACCAAAAGTTAATAATGTAGGCTTTTTATTTTGCAAGGATAAATTCAATAATGAGTCATGATATGAAGTGAAATGCGCAACCAATAGAAGCGAATTCAAAAGCAGCTTATTTTAGCAACCGTGTGGATTATGTTAATCCTGGAATTATGAAATCATTGAAGTCCCGGAAGGGTGATTTAAACCTTTTACTTGTACTTTACTGCATTTTACTGGACTGTAAGTTTCACAGGAGGTGGCCATGAATTGGAATCGACTGTAGCAATGGGCTTAGGCTGCTTCAAGGGCAGAAATGTCTGTTTTGTTTCATTGACTGGCATAAAGCAGGTATTCAGTAAATATTTGTCGAATTATATAATGAGTATTCACAGGGGGATTATAGCCTATAGTGGCTTCCATATTGTGGACTTCTGACTATCTGTGGTCCTCCAGAGGAGGAGAGATCAGGCTTCTTCCAGAAGGGCCCTGGTAGTTCTAATACAGCAAATTAATTCAAGGAAAGGGAAACAATAGTCCTGAGATGCTGAGGACGAGGCTGTTCATAGAAATCATTCTCGTGACTTGCCAGGGTTTGGGGTAAATGTGTGAGTGTGTTTGCTGGAAGAGGTAAATGTTGTCTACATATAGCAGTTAGACAGGATTCTCAGTCTGTAATCCCTCGTGGTTAGGAAATACATATTTAAACATTTTCCTGTGAATCTACTTACTTTATGTTTTGTGCTTAGAGTCTTATCTTGCAGGCCCTGAGGAATTTGCTGTCAGCCATGACTAGGGACACACACACACACACACACACACACACACACACACACACACTTGTGCCAAAGGCCTTGGGCCTCTCAAAGGTCACACTGGTTCCCACAGGGAACCTCACTCTTGTAAGGCATGGCCTTTTCCAGCTCATTGGTTTTGCTGCTTTGGAACTATAATTGGGGCATGAGAGCCACTGGAACCAGGGTCCCAGAATTCATAGCCACCGTGAGGTCCCAATACCATTCAGAGCAAAATCGGGCCTTGCTAACAACATGTTCTCTGTCCTGGCGTCTGTAACCGGGCCACCTTTGAGCACTTCTAGGCTGTGGCATCCCTCCTAGGCATTCTCTGACTGACTTCAATGAGCTCAGCTACTTCTGCTTTATCCCTGAGGCAAACAGAGGCAGAAGTCTGGCTGCATGCCTGCAACTAGGACGCAGGCAGAGAGGAGAACAAACAAATTATCACAATAAATTACTCTGCCCCTACAATATTTTACAGCCTTTCTAACACCCTTTGTTCATTCACAAACCAATTAAGAGAATATCCTTAAGAGAAGTCCAGGGACTAGGGGCCAAATGCTGGCAACATTGGGCTTTTTCTTCAGTGACAACAAATAGCAAACAAGGCAACTTGGGGCATCACTCCTTGCTCAGCACTGGCTTTGGTTGGAAGGCAGGGGAGGCTCCATTGTTGCCAGCAGGCGTTTGAATCCTAATGGCTTCTGGACAAATCTTTTCTGGTGTGTGAACCCTTCAACCTTCTGTCACTGTGAGGCTTTCTTCCATTCTCACCTCAAACCCCTGAGAAACTTCTCTGAGACTTCAAAAGTCTCTCACTCAGACACTGCTTCAGTGGCTGGAATATAAATGTGTGAGAGTCTTGACATCTTCCGTGGGGAATCTTTAAAGAAGACTTCAAAGAAAGAGCTCTCCTGCTTTGAGAATTTCCCACATAAGTAATAAATGAAAATAATTGCCCCTTTTTATGTCTCTGTGATCTCGTCCAGAGGGACTGGCTTATTAAATGGGCCTGTGAGACTGACAGGAGCACCCCCCCGCCCCAGTCTCGGCCATGCCGCACCCACAGGGTGAAAGCGGGGCATCCAGCTGTCTCAGCTCCCAAAGAGCCCCACCTGACAACATGTGGACCCGGTCACTGGGCAATCAGCCTGTCGTTAGCGCTCATTATCATTATCCTCTTTCATAATCAATTTTTTTATAAAGAAAAAAAATGTACCTTCACTAAGTGAAAATCTGAAAATGTCTTTCTTCTGGATGCGGTATTTATAAAGCCTCTTTATCACACTCACAGAACAGAGGATAATGTTGGAGTTAAGAGAGAAAGTTTAGAGGGCAGCTAGTGCCACCCCTTCATTTAAAGATAAAGGGACCTGGGACAATTTTCACTTTTGTGCTATACACACTCACAGGAAAACTACCCCACTGCCTTCAAGTGGTTTCTGACTCATTGTGGCCCTTTAAAACAAAGTAGAACTACCCCAAGCAAGTCAATCCATGGGAGGTAGCCTCCAGGTCAGCTTTCGAGTACCTTAACCACGGCAGCACCAGGGCCTTGTTCATAGGCATAAGATTGAAAAGGGGGAAATGAAGCCAATGTTTCAAGTCTTTTTCTATCATGAGTGGCCGGATGTTGAAGTAATTTTCTTTCTTTTTTGGAAAGCTCTCTTCTATGCTCAAGGTACAAAGTGAGAAGCTGTAGTGCTACGGTTAGGTCTGTGGCTGAGTTTCCTTAACAACAAAATCAGTATCTCTCTCCTAGAGTTTATGAGAGAATGAAAAGAAATAGTATTTCGGAAAAACTTAGTCCAGTTGCCAACACGCTTCTGTCGCTGTTGTTAGCTGGCGTCTAGTTGTTGGTCCCCATTGTTTCTGGGAAGAAAGGATGATGAAGCTTGGTTTCTCACACTCTGGACATGTAGCAAGGCGAGGCTGTTCCTTGGAATGGGCATCATGCTTGGAAAGATGGAGGGTCAGCAAAGGAGAGAAGGACCCGCAATGAGATGGATTGACACAGTGACTTCAGCAATGTGTGCTTGTGTCTCAGAGATGATGAGGACGGTACAGGATAGGGCAGGGTTCAGAATGGCTGTTCATAGGGTCACTATGAGTCATATTCAATTGATAACATCTAACAACAACAGGCACTGCCCAGATTGTCCTGCACACTTTTCCACTGTGATCTACAGTGTTTTCTTTGGCTAGTCTTTGGATGTGAATTTCCAGGCTTCTCCTCCTGGTCCATCTTAGTCTGGAAGCACCGCTAACAGCTACTCAGCATCATAGCAACACTCATGTCCCAATGATGGACAGGTAGTAGCTCCTCACAAGGTGCATGGGCTGGAATCCAAATTACACCAAATCACCCACCACTGCTCTTCCTGGCACATAAAAAGCCAAACCAAATAAACCCCTTGCCATCAAGTCAATACCCTAGTTCTAGTGGAACTTCCCCATAGGTTTCTAAGACTATATAGTCTTTATAGTAAGAGATTGCCACACTCTTCTCCCAAAGAGCTCAGTGAGCTCAGACCATTCGGTTACCAACCAAGCATGTTGCCAATGCACCACCATGGCTCCTCTTCTGGCACACAGGAAATGCCGAATAGGTGTTGGCTACTAAGAAAATAAGAAGGAGCCCCAGTGGCCTGGTTAGTTATGTGTTGTAATGCTTAACTAAAAGGTCAGGGGTTCAAATCCACCATCCACTCTGCATGGGAAAATGGGCAGTTTTCTCCCATCAAGCCTTAGAAATCCAGGTCACTATGGGTTAAAACCAACTTGATGTCTATGAAACTAAGGCAATAAGCACAGCTCTAATTACCCCAACTATAGCTCTCAACCCTGACTGCACACCAGAATGATCTAGCAAGTTTTTCTCAAAAGTACTCAAGCCCAGACCCAGCTGCAGATTCTGAGTTAATTGGTGTGGGGTTGGCCCAGCTCAGGCATTGCTGGAGAACTTCCCGGGCAAATCTAATGCACAGCCAAGATTGAAACCACAGGCCAGGAGGTCTAGGGACAAGGCCAGGGACCATGTACCCTTATCACTGCATACACACCACACTGTTGTTGTTTGAATGGGCCCCAACTCCAAGCAACTCTATGAACAACAGAAGAACACCCTGCCTGATCCTGTGCCATGCCCACCATCTGTCACTGAGCCTATTGTTACAGTCACCACCTCACTCCATCTCGTTGAGGGGCTTCCTCTTTTTCACCGCCCCTCCACTTTTCCAAGCATGGTGTCCTTCTCCAGGCATAGTCTCATTATACCAGGCAGATGGTAAAAAATGGGGGGAAGGGGGAAAGAGAGAGAAAAGAAAATTTACAATGTCATAGTCAAGTTTAAGGAGGAGACAACTATGGTGTGGTGTGGTGTGGTGTTGTGTTTTGAGACGAATTTGTAAATCCTGGTGCGAGACCGTGCCTGTTGGAGGTTGCTGCTTTGAGGAGATCTTTGGGGTGAAGCCACTGTCACTGTGTCTGACCAGGAGGCAAAACCTTTAACTGAGGACTTGGGGGACAAGGAAGAAGGAGAATACATCAAACTCAAAGTCATTGAACAGACAAGATAGCCGTGAGATTCACTTCAAGGTGAAAAAGACAACACACTTCAAGAAACTCAAAGAATCATACTGTCAAAGATGGGATGTGGGAAATAAACTAGTATAAGAATAATGATAATAATAAAAAATATTTAAAAAAAAGATGGGATGTGGGTTGGGGGTTCTAATGAATTGACTTGGATTCTCTTGAAGGTCAGAAGATTATTGATAATTACATTCCAAAAGAACTGGGAATGGAGGAAGAAAATGTAATTAAAATTTGTCAGAAACAAACATGGGGTCATTCAACAATTTAGATATACTTTAATAATTTTTCTCCCTTTTCTCTTAAGCAGGAGTACCATCCACTTCTGAAATAGCTTGCCTCCAGAAACTCTATGAACTTGGAGAAATAATTAAAGTTATACAAGTATTCAGGTCTTTCATTCACAAGGTCACTATGAGTCGTCTACAACTTAACAACAACAACAACAACAACTTCAGCAACTTAATCAGTTTTTTATTTTTAATACTAGTTATTTTGTAATGTGGTGTTCAAAAAAGAATGGAAAACTAGCACCTACCTTCAAAAAAATCTGGTATTTTGAATTCTAGTTTTCATTCATAGGGTCACTATGAGTTGCCTACAAATTGATGGCATTTAACAACAACAAGTAGAGAGAGCTCAGTTGGCATAAGGGACAGAAACTTATGCTACCAAGCCAAAGGTGGGTGATTTTAATCTATGTCTCTCAGGCCTGCTTTTAATCGTTTTTGGTCAAACATTCTTCTAAGTGGTATAGCACTTGTCTGTAGATTTGCTGTACAGGGTAACTTGTGGTTGCTGTGATGCTAAACACCATGACACTGATGTATCAAATATGATAATGGTCACCCATGGTGGACAGTGTTTGGTGGAGCTCCTGATTAAAACAGGCTTAGAAGCAAGAGTGGCATCCATTTCTAAAATAGCTTGCCCCTGGAAACCCTATGAACTTGGAGAAATGAAGAAAGTTATACAAGTGTTCGGTACTTCCATTCATAGGGTCGATAAGAGTCGCCTACAACTCGATGGCATTTAACAACAACAACACCAACAACAACAGTGCTTTTTTGGCACCAGCAGCCAGGAAATTAAGACATATTGTGATGGGAAAGTCTACTGTTAGGAACCTCTCCAAAGTACTGAAGAGCAATGGTGTCTCTCTGGAGACTAAGGTGTGTCTGATACAGGCCATGGTCTTCGCAATCACTGGCTATGCATCAGAGAGTTGTACAATGACTAGGGAGGATAGAAGGAGAATTGATGCCTTTGAGCTATGGTGTTGGAAGAGTATTGAATATACCACGGACTGCTAGGAGAACAAACAGGTTCATCCTGGAGAGGGTTAAACCAGACTGCTCCTTGGAGACAAAGATACTGAAGCTTTGTCTGACATACTTTGGACATGTTGCAAGGAGGGACTGGTCCTTGGAGAAGGACATCATGCTTGGGAGTGTGGAGGGACAACGCAGGAGAGGAAGACCCTCTATGAGGTGGATTGATTCAGTGACTGGAGTAGTGGGGGTAAGTGTGTTGGAGACAGTGAGATTGGCACAGGACAGAGCAGGGTTTAGGGTGTTGTACATAGGGTCGCTGAGTCACAGGCAACATGAGGGCACATAACAACAAGAGTGCTCATTATTTATTACTGTTTGTTTTAATTGTGTTGAGTTTTGGTGAGTAAACCTCAGCCCCCTTCATATTGCCCTCTTCTTCTTAAAAAATTGCTTGTGTGCACAGCAAGGTCACCTTTTCCAGGACTGTGCATTTTCGAGCTTGCAGGGTAAATAAGATCAACCAATGCCAAGTGTTCTTAATGGCTATCCAATTACTTGGCCTGAAGTTCTAATACATGATTGCTTCACTATGCCTTTCAGTGGGAGATGGAAGTTTTTCGGAGAACTCAACTGTGGAAAAATTATTTTTATTAACTTATGTGAGGGTCTGGACCAAAAGAAGAGGACTATCAGGCTGGGGTCACGATGACATATGGTGAGAGTAATGACGAACTCCAGAGATGGCTTCAAGAAAGAGCCACCACATTTTAACATTAAAATTCTTGTCAAAAGATCTCAGAAAAGTCCTCAATTTCACTGGCAGTAAATTATTCACACAGACGTGTGTACACCTATATACTGCTCTCTTTTGCTTTTATTTGTATTCTTTTGTCAGGCATATGGGTTTTAAATGGACCTTTTTTGTACCAGCTTCTTTAAAATAAACAAAATATTTGTAAAAAAAAGAAAAGGAGACAACTACGTCTTTTATTAGCAAGTATGCAGATACTACATGAGACCCTTGTAAATAACCTAAATGAAGTCACTAGTAAATGCGATTAAGAGTCTTATTAAAACAACGGATTCCTTTTATGTCAGTAGAGCTAAAGGACTCTGGTGGGTGGCTTTGCCCATAGCAAGTCATGCTGCTGACCAAAAGGCCACTCACATTTATCTCCGGCTGTTCTAATACACCAGCAGCTCTAAGGGAGGACGTTGAGCAGTCTCCTCCCATTGCCACTTACAGTCTGAGACACCTGAGGGAGGAGGGTCATGTGAGGTGAGGGAACCCAAGATGGCAGCAATGAGTTTGGCTGGTGTATAAGTCGGGAGACCTGTGGACACAGCTGAGCGACGCAGGAAGACTCACTCAGAATAACAAGGAGGCAGTCATTTAATGCAGAAACCCCGTTAACATAAAGAGAAAGGTGGAACGGCAGACAGGTCTTCAAACAATACTGCATAGTATCACTGAATAGCTCTTCGACACGGTTGATCTGTGTAACCTTGTGAGTCTGAGTCCAGTACAAAGACAGAGAAGAGACTTCAATTAAAAAATAATAATAATAAGGCAACAGAAGAAGAATCTTCCTGTGACGAGCAACAGCCACAAATAATGCACAAGGATGTGGTGCTGATGCAACAGGACACCGTCAGGACAAGTTCTGAAGATGTTGCATTGAAATTTAACAAGCATGGTACAAAGACAAGAAAATCATACTCTCTTTAGAATGAATCATTCTGCAAACAGAAATGACTCTCAGGTGACTGGTATATACAATCATTCTGAAATGAATGGAAACCACACTGAGTTTCCCTTTGCTAAGCTTAGAAGTGTTCCGTGGCACTGCTCCCCACTTCACACAGAGCATTGTCATTAAAGCACTTTAATCCACAGTATTCACGTCCCTAGGAAGGTTGAGAGGTTTTGCATGATTTTCAATCAGTCATCCAGGAAGGGTTGGCAGGCAACAGGTTGGAATGTTTTGATCACTTTGTGCTTGGAATCCTGACTTGAGTTCTGGCCCCTTCCCTCGGGAGCCTCTGGCTGGGCATCTCAGCAGTGAACTTGACCGCAGACAGTCATACCGTGGAGTCCCGGCCAGACTTTAGATGCGCGATCTTGGTCCGGCTAATAAACGGGTAAGCGATGCAGAGACCTCCGGCTGTCACAATAAAGCCCAAACTGCACCAGGCGCAAAAGATTGACCAGCTGTAGCCATGTTCCACATCATCAGGCAGGCTATAAATTAGCTTCGGGAGCCGGTTCAGATCATAGGAGATACTGGCAGCATACGTGCACAGGGAAATGGTACAAAATATGCCTATAAATAATATAAAGAGAACAGAATGATTGGTTACAATGTTGCCAGCTGCAAGGCAAATGCCAGATTGGCCTTTGTGAACACCAGATGAGCCAATAACTTTATCATTCCCATTACATAAAATTCTATAAGTCTTTTACCTAAATTAACTCAGAAAATATTGGCAACTTCTAATACCAAATATTATACTAGATCCTAGAATGATAAAGCTTTAAGATGGAAAATCTCAATAGCCCATTGCTGTGGATTCTGACACATAACTGCATTAAAACAAAAATAAATTCTATAGCCACTAACTATGAGAATATAACTAAGTATCCTATAGGGTTTTAAAAACTATTTTATAGGATCACACTGGTGGGTTTATGGAGCAGCTGATGGGTTCAAACCACTGACCTTTGGCCTAGCTGCCAAGCACTTAACCACTCTGCCACCAGGGCTCCTTATGAAAAAGACAGATGTAGAAATACTGGTACCTTTAATTATTCTGAATTCTCTTACTGGAGTAGTATTTTTATTTGGTTATAGACTTTATTTTTGTTTTGCATTCTTAAAATCAGTGTTTATGGTGCCAGCAAGTTAATTCTGGCTCCCAGTGATTCCATGTGATGGAGAATTGCCTCATGATGACTTTGGAGGCTGTAACTTATGCAAGTGGATCCACAAGTATTTCTCCCACAAAGCCACTGAGTGAGTTCAAACGACTAACCTTTTAGCATCTGTGCTTTTAAGTGCTGCTCCCCTGTGGCTTTTTTAGAACAATGATAAAGAATTTTAAAGGATAAAGTTTCCTATAATAATTCAAGTCTCTTACGAACTAGTTTTCTTTTCTCGCTGGGCGTTATCATGGTATTTAATATGTCTGTCTAACCCTGGTGCAAACCCATAAGTACTGCAGAATAAAGGCCTGGTGATCTACTTTCATAAAGTTACCACCTCAAAAGCACCTTGGAGCACAGCTCCACCACAAAGCCACAGGCTGGCTGCTAGTGGGAGACCGTGTGATGGCAACTGGGCTTATAAATGTTTTAAGTGAGTTTTTACAAATGACAAGATCTATTTTGAAGTTACAGAGACTGACTTGTATTAAACCTTCAAATTGTTTTTTTAAACAGTGTAAATTAAGCTTAGGAGTTTGAGATTGAAAAAACAGTTAAGAAAGAAGCCACATATTTCAACCACTTTGAAGGAAGGCCATTTAAATTTTACTTTGAATGCCAACACACACAACTACAATTGTCTTTCCAGAACTGAAAATCAGAACTCTGAGGCAAATGTTGAATGAGTCCCAAACACAGGATTCTGAGCGACTCACATGACGCTCCAAGCAGGGAGCAGATCTACTCCTCGTCACCACCCCGCAAGGACGCTCTTTCTAGATAGACCAGGGATAGAAAGAGGTAGCGGCTGGGCTGAAAGACAGTGGTGGAAATAGAAACTGGTACACAATCCAGCATCAGAAGCTGCACTTGTGTCCCGAGTCCCACACGAGTCCCACACAGAAATCATATCCCTTCCTCAAACTGGGGTCGGTCACGAGAACAATGTGCTGCAAGATTTCTTTGGTATCTTTAGCAATTGTCTGTAGATCTCCATAGGAACCAGGAAGCAGACACAGATTTAGGTTCTGGGTAGAAAGGACTGACAGTAGCAAGTTTCACATTGAATCAATCAATCTCTCTCTCTCTCTCTCTCTCTCTCTCTCTCTCTCTCTCT
>NW_006399769.1:14568075-14570887 GCF_000299155.1 Elephantulus edwardii
TATAGTTGTTATGTGCCATCAAGTCGCTTGCGACTCATAGCGACCCTATGTACAAGAGCTCTAAATGCTGTTCTATCCTGTGCCAACTTGCCCTCTCAAACACACTTATTCCCACCACTCCAGTCACAAAATCAATCCATCTCATCAAAGGTCTTCCTCTCCTGCGCCGTCCTTCCACTCTGCCAAACATGATGTCCCTCTCCAAGGACCAGTTCCTCCTGGCAACATGCCCAAAGTATGTCAGACGAAGCTTCAGAATCATTGACTCCAAGGAGCATTCTGGCTTCACCTTCTCCGGGACAAACCTGTTTATTCTCCTAGCAGTCCATGGTATATTCAACACTCTTCTCCAGCACCACAGCTCAAAGGCATCAATTCTCTATCATCCCTACTCACTGTCCAACACTCTGATGCTTAGCATGTAATTACAAAGACTATAGCCCGGAGGTGCACCTTAGTCTCCAGCCTGACATTGTTGCTCTTCAGTACTCTTGAGAGGTCCCTCACAGCTGACTTTCCCAAAGCAATTCATCTCTTGATTTCCTGGCTGCTGTTACCAAGAGTGTTGACGGTGGAGCCAAGTAAATTAAAACTGTTAATTATCTCAATCTCTTCACCATGCACACTGATGCTGCCAATTGTCCCGGTGGTGAGAATCTTTGTTTTCTGGATGTTGAGCTTCAATCCGGATTGAAGGCTGCAGTCTCTGACCTTCTTTCTGCAGCAAGCGCTTCCGCTCTTTCAGCAAGCAGGGTTGTATCATCTGCATAACGCAGGTTGTTGATGATTCTTCCACTAATCCTGATGCCACATTCCTCCTCGTACAGCCCAGCATCTCGGATGATCTGTTCTGCATACAGATTGAAAACGTATAGAAACAGAACACATCCTTGATGGACCCCCTTCTTGATTTTAAACCATCTAGTGTCTCCTTACTGTGTTCTGACGACTGCTTCTTGATCCAAGTATAGGTTTCGCATAAGCACAATCAAATGTTCTGGGATTCCCAGTCTTCTCAGAGTCAGCCACAGCTTGTCATCCACACAGTCAAAAGCCTTTGCATAGTCAATGAAGAACAGATAGACATTCTTCTGGTATTCTTTGCTTTCTGCCAAGATCCATCTGACATTAGCTATAATATCCCTAGCACCATGACCTCTTCTAAATCCAGCCTGCACATCTGGCAGTTCTCTGCTGACATATTGTTCCAAACAATTTTGGATAATTTTCAGCAGAATCTTGCTTGCATGTGATATTAATGATATTGTTCGATAACTTCCGCACTCTGTTGGATCACCTTTCTTTGGAATGGGAACAATTACCGATCTTTTCCAGTCAGTCAGCCAGCTGACTATCCTCCAAGTTTCTTGGCACAATTTAGTGAGCACATACAGGGCAGTGTCGATTTGTTGGAAGATGTTAATTGGTATGCTATCAACTCCTGGAGCCTTGTTTTTTGCCAATTCCTTCAGAACAATTTGAACTTCCTCCTTCATCACCATAGGCTCTTGCTCATATGTTATTTCATTAAATTCTTCTGTGTCAGCCAATTCCTTCTGATACAGTGACTCTGTGTACTCCTTCCATCTTCTCTTGATACTTCCTGGATCATTTAAAATTCTACCCAAAGTATCCTTAAGTATTGGCACCCATGGCTTGAATTTGTTTTTCAGCTCCTTCAGCTTAAGAAATGCTGAGCGAGTTTGGCCCTGTTGATTTTCTGACTCCAGCTCTCTGCACATTTCATTATGGTATCTTGCTTTGTCGTCCAGGGCTGCCTTTTGAAATTTTCTGGTCAGCTCTTTGATTTCCTGGTTTCTTCCTTTATTTCTCTCTATATATATCTATATAGATATATTTCTATATATCTATATATCTATATATACTTTCTCTCTTTCTCTCTCTGTATATTCTCTCTACTCATATGCAAGTTCAAGCTGAAGCTGAGGAAAATTAAACCGAATCCATGAGAACCAAAATATAACTTTGAGTCTATCCCACCTGAATTTCAGAACCATCTCAAGAACAGGTTTGAGGCCTTGAACACGAATGAGCGAAGACCAGATGAGTTGTGGGAGGATACCAAGGGTATCGTCCAAAAAGAGTGCAAACTTTGATTACAAACACAGAAGAGGAAGAAAAGACGAAAAGGGATGTAAGAAAAAACTCTGAATATTGCACTGGAGCACACAGAAGCCAAAGCACAAGGAAGAATTTAAGATACTAAAGAGCTGAACAGAAGATTGCAAAAGGCAGCGTGGGATGACAAAAAATATTACAATGAAATGTGCAAGGAGCTGGAGTCAGAAAACCAAAAGGGTTGAACTCGCTCAGCATTTCTTAAGCTCAAGGAACTGATGAACAAATTCAAACCACAGGTTGCTATAATCAAGGATGCTTTAGGCAGAGTATTAAACGATCCAGGAAGTATCAAAAGAAGATGGAAAGAATATACTGAGTCATTGTATGGAAAGGAATTAGCAGACACACAGGAATTTAATGAAACAACATATGAGCAAGACCCTATGGTGATGAAGGAAGAAGTTCAAGCTGCTTTGAAAGACAGCAAAAAATAAGGCCCCAGGAATAGATAGCATACCAATTGATATATTTCAGCTAACAGATGCTGTCCTGGACATGCTCACCTAGTTGTGTCAAGAAATCTAGAGAACAATGACTTGGCCAACTGACTGGAAGAGATCTATATTTGTTCCCATCCCAAAGAAAAGTGACCCAACAGAGTGTGGAAACAGTAGAACAATATCGTTGATTTCACATGCAAGCAAGATTCTGCTGAAGATTATCCAAAAAC
>NW_006399769.1:14573574-14622702 GCF_000299155.1 Elephantulus edwardii
ATCCTGGAGAGGGTTAAACCAGGCTGCTCCTTGGAGGCAAGGATTCTGGGGCTACCTCTGACATACTTTGGTCATGTTATAAGGAGGGATAGGTCCTTGGAGAGAGATATCATGCTTGGGAGGGTGGAAGGACAGTGCAGGAGGGGAACACCCTCTATGAGGTGGATCGATTCAGTGACTGGGGTAATCAGGGTGGGTATGTCAGAGGCAGTGCAACTGGCACAGGATAGAGCAGGGTTTAGGGCTGTTGTACATAGGGTCGCTATGAGTCGCAAACGACTCAACGGCACATAACAAGAACAACGTGTGTGTGTGTGTGTGTGTGTGTAGTTGTTGTTATGTGCCATGGAGTTGTTTGTGACTCACAGCGATCCTATCTACAACAGCTCTAAACTCTGTCCTGTGCCAATAGCACTGTCTCTGACACACCCATCCTGATTATACATCTTTAGATATATAGAGATTACAAGTGCTAGCAGAAAAAAACAAGTTTTGCAATTTGGAGGAAATAAAGATCACCTTAACACTATTTTAAATGCTAGAATTTTGCCGCCATCGAACCACGGAAGGGTACACAGCCTGAATCCTTTTCCAAATGTGCATTTGGAAAGGGGAAAAAATTACTCTAAATGAAAAGGACACTTGAGCTGAGCTAAGTTGATATTTCCTACTATTTGCCTAATTCTGTTTTTAAACTCTAAAGTGATTCTGCTTTTCAGAGAGAATAAAATCTTCTCTACTACTTGCTCCAGATTATTACAGCAAACACTTCACTGTGAGTTCTCCAAAAGAAAAGGTCAAGATGGAAACATCTCTTTCATAAAGAAATGGGCCATTAAAAAAAAGCGATTTTCAAACCTCATGAAGACCAAATGTTTTTCAAATCCACAGGAATTTTTTTCCACTGGCATCAAAACAAAGGGAACATTTATGTATAACAAGGTCTTTTCACCAAATGCTAGTTATAGAGAAATAAGGCAGGTCAGGGAAAAAATCCTAATCTCCAGAGTATCAGCAGGTAAATACAATAAACAATTTTTTAAAATGACCTGTAAATGGGAGGGAAATATCTAATCTGCATTTAATTGTCTGCAAAGATCTAGATGCCTAAAAGCAAAGAGTTTTTACATGTACAATGGTTTTAATGACCTTTGAAAGCTTGAGATCAAACTTAAGACTCTTAAGCTTCCTTTGATGTCCAAAAGCATTGCGATGGACTGCAGGAACCATGTATTCTAGTCTCTAGCTAGACTACTAACTCATTGCGCTACCTTGAAATCACGTAACCTTGCCTACATTAGTCCTATCATGTAAGGTGGGGGGGAAGAAAGATTTGTTTACTGAAGTCTCATAGAGTGTGAAATGTCTCAGATCCTGTTCCAAAATTGGGTATGAAGTAAGAACATTTCCCAAAACTTCCAATGAATCTAAGATTTGTGTTATGCAACTACAGAGAAAAAGGAATGCCATCTACATATTTTCCTTCTGTATACTCTCTTTAATTTTACCCTAAACACTGATTTCATTAGCACCTCTCTCCTGCCAACTCCATCAAAATCCTTTTGGTGAAATGAATTTTAGCATGACATCATGGGTTTGTACTGAGCACAAAGACCCTGCAGGGAGCCATCTAACGCAACTACAGGTCCCAGAAGTCTTCCCTCTGACCTCAGACAGGAAGTGTGTACTCATGGTGTGTGTTTACCTCATAGACACTACACATAGCATCACTAGCAACAGAATTTCTTTCTTTGTCCTAGATGCCAGAGACCCAAAGCTCCCACAGCTAAATTTGTGACCCTCCGTTAGCAAATGTGAGACCTCATGGAATACTTTTTGCTATTAATTCCACCCCTGGCTCCAGTCTTCTTTGCAGACCTGGTTGTCTCTTTGTCGTCTTCTTGTGTCTTTTCTCCCTTTTCTTTTGAAGCACCTCTGCGCTACTTTAGTCTCTTTGGAATAGGACACTCACCAAGCCTTCCTGGGGAATGCTTGCTTTATTTCTGCTGTCTTTATCCATACCGCGGGCAGCAGTTAAGAGCGTGACCCTCCACCCACAGACATGCCCTCCTCTCTCCCAGCAAAGGGCCCTGCAGCGGCCGCTCTGTGACATCTTTTCTCCCTCCGCAATGCTAATGAAGGTGTTCTGAGTAAGAGCACAGCAACAGAGGAAAGCTCAACCAGAAGAGCACATTCTGCTCTTCCCACCCCTCTGGTTGCTAAGAACGCTTGTGACTGACCATACAGCTGAGTGCTAGGGTCTGGGGGAGGGCCAGCACTGTTTCCACAGTGGGAATGGTATTTTGGGTAGGAGTCTACTCCAAGTATTTTTAAAAAATCGTTCTAATTTTTAATACATCAGGAAAAGGCATTGTCTAACAATGATAAAAGCATGCTTGCTATACTTGGATGATTAATTCTGATGCTTTGGGAACTCTATTTTAGGGGACATTTCCACAGGGAGCGCTGGGGGCTTAGTGGTAAGGAGTCGCACTGCCAAACTGAAGACTTAGGTTGGAATCCACCAGCTGCTCCGCAGGAGAAACACAGCCTCTGGAAACCCGGCAGAGGGTCAGCCATGGGTCGGTTCCAACTTGACCTTACATAACAACATCTCACAGTATTTATATACAGTTGATGCAAGAACTAGATTTCTCCCATTTTATAGATCTTTGCAAGGTCAATTATTTTAAGAGTTATGTAACCTGTCACTCAAAATTTATTACATTCTATTTCTATATACTATGTCCTAGAATCATTTCTGCATACTGACACTCCATCTTTCCAAGCATGATGTCCTTTTCTTTTTCTTTTGTTGAAATTTATTATTAATTTCAATGAAAATTTACAGAGACTTTGGATTTCCAATCATTCATTGTTTCAGTTTTCTCCCCTCCCAACCCTCCCCCCTAGTCACTATCCTCTTGGAAAAGTAAAAGAAAAATTCTTTCATTGTTTTACAAACCCTCCCCCTGGTCCACTCTATTATGCAGCCTTCGCTCTAGACACCTGTCATGACAAAAATACCTAATAACATATTCCTTTTAAACAGTTTTCTCCCTCATCTGTTTCAATGCAGTATACATTATTGAACCCATCTTTCTCAGTCTCCCCCCAACCCCGATGTCAGTCCTGTTTTACAACAGTGACACCATGTAGTATTTGTCCTTTTGTGACTGAGATACTTCACCCAGCATAAAGTCTTCCAGGGTCACCCATTTTGAATAATATTGCATGAGTTCCTTGTTTTTCAATGCAGCGTAGTATTCCATTGTGTGAAGATACCATAGCTTCTCTATCCATTCATTTGTTGATGGGTATTTAGGTTGTTTCCAAGTCTTTGTTATTGTGAACAAAGCCACAATAAACATGGGTGTGCATCTGATGTCCTTTCTAAGGAATGGCCCCTCCTAACAGCATATTTCCTTTAATAAGCTATTATTGAACTCTGGTGACCTACTGGCAAGAAACTGAACTGTAATCCTAAAGGTCCACAGTTCAAATCCACCAGCTGCTCCACTCTAAAATGTCTGATGGACAATCTCTTTCTGTGAGATTATCTGCTTCTGAAAACTCACTGGAGGGTAGGCAAAATTAGGCTCTGACTCGACCATACACACAACAAGCTATTATTGGTCACAGTTTTGGTTTAAAGTTAATATGGTTAGAAACCCAAAGTGTTCTCTCCACCCCACTTCCCAGAACGCAGCTCAGGGAAAGGGAGTGGAGTCCTGACTGCCAGCAAATTCCTCAGCGTGCCAGCAGAGCTGAGCACGTGGAGTCAATAAAACCTGCTGAACAGGGTTTTGCAACATACCGAGTTCTACCTACCTAAGAGCCTGTTCCTCCTGAATTAGTTGTTACAATACCACTTCCATAGCCATTGTCCAGGTTTCACATGCAGATTGAGGCCTTTGATGTGCCCTTGCTGGTGACAGGCAAACCTTAGTCCTCAAGGGACAACTCTGCTTCTTAACACTTTTAAAAGAAGGATTTAGGTTTTTGAATTATGGTGTTGACAAAGAATATTGAACAGACCATGAACTGCCAAAAGAAAGAGTGAATTTGCTCATAAAAAGTGTGGCTAAGATATTCCTTTGAAGTGAGGCTGGCTTAGCCTTCATCTCGTGTACTTTGGATGTGTCATCAGAAGGGCCCCGTCCCTTGAGAAAGCCATCATGCTTGGTCAAGTAGAGGATTGCTGGAAAAGAAGAAGACCCTCAATGAGAGTGACAGTGACTTTGGCAATGGGGATCAAACATGGCAATGACTGTGGAGATGGTGGGCAGTGTTTTGCTCTGTTTGTACCAAGTGTTTTGTTCTGTTGTATGAGTTGGATATAACCTCACTACACTTATCAACAACAAAACAATACCTCTAGCACAGGCTGAATCCCACATTGGACTTAGCTCTGCAGTGAATTCTTTCTGGTAATGCAGCATCTACAGAAGTAGCTTTCTAGTTAGCACACATTATTCCTGGTGGCACAGTGGCTAAGTGCTTGGTCACTAACTGAAAAGCTAGAGGTTCGAACCCACCAGCCATGCTATGGGAGAAAAGACCTGGTGATCTGCTCCTGTAAAGACTGTTGCGTACCGTCAAGGCAGAACCGACCCATAGCTATCCTCTAGTAGGTTTTCAGAAGCAGTAAATCAAACAGGAGATTGCCCATCATTCTTCTGAAAGCAGGTAGTGGAGCCTGAGAAACCCTGGAGGGTGGTTCTACTCCATCGGCCAAAAAAAGGTGTGGGAGACACGTGGAAGATATGCGGTGAAAGATAAACAATGCACACTTTGATGAGAAAGGCCCGTCCAGTGGATGTACGTCACCTCTCCACTTTTCCCTCGGCCTTGCGCTCCCCTGTGCTCCTCCCCTGACTCCTCGGCAGTTACTCAGGCTCCACATGAGCCCAGCTGACACCATGGGGGAGAGAAGGCCCTGGTTCCAAGGAGGGTCTCAGCTAATGTTGGTAGCGTCTTCAAAGAGTGAATAATTACTGGTTCCTTCAAAAGCCAGTAGGCAGCTACTTTTCTTATAAAATATTCAGAGCTTTTCTGCCAATATTCTTAATTAGAAGGTACCATAAACTCCAGAATTATAGGACTGGAAGGGATAGTTTAGGATCAGAGCAAAAATAAATTCATCCTGCCATCCCTGATCATCAGCCTAATTTCCACCCCTGAAATCTGGATGATGCCCGTGGTTCGCTGGTGAGATGTAATTAGGGAAGCTGGCCTGCTCTTCGGGCCACCAAGCTTTGATGTATTAGAAGGCTGAAAGAAGTAGAAGTCCTTCACCCTGGTTAGCCTGCTTGATAAATAACAGAACACAACTGCAACACCCAAAGGCATAAACATCGATTCCTCTCTCCTGCCCCAATCCTTCAAAAGACGACCTCTGCCCATCATTCTGATCTCTTTGCTCTCCCAGCAAAAAACGCCTCATGCTACTGTTCACACAGACTGCAAAAATGCCTCATGCAACTGAGGCTGTCCTAATGAACTGACTGGGCAAGTCTAACGGACACAGAAAAGACTTTTAAAGACATTCCAGATACACAGTCCGTGTGCTGCCTAAATCCAAGACCATCCTACCTTTCCCACTAAAAGACTGCAGCAATCTCATTTCAGGGCAAAGCCTGGCCTGACCTGACCTGACTTAAATCTTTACTGATCTCACTTAGTGTGAATATTCATAGACTTTGCTCTCAAAATGTTAATGTATTAGATTCCAAGCTGCTGCTCCAGACCTTGCTTTGGATGTTTATGGGATGGCTGTACCATGTTACCTTTCTCAAGCAGAAATTTTTAAATGCTGAATTCATAACATGTCTGGTCCCAAGAGATTAAGAAAAGGTATCATGGAAATGTATTCGTTTTTATGTTCTAATCAAGAACTTTTGGAAGCAGGAGTGACATCTACTTCCTAAATAACATGCTGGAAATTCTATGAACTTTGAGAAACGACAATAGCTGCAGAAAAACGTCAGGTCTTTTGTTCATAGGGTCAATGTGAGTCATGCTTGACTTGAAGGCAATCAACAAAAGCAGCATTCAAGAACTAACTTGCATAATATAATTGACCTGCTACCAAAACACACGATGTGGCCCTGGGGACAGGTTTTCTATATAAAATCAGTCTTTCTCCCACAGAGAAGATTTGAACCACTGGTAGCAGGAACGTGCATATAATAATCATGCTACCAGGGCTCCTTTAGACCTACCGCAGCGGAGTCTCTATTAACATTACTACGATGATGATGATTACAAGGAGCTCTGGTGGCTTAATGGTAAGGAAGGAGTTGTAATGACAACCCCAAGGCACGAAGTTCATATCTACCAGCTCTTCTGCAGGAGAAAGAGAGGCAATCTCCTCCCTGTGTGATTTACTGCCTCTGGGGTCAGCTATGGGTCAGTTCTGATTCGAGAGTATATGACAATGAAAATAATAATAACAACAATGAAAATAATAATAATAATTATAATAATAACTATTATTATTATTATTATTATTATTATTATTATGTGCTGAAGCAGAGACTGGGTAACCCAGTGCAGGCATTAGGCTGCATGGATTTTTGCTGTGGCTGCCAGACCATATCCCCTGTCTCCATCACTTCGTTTCCTGAAGGCTCTGCCTTGAGGGTGCTCCCACACTGAATAGGCAGTGGCAGCTCAGGGCACGGTGTGACAGAGAAGCATCCCTTAGGTGGCCAAGCTCCCAGTGAGGGAGGCCCATGCTTCCCCTAGTGCTTGAGGGTCCAGCATAGTAAATGACAAGTTTAAATAAGAAAACAGAAACTTTAAAAATTGCATTATTAAATGCTGGCAATGTCATTTAAATGTTGGTAAGGATGGTAAAAATATCTACCCTTGTAATTTAAAGTATAAGGGTATATTTACCCTTGTAATTTAAAGTATCAGAGAGCTCTGGGGGCCTAGTGGCAAGAAGCTGCACTGCAATCCTGAAGGCACACAGTTTGCAGTTCGAGGCCCCCAGCTGCTCCGCGGAGAACAATGGTCAAACTCCTCCCGAGAGATTAACTGCCTCTGAAAACCCACCCGAAGGTCAGCTACGGGTGGGATCCAACTTGATTGGTACACAGCAACAAGAATTTAAAGTACATTTATTATAATTGTTTAACAGTTGTAGTTTGCCATGGAGTCAGAACTGACCCATAGCTGACCCTTCAGAGGGTTTTCAGAGACAGGAAATCACTGGGTAAGAGATTGCTCATCCTTCTCCTACAAAGGTGAATTCAAACCTCATGCATCTGGGATTGCAGCACAACTTCTTACCATTGGTTTTTTTTTTTTATTGTTACCATTTTAATAAAATGCTTCCTATTTATGAAAACATGTACCTATAAGGCCCTGAAAGCAGAGAGGTTTACTATGGGTAAAAGTTTAGAGGTTCTGAGGTTTTGTCTCCATGGTTGTTGGTCACCTCAGGGGGCTGTTACCGTTAGATGCAATCCCGTGTGTACAGAGAATTGCTCCAGTGCAGTCTCTAAGGCTGTGCCCACTCAGAAGCACGCTGACAGCCCTATCTTCTCAGGAACCTCTGGGTGGGCTTGAACCGAAAACCTTTTGGGTAGTAGTGGAATGCTTAACTGCATCACTTAAGTTCCAATTTGAGACCCTTGACCAGAGTTAAGGAGTTCTGGTGGACTAAATGGGTAAAAGCTTCCCTAAAGGCCCTGGAAAGAAGGAGGGGCAAGAGTTGGCTCCCAGACTGGATGACAGGCAACAACACTGCTGTCCCACATGAGGGTAATCCAGAGCTGTCTGCAGGCAATAAGGCAGCCAAGGAAGATTGTTTCAGAGTTTCCATTTCAACACCTCAAGCTGTCACATCACTGATGTTCTCCAGTGAAGGTTTGGCTAATAAGTGCAGACAGAGAATGAAGATGCCTGCACATCAGTCGGGGCTAAGTTTAGTATCAAAAACTCTGTGGGCGGGAGGCTGACTGGAGCTGCTGAAGACACTTCTGCTTAATTAAAATCAATGCTTTTTTTTTTAACCCTTCCTTGTGCTCCTTTCCTGCTATTCAGGTGAACATGCTACAGACTCTCTTATCCTAAGCAATAGATTAATGAAGTTCTCTCCATGTTTGCAAAGGAAATTGAAATGCGTTCTTTGTAGTAGCAATAATAACACAAAATTCCCTACATCCCACAGTCAGGGAACTGATGAAACAACACAGTGCAGCCACTCCATGGGAGAATATGAAGCTATTGAAAACTGTGAGTGCAAGAACAAGGGAGCAACGGGAGGAACACTGGTAGTAAGAGAAGGGGAGTGGAGAGGATGGGATATTTTCTATCTTATATTTTCTACAATATGCCGTGGCCACAATGTTTTCTTTCCTTTTCACTGATGGAGGCACAAGAGCAAGATCTGGTCCAGAATAAGGACAATTTCTAAAGAACACAATTGTTCAGTTGGCAGTATTTCCCTTTATTGTTTGGCCAATTGTATACTGTGTCTGCATTCCTTCAGGACCGTATGCTCATAGTTGATATATTTGGAGCATTTACTTTTTTTGTTTGTGGTGCAAGTTTGTGACTGGGGCTGCTGGTTTTGTATCTTTGTTTTGGTTTTGTTCATATAACAATGGCATAGAATTGCTTTCAGGGATAAATATTTTTTTTAAAAAAGAAATTTACTTTTTTACTTTTTGTGCATGTACCATCAAATCGGGTCTGACTGGTACAGGAAGAGATTGTCCCTCCTTCTCCAGAAGAGCATCTGGTGGATTTGAACTGCACACCTCAGGGATTGCACTGCAGCTTCCTGCCACTAGGCCACCAGAGCTCTCTTCAGGGATAAAAATATTAAGGGCCACTAAGTTGGGAACAGAAAGGAGGACTGAGGCCAGAGGAGGGCAAAAAGGACCTCAGAAACAAGACTCCGGGTCCTTTTCTTTGTTTGCCAGCATCATCCCTGAGGTTTCTAGGAGGAACTCCCATCCTTCTTGCACTGAAAACCAAACCAGCACCCCCATCTCCCAAGATACACTCTCTCTGCAAGGCTTTTATGACCCTGTGATTTATTTTAATGGCAACAATTGTTTTATAAGCTAATAACATCCTAAATTATTCATGCATTTCCTATATTAAGTGTCCTGTAAAGAGGGGGGTCCTTCAGAAGCTTTTGTCCAGCTGCCCTTGTTTTTCCGAAAAAGCAATGAATGTGGGGAAACTTTGGGGCCAGTAAATCTGAGACAGTCGGTACTTCATTGATGTGTATAGGGATCTGGGTCAAGATTAAGAGGGTACTTTTAATTTTTTTCTCATTGTCATTGACTAATAGCTGACTCTTCAGTGGGACTCGGAGGCTGTAAGTTGTAAACCACACATGAGGAGACTCCCACTCCTGTGGAGCCCGAGTGAATCTGAACTGACAGAGAGGCCTGGCTTATGGGTTAGCAACGTGACTCCTGTGGACTACACCACCCAGCTAATAAAGAGAAGAAAGAAAAAGAGGGAAGAAGTCTTTCCTTCCTCTGCCCCTTTCACAAAAAATGCTGCTCTGATGACCAATGTAAAGGCAGTGGGTGGTTCAGTCGTGGGATTTTTATCTTCCAGACAGAAGTGCAAAGTTCGGTCCCAGGCAATGCATCTCATGCACAGCGACCACCTGTCAGTAGAGGTTTGCACATTGCGATGACACTGAGTAGGTGTCAGCGAGCTTCCAGACTACAATGGACTAGGCATGTGGTCAATGGCAACATTTTTAACAATCATTAATTAGACTCAAGTGAGCACTGGTGGCCTAGCAGTAAGAAAATGTACTGCAATGCCAAAGGCACGCTGTTTGAATCCACCAACTGTTCTATGGTAGAAGGATGAGCAATCTCCTCCCGTGTGATTAAGTGTCTCAGAAAACCCACTGGAGAGTCAGCTGTGGGTTGTTTCTGACTCGATGGTACTCAACAACAACAACTGGACTCAGCAGATGCTCACTGAATCCCCTGGACCTAGGCCCTCGCTGATTGCCGGTTACTAAGTGTTCCTCCTTTGCGTGGGCACACTTCGATTTGGATCATGCATGAATCCTCCAGGCAGGGGGACCTGATGATTCAAAACCTCTTCCCAAACCTCAGGAATAAGAATTTTAGCCTCTGTATATGCAATCACTGTCTTCACCAGAATCTTAGAAACCTAAATTGGTTTTCTGCCGGCACTCTTCAGGCTCCATTTCTGAATTTTCTGTCAAGATGCTCGGGATGATGACCCATCTTCCGGATCACTGCCTGTTAGAGTTATTTCATGGACCAGGAAGAGGGCTGATGGGCAGTGGGAGGGAGAGCTCAGCCTGCGAGCTGGGTTATTTCAGTGCCACCACAGAGTTGACCACATCAGGCCTACCAGTTAGCCCTGAGAGGGGCAGGCAGTATGCAGTGTCAGCCATAGAGGCGTCCTGTGTGGTTGTGTGCTGTCGACTTGCTTCCAACTGGCTCACAGCCCTCCATGTGACAAATTAGAACAGCCCACAGGGTTTCACAGGCTGTAATCTGTATGGGAACAGGTTGCCAGGTCTTTCTCCTGTGGAGCTGCTAAGTGTGTTTGAACCATCAACCTTCTGGTTAGCATCCAAGTTTTCAGTTCTTGCACCACTAGGATGCTTGTGACAGTGAAAAACCCAGCCCTGGCCACTTGAGTAACAACTCCAGTGGACACACTGTATTAAAATGACGACATGCCTGATATAACACTGATTCAGGTGTCAGGTGCACATTGCAAGATGGTTTGACATTCACTCATTATCTGTTTCTCTTAGCTGCCATCCAGCGTGCCCGGCTGATGGCTTTGCAATGCCCAACAGCATCCCCTGCAGCCTGGTCCCACACCAGCCCTTTCAGTTACCAACTGGACCACTGTGCTACCCAGGGTTTTGAGCGGCTGATTCTCAGCAGCAGCTCAGCAGGCCCACCCTCCTGTTCTGTCGTATCTGGATGCCCCGCTGACACGTGTCGAGCATCACAGAAGCCTCCACTGTGGAAGCCTCCTCAGACAGGTAACAGTGGCACCTGGGAACACTGGCCAGGAATCAAATTGTGTCTCCCACAAAGAAGACAAAAACCCTGCCTCTGGACGGCCACTCGTTCAGAAAGAGCAAGGAAAGATTCTCTCTCTGCCCTGTCCCTTAGTCAGCTTAGCTGTCTCCAGCCTCCTGACTCCTTGTTAGGCATACATAGCCTTTACCTGTTAATCAAAAAGGTTCTGCACATTGCTACCCACATTCAGCTTTCAGATCAAACCACTCTGCGGTTTAAACTTTCCAGTGGCTTCCCTCATCCAGATTAAAAGCCAAGCTCTTCACTGTGACCACGAACGCGTCATTAGAGCAGCTCTGCCTCTCCTCTCACCTCCCTGTGATGCTGTCCTGCTCTTCACCAGCTGCACTGGTCAGCCAGGGGTTCACATCACACCCAGACCTGCCATCAACCTGAAGGACCCTTCTGAGGACTGCCTGCTTCTCAGAGTTCAGCACAGAAGTCTTTGTCTCCACATGGCCATCCATGAGACCTCTACTCTACCCTGTGTATCACCTTCATATCTTACATCACTATCACAAATTATTGTTTATTTATACCTCCCTACACAGAATAGGCAAGAATTTTTTTCTGCCTTGGTCACTAAGGGTGTCTAGTCGTACTCAAACAGAAATTCTTGGGTGGTGCAAACAAGTCCGTGGCTACTAACCCAAAGGTTATAGGTTCAAGCCCATTCAGAGGTGACTTGGAAAGAAGCCTTGGCAATCTACTTCTGAAAAATCATTGTGTTGTTGTTGCTGATTGCCGTTGAGTTGAGGTTGACTCATAGTGACTCTATGAACAAAAGACCTAATGCTTTCCATAGCTATCATTGGTTCTCCAAGTTCATAGAGTTTCCAGAGGCATGTGTTTTAGGAAGTGGATGCCACTCCTGCCTCCCAACCTGTTTCACAACTGGGAGCTCCACCAAACACTGGCCACAATGGCAAACTATTATGGTATTTGATATCCCCATGGCACAAGGTTCAGCATCACAGCAAACCCAGGATACTTCATACAGCACATTGACAAAGAGTGATGTGCAAAGTGGAAGAATATTCCTCCAGATATAACAGCACTAGTCTCATTTAGCAGTGATTAAGTGTTGTAGTGTCAAATATGACTCATTAAGCTTTGCACAGAAGACTTGAACTCTGTTCTATGATTAACATCATTTTGGTACATTTATAAGAGAGTTTGTGCCACTGAAAACCCTAATAAACCTTAATTCTTAGACAAACATGAGGTCACCAGAACTAGAGTGAACTCAACAGCAACTGGTAGTTCTAAGAGAGCAGTACACGGTTGTTATGTGCCATCGAATCAGAACAGATTCCTGCATCCAGCAGGTTCTCAGAGGCAGTAAACCTCTTGGGAGGAGATTACTCAACTTTCTTCCAAAGTGCATTCAAACTGTCTGTCTTTAGGTTGGCAGGGAAGCTTCTTACCATTAGGTCACCAAGGTCTATGGAGTGAAAGAACAAATGCTTCATATGTATAAAACAATGCCATCACTTACACATGCCCTTTGAGCTTATTGCCAGAGGCCTGACTGCCCACTATGGAGTGTCAGAGACTGTCACTCATACAGGAGGAGAAGTCCTAGATTTCTTCCAAGGAGCCACTGGTGGATTCGAACCACCAGAGAGATGCAACCCTTGGATTAGCAGGACAACTCCCTGTGAACAACATCATCAGACCTCACTTATTCAAGATTAGGGTATATTCTAAGCAATTTAAAAAAAATCAAACTCATCACTATCACATCAGAACCAAGGGCTGTTAATCACATGGGAGGAGACTGACCATATTCCTCTTTCAGGGCTGCTGGTTGATTCAGACTACCAGAGACGCACAGTCTAAAGGCTGTGATCTATGCAACTAGAGCTTCCCTTTGAAAGATTTAAAAAAAAAAATCACAGTTTATATATAGGTTGCACTCAAGGCATTTAACCTCATGCTAGGTTACATGGGAAAATAAAGGCTACATTTGTAATATTGTTCTTTTCTTTAAATTCTATATTATAAAATCAAAGACCTTTCTTTGGTCTTGTCACAAGTGGAATCAAACTTAACTGGAAAGGACACAGAGACAGAGACACTGCCCACAGGGAGAGCAACGTACCCCCATGCAGTGGAAGCCTGCCAGAACAGCCTACCTGTCATGAGGAAGAGGAGCCCAGCCACGTGCTGCGTCAGGCTCTCCTCCCAGAAAAAACTGACCGTGGCCACGATGCAGCCGCACAGTAGGACGGCCACCGCCATGCCCAGGAAGCCGGCAGTGATTCTTCTTAAATCTGGTCTCCAAACAGAAACAGACATGCAAAAGAGAAGAAAAGTGGTTGCAAATTAGACAAGGATGAACTCTGAATATATGTGTGAAAACTCATAAGCTACATTTGGGAGACTGCCATGGACCACTAGGAGAACAAATAGGTCTACCTCGGAGAAGGTGAAACCAAGTTTCTCCTTGAAGGCTAGGATGTTCAAGCTCCGTCTCACATATTTTGGGCATATGGCCAGGAGGAATCAGTCCTTGGAGAAGGACATCATGCTCAGAAGGGTTGACGGAGAGCACAGGAGAGGAAGACCCCAAATGAGATGGGTTGATACAGTGACTAGGGCAATGGGGGTTGGTGTGGCAGAGTCAGTGAGAGTAGCTCAGGACAGGGTAGGATTAGAGCTGTTTTACATAAAGCTGTGGGTAACTCGATGGGGACATGACAACAACATGGGGAGACTGGGGGTCTGCATGGCCAAGGTGGTGCAGGGGATTCATTCCCAGATTACTCCCTAACAGGGCAGACAGACGGCTGTGACAAATTAGGGGTCAGGGTCCTCCCACTCTGAGTCTACAAGGAAATTCACAGCAAACAGAGAATAGACTAGAGTGCAGCCCCAGGGCAAACATAATCATTAGTCAACTGAGAGTGAGGCAGTGGGAGGACCTTTGCTATGATCAAGAGAACTGTACGAATGTAGGTGAGGCTGGCTTTGGAGAAAAAAACCTCAACAGTGAGCTTTACTGAATGAAATATGGTTTGACATGAGTGCTATGGATGCCAATTATTCTAGTTTTCATTTACATATATGCCTACCTATTTTCAGGTGTCCTAAGCAATGCAAATGGTTAAGTGCATGGCTACTGACTGCCCAAGAGCTAGGTGGTTCCATCCACACAGTGCCATCTTAGAGGAAAGGCTAGCAATCTTGTTATTTTGTGTCATTGAGTTAACTATGATGCAAAATGACTCTGTGAACAACTGATCTGCATCTTGCCTGCCCTGCACCATCCTCTGATCTCCAGCATGCTCAAGTCCTTTGTTATAGTCACCATGTCAGTTCAGCTTGTTGAGGGTCTTACACTTTTTCTGATTCTCCACCTTTACTAGCATGATGTGTTTTTCTAAGAACTGGTCCCCCCCGACAACATGCCCAAAGTATGTAAGACTAAATCTGACCATCCTTGCCTCTAAGGAACACCCTGATTTCACTTCCTCCAGGACAGAGTTGTCTGTTCTTTGGGCAATCCATGAGCCGTTCACTACTCCTCTCTCACATAACAACTCAAAGGCAGTGTTTCTTCTGCCATTTATTGTCCAACTTTCAGATGCATATGGAGTCAGTGAAGATACCCATTATATGGATCAGGTGCACGTTAGTCTTTAAACTGACATCATTACTCTTCAGTTGAAGAGGTCCTTGACAGCAGATTTTCTCAAAGCAAATAATTTTTACACTGAAAGTATTTTATTTTAATATTTTTAATTGTTGCACATTTTCTTCTTCTCCTCTCTCCCTCCACCAGCCCTCCCCACAATGCACCCTTCTTCCAGATTATTGTCATACATATACTGCCTAATATAATCCCTTTCAAATAGTTCTTCCCTTTTTCTGATTTAATGAAGTGTCCGTTATTTAGCCACTCTTTTCCCATTCTCTCCTCCATGTCAGTACTATTTTATAACAGCAGTGTTCTGAAGTACTTGTACTTTTGTGACTGAGATATTTCACTCAATATAATGTATTCCAGACTTGCCCATGTTGTATAATGTTTTACAAGTCCATTGTTTTTCAGTGCTGGATAATACGCCAGCGTGTTAAGGCACCATAATTTTTCTACCCACTGTTTTGTTGATGGGCACTTGAGTTGCTCCAATCTCATCACAATTGTGAATAACGCAGCAACAAACATGGGTATGCATGTCTTTTGAATTCTTGACTGATGCTACTATAAGTGCTGATTGCAGATCCAAGTAACTGAGAATGTTGACAACTTCAATCTTTTCTCCAGCAAACATAATGTTGCCTATTGGTCCAGAGGCAGCCTGGTCCCCACATAATCATTCACTGAAATCTCTGTGGAGCCATTTTACTCTAAAACCCATTGGGGTCACTGTGAGTCAGAATGGATCAATGGCAAATGGGTTAGTATATACAAATGGCTTTTCTACCTGTTTTCAAAGAAGCCCTGATAGTACAGTATGTGACACACTTAGCGGCAGACAGCAAGTTCAGTGGTTTGAAACCAAAGAGATGTGGTCACCCGCGCTGTAGAGATTACAGCTCAGAAAATTCCATGAGGCAGCTCTACCCTGTCGCATTGTGTTGTCTGGAGTCAGAATCAACTCAACAGTAACAAGTATCTATTTTCAAAAAATATTTGACACAGTGTAGACAATCACGGTGACTAAGACAGTGGCCCAGTTTACAGATAAGTGGCATCTTATAAATGCTCCCACCCAAAAACACCCCACAAGTCCCACAATTAAGCACCCATTTACACAGGATTGTTGTGTGCTGTCGAGCTGGAACCAACTCACAGCTGATCTTCCAGCAGGCTTTCAGAGGCAGTAAATCACACAGGAGGAAATTTCTCATCCTTCTCCCAAGGAGCAGATGGTAGATTTGAACCACTTTCCTTTGGGATTGCAATTTAGCTTCTTATGACTAGGCTACTAAAGATCCCCTTTACACAGAGTAAGGAGAGACTGTTCCCATGGGTTAGACAGATTGGTAGATCCAGCTGTAGAGATGGGTCTATTGCAAAAGCAGAAATGTGTTCACTGAACCAGGAACTCAGTCTCTAC
This sequence comes from Elephantulus edwardii, assembly GCF_000299155.1. NCBI lineage: Eukaryota > Metazoa > Chordata > Mammalia > Macroscelidea > Macroscelididae > Elephantulus > Elephantulus edwardii. The sequence goes on from NW_006399769.1 coordinate 14,589,707, forward strand.
ACCACACCGGGGCAAAACCCCTTGGCTTTGACATGTCTACCCCTTGGTAGACTGACATGCGCCTGGTCATACATCTGCTCTGATAGCTGCATCAAAATTAGATCCTACTCTCCTACTAATATCTTTTCTCTTTTTTTTCTATTTCCTTCTTAGTTCATAGTTTCTTGTGCAAAACTAACCATAAAGAGGTATTTGCTGAAGGTCTACAGTCTTCTTTTAAAATGATCCCAAATACCCATCTGCTGATCTAAGGGCAGCCAGTCAGCAGGTCTGGGCCAATGTCAATGCAAGAAGATAAAGGATCATGCACCCCTGGCAGCGCTCGGATGCCAGACATAGCTTCTCACCAGCTGGGGGAGGGTGGGCTTCTCTGTCAACGTGGAAGGAGCTCAGGCTTGTAGCTATGACTTCCAGGTGTCGCAGGGGTGCCACATAGAAGGCAATGACAGTAGCTTCTACTCTGACTCAGCATCCTAGCCTCACACAGATTCTCTATCTTCTTTAATAAGGGGATTCCTCCTTTCCAGCTCAGAGCATGCAAAGTAAAGTGATGCATCTCTGCATTTTCTGCCTAGAAAAGGAAGGATATGGATACCACAGAGCAAGGGGCCAGAGGCAGCAACCATTTAGAAAGGCTAGGCTGAATGTTAAGGGCGTAAGTAGTTTTGAGACATCCACATCTGAGCAGGGGAAATGTAATAACAGCTCAGCCACTATTATCTTGCGACCTCCTGAATCCCTTCAGGGTTCCATTTCCTGTGACCATTAAAAGGCGCAGGGTTCAGATACAATCCATGAGGGGGTCACATTAGCACCACACATCAGGCTTATCCAGTAGACATAGTATAGGTCACCAAGAAGGATGTTCTGAAAAGAAACCATGTCTGAGGCTGCTCAAAATGTCTTTCCTAAAAAAATAATTAAAAAAAAGTCTTTCCTAAAGAACACCAGGAAAGTACTAAGAAGAAGGAGAAAGGAAAAAGACGAAAAAGGAAACAATATGTTGCCATTGATTGATCCCAGCTCATGACAATGCTGTTTGTTACAGAGCAGAACTTCTTCATGACATTCATTCTGCTATAATCTCTATGGACAGACTGGCAGGCCTTTCTTCTGCAGTACAAAGAACTGTGAGTTCCGATCATCATTGGAGCCAAGCACAAAATGTGCCAACCAAATGCTATCTTCCTTCCAGGGCAATAACATGGTAAAAGTTCTTGGAGTAAAGAAACATGGTTCTTTTTCAGGATTCTGTGACCATCTTTCTGCATTACACATAGCCAGACACTATAAGTTTCTCTAGGAAAATGATTAAGACAAAATATACCAAGTGCCAAGTGTGCTCATGAAGAAGGAATACAAGAGCACACTTAATATAAGAACAGATCTATTGAGAAATGATCCTTAAACTCAAGCAAGGAAGAAATTCTAGGATGTCAGGCTATGTTGAAACAAACCTCTTTTTACAGTAATGACTTTAGTCTGAAATTTATCAATCATAATGTTTGTAGATATTAGACCACTGGTAAGGCAATGGCATAAGAGCTTCTGTTTATGTGTTTGAGCTACAAAGCAGAGCCTTTTGTACTGCTCTGTAGAAGAGTTTACGTACACAGTGAAATGCTGCTTGAATTTCTGCAGTGATGACTTTGGTCACCAAATTAGATCAGCGAGCTCCAGACTGCATATCTCATCAGAAAATCATAATCAACCTCATTCACTCACTCTCTCATCGCCATCAAGTCAAAACTGACTCAAAGTTTAACTTTCCAGTGGTTTTTCTGAGACTTGTAAGTCACCCAGGAGGAGACAGCCCATCTTGGAGCTGCAAGTGGATTTGAACTGTCCAAGAGACACTGCCTTTGGTCTAGCACTACCGCTCCCTATGGGCTATGCCACCGAAACTCCTGAGGAGGTAAACACTGAAAGAATTCCCTTTCAATTTGGCTTCCATGGGCTATCAGAAGGCAGTCCAAATAGTGTGAAGGTAAACATAAGCCTTCGTCAGTTTCATATTGTGTAATTCTTTCTAGAATTTCATATTTTCCTGACAGTGAAAAAGAGCAGTTCCTGCCTTTGAGATGTACAGGTAAGGGACACCCTCTGAGAAAATGACAACGTTCACTCATAAAGACATTTAGCAGAAACACTGAGCTCTAAGATAGACACAGGAGCTAAAATAAATATTGTATAAACAAAACAAAAATAAGAGTGTCTAAGGTATAATCTTGGTTTTCTATGACTGGTGGTGGAGAAGGCTATTGTACCTGATATTTTGGTAGAAAAATAAAAACGTCAGTAGATTGTCTGTGTACAGGCTCCGCCAGGTGGACACATGCATGGCGATGACTTACAGTCTGCTGCCTAGTTTCTACACACTTCTTTGTACATTTATGTGAAGTTGTGTTTATACAGTTGTGTCTATATCACTGTGAAATGATCCTCTGTTTGAGCCCAGAGGTCCAAGGTGATGAGCACAGAATCTTTCAGCCCAAATGGAAATATTTTTTAAACCAGAAAGACCACTTCTGAAAAAATGACCTCTGACCCTGTTCCCAAATACTTACGAAGCAGGTGCCATTCATCTTGCTGTATTGTCTTGGTCAAATTGAAAGGAATATTTCGTAAGCGGATTGGCTGAGAAAAGTGGTACTTGATGGCTGTGCATCTCTGTGCAATACCTTGAAGGGGGGAAAAATAAATAAAGTATTTACTGGCCTTGTAGATAAATTCTGGAGAAGTAAGACAGAACAATATATGGGAAGGAGGGGAGGGATCTTTCAGTGACTCTCATTAACAGGGACAAGTTAGAGCAAGAAAACCTAAAACATCAAATCATTTTTAAAATTGCATTTTGTTTTTAATGTACTAAATTTTATAATGAGCTATGCTCCCCAAGTTGTTTTTCGACAGAATCTGTATCATCTAAACATAAAACTCATCAAGAGAAATGTCCTGAAACTATACAGGTGGCTGGTAGTAATCAGCTTCAACTTTAAGTTAACACAGATGAACTAACATACACCTATCTTTGACCCAGTCTCCAATTCTCAAATAAGCTGTATCCAAAAATTCATGAGGATGTTCCTTATTTGAACATGCACACTCTTTCGCTCTCCAATTCTCACTGCTGTCAAAGTGGAAATGACTCATAATTGACCTTCTAGTAGATTTTCAGAAGCTGTAAATCACACGGGAGGAGATTGCCCATCTTTTTGCTACAGAGCAGGTAGTGAATTCAAAATACCCATTGTTTGGTTGGCAGCTCCCTACCCACTGGGCCACCAGAAGCCTAGACGACATATTTCCGTAGAAAAAACTTTCTACATGGTGCTTTGGACAGGAATCGGCTTTCTATTCCATCCATTAAAGCCTGTTTAACCCTTGCTTTTGTTGTTAGCTGGAATTGAGTCAATCCCTGTTCCTGGCACCCACATGCACAAGAGAAGGAAATACTGCCCAGTTTGAAGCTACCCCTGTGATTGGCTGCAGATTGGACTCTTTGGATCCAGACAGTTTTCACCGTCTGATTTTCAAAACTCTTATCACCAGACCTTTCAGCATCGTAGAACACACAAGTCTCCACTGACTGATGCATGAGGGACACTGGCCAGAGTTCAATCCACATCACCTTCTACAAAGTGGGAATTCTATCAGGAAACCATCAATGCCTCCTACTTAACTTTTAAACAGCTGGATATAATTCTTTGATACTCACTGTGCTGGCCTAAATCTTAACACTGAGAAAATAGGGTAATGTTGGAAAAGGAGAGGAAACTCCCTACAAAGACTCCCCCTAAATCTGGCCATACAGTGAGCCCAGGAACAACACTGTAAAACAGGCAAGTGTGTCCATTGGCTGATTTCGATACTATCTTTCCCCCTAGGCTTTTCTATGGTATCAATCCATATGGACCTATTTTTTTTTCTATACACATTCTGAGTCTCGTAAAAATTACTTACTCCACCTTCAAAGCAAAAAGCATAAACAAAACAAAGAAAAACTCTTCTGTTTCCCACTGCAAACCATCTTGGCCAGTTGTTAGGAAAAATGCAATCTGATTAAGTTAAAATTATCAATGTCCTTTTACTCTGGCAGCTATTAAAAAAAATCTCCATTAAGGCAAATAACTCTCTAATTAGTAGAACTGAGTATCTTACAAAAAGTGAAATAAAAATAACTCAAGCACTAAAAGTGGGAGGTTAACATCTGAGGAAAGTCTGCATTGTGATCAGCTCAGCCCCTTTCATGAATGCACCTACAAGATCATCTTCCCAAGAGTCTCTCATACGCACATGGGAAGGATGCTTGATTCACAGGCCTGGACCACACTGCATAGTCTAACACACAATGTCTAATGTGGAGCCTAGAAACCAGATTTTTAAGAACCACCCCAAATAATTTTGATCCAGACAGCCTTTGAATCTCACCTTCAGGGGGGAACTATAATAAATTTAGACAGCTTTGATTTTTTTTAGAAGCTTCTTTTTCCTTCTTAAACCATAGGGTGTGGGGTTTTTTAAAATTCAAAGACACTCTATATTTTTGTTTGTTCCTTTTTTTAGCATGGACTTATGGGAGTGGTTGTAAGGTCTATGACACAGAGAGTCAGGGGAATAGTAACAGGTTACATATCAATTCAGTCTCAGTGAGAAATGACTGGTCTTGAAAAGTGTAAATAGTTCCATATGAGGACAAAAGATAAAAGAGGACAATAAGGACTATAGTAAATGGCTACAATTATATTTTTTTAAAAACTACTATGTTCTCTTATACTCATCTACTAGTTAACACTGAGGCTCTGTATGAGCAAAAAATAAGCTAAAACAGAGATGAAAGTGTGCTCCAACTCATCCAGAACCACTCAGCCAATGCTGGGGGATGTGATGGTCCTGAATAGTTAAGGAAACCTCCATCCGATTGTTAGCTGACCCCTGAAAGCAGAGAGTACCAGAAGAATGCCTGTTATTTCATTGACTATGCAAAGATATTTAACTGTGTGGATCACAACAAATTGTGGCTAACAGTGAAAAGGATGGGAATCCCAGAGCATTTGATTGTGCTCAGGTGAAACCGTTGCCTAGAGCAAGAAGTTGTTTTCCAGACAGAACTAGTGAATACTGAAACACAGTCAAAAAGAAGCACATCAGAGATGTATCTTTTCTCCATAACTTTTCAATCGATATGCTGAACAGATCATCAAAAGGGCTAGAGACTTGATAAAGAAGAATGCATCAGGATTCATAAACAGCCTACATTATACAGATGACACAACCTTGTTCACTGAAACTGAAGACTTGAAGCACTTACTGCAGAAGATCAAGGACTGAATTCCTCAGTATAGATTGCATCTCAACATCAGAAAACAGAACACCTCAACAGTCAGGACAATAGTCAACATGATGATAGATGGAGAAAAGATTGATGGTGTTAAAGATTTCATCTTTCTTGGTTCCATAGTCAACAACCCCTCCACCAGCAGTCAAGAAATCAAAAGATAAGTGTCACTGGGAAAATCTGCCATCAAGGACCTCTCCAGAGTGCTAAAGAGCAATGATACCAATCTAAAGACTAAGGTATGCTTGATCCAAGCTATGGTCTTCTCAATTGCTTGCTATGCATCTGGAGAGCTGGACAATGACTGGATGACAAAAGAAGAATTGATGTCTTTGAGTTGTGGTGTTAGAGAACAGTATTGAACATATTCTGGACTGCCAAGAGAGCAAACAGGCCTATCCTATGAAACCAGTTTGCTCCTTGGAGGCAAGGATTTTGAAACTTTGTTTCACATACTTTGGGCATGTTGTCAGGAAGGACATGCTTGGAAGGGTGGAGGGTCAGTGCAGAAGAGGAAGACCCTGGATGAGATGAATTGACTCAGTGATTGGGGTAATGGAGGCAGGTGTATCACAGACAGAAAGGTCCTGCAACTTTCACATCCAAGTAACTGGATCAATAACTAAAAGGTCTATGGCTTGAATGAGGTGCACTTTTGCTCCTTAACCTTGGAGAGGTCCTTGACAACAGATTTTCTGAAGTAGAGAATAAGAACAGAGTAATAGAAATGGTTTTTATTAATAGAAATTCTGAAATTGAAAGGTAATACTGAGAAAATTGCAAAAATTACCCATATGGGCTCAAAAGAAGAGTTTAACAAGCAGAGACTAGAATCATCAAACTTGAAGATGGGTAATTAAGTTTACTCTATCTTAGGAGTATAAAGTGGGGGTGAAGACAAAAACTAAGCAATATTAGAGACCTGATGGTGGGACAAAATAAAATAATTAGATTCCTAGAAGGAGAGAAGAACAGAACAAGGCAAAGGGAATATTTTAAAAATTAAAGGTCAAAAGGTTGATAAAAATACAATCAACTCATACAAGTAGCTTAAACAAGAACAAATATGGTAAACACACAGAAAAATTCACAGCTGAACAAATGATAATTAAACTCCTGAAAACCAAAGACAAAGATTCTTAAAGCAGCAGAAGCGAAACAATGTATCACATACAAAACCGAAAACCAGCCAACCAACCAACCAACCAACCTCATTGCTGTCAAGTTGGAACGAGCTCATATTTATTTGATCCAGTGGGTATTCAGCTGCTATAAATCACATGGTAGGAAGCTGCTTCTTTCTCCCAAGGAGCTGCTGGTAGATTGGAACTTCTAGAGAGGTACCACCTGTGGGTCAGTTGTGCAACACTCCATGGACGAGGCCATGAGAGCTCCTTTCACAAACCAGGATCTCCCTATAATATGAGCTAAAAACTCACCTGAAACCGTGAAGGTCAGAAGGAACTAGGATGACATCTCAAATCTCAGATACAAACAACTCTCAGATAAGAACTCTGTATACAGCAAAGTTATCATTAGTAAATTATAGCATTTCTAGATAAATAAAAACGGAAAAGCTATATTACTAGCACATTTGCCCTATAAGAAACAGTAAAAGGAGTCCTTCAGATGGAAACCAGAGAACCCCAGATAGTAACTCAAATCCATGTGAAATCAAGAGCACCTGTAAAGGCATCTACATTGGAATACATAAGACGGTGTAAATAATAATGATACTTGTAAATGTGCCGATAAGCATATAATTTATAAAGATGTAATTTGAATGATTATAATAACAATAATAACAAAGAATGGGAGAGGGAAAAGGAATAATACAGAAGCTAAGTTTCTGTGCACACCTGGCTTGGAGGCTCCTGTGTAGTGGTTTCACTCTGGAAGATGATTTCTCGCATCTTGATGAGGATCACGTAAGGAAGGTTTCTGGTTGTGTTATTATTGGCTTTTATCCTACACAAGAGGATGTCAGGTGACTGGACTTTTGCCTGATTTAGCTAATCACGACCCAAGGGTGGAGGGTCTACTTGATTTACTGTCAATAGCATTTGTTGGGCTTGCCTGTCTTTAAAATACCATTGGGTCCTCAGGTCAAATTAATTCATTTTGGGATGAACATTCTTTAAGTGGTACAGGAGTCATCTGTCTAATTGCTGCACTGAAGTAACTTGGAGTTGCTGCGATGCTAAACATAGTCATGTCAAATACCATAATGGTTACCCATCATGCACAATGTATGGAGGAGCTTCCAGATTGATTCAGATTTGGAAGCAGGAGTCACGTTCACTTTCTAAACCATGTGCCCCTGGGAACTCTATGAACATAGAGAAATTATATTAGTTATAGAACAGGGTTCAAATATTTTGTTCATAGTGTCGCTATGAGTTGTATTTGAGTTGACAACACTTAACCATTGCTAAGTGAGACTAGAGTTGTTATATTTTAGAGGAACAGTTTTCTAAGTTGTACATCATTCTTCTGTCAGTTTCCTGTACTCAGGTAATCTGGGTTTGCTGTGATGCTGAACCTTGTGCCACTGGGGTGTCAAATGCCATAATGGTTGCCCAAAGTGGACAACGTTTGGTGGAGCTCCCAGTTTAAGCCAGGTTTGGAAGCAGGAGTGGTATCCACTTCCTAAACAACATGCCTCTGAAAACTCTATGACGATGGTTATAGAAAGGCTTTAGGTCTTTTGTTCATAGAGTCTCTATGAGTTGTGCTCAACTCGACGGCAATTAACAACTACAACAAGAAGTTTCTGTGTACTGATGAAATTAAACAAAGAGCTCTGGTGGCCCAGTGGGTAAGAAGTAGCCCTGTTAACCCACAGGGGGTATCTCTCTGGCAATTTGAATCCACCAGGGGCTCTGCAGGAAAATATGTGAAATTTCCTGTGTGATTTACAGGCTCTAAAATGAGCTGGTCCTTACTCAGTGGCAATAAGAACGTGGTATGTAATTAAAATTAAGTTGTATTAATCCAAACCAGAAGGTTAGGAATTAATACAGTAATTATAAGCTCAGAAAAACTACTAAGAGTGTAACTAAAAATAATAAATAATACAATAAATTACACAAAAAATACTGGAAAGTGTCTATTTACTAAAGAAAAAAATAATAACAATGGATGAATAGAAGAACAAAACATAAAACAGTGTCATGGACTAAACGGAATTTCCCCTATAATAAGCTCTCAGATTCCTAGGCTATGATTCTCAGTGGATTAATAGTTATATAATGATGTAATAATTCCAAAATATAATCTGATATACTATCAGTTCACAGAGGATGAGGATGGGATATAACATCCTTACTCAACTCATAGTCCTGATCTGATTAATGTACGGGAAATTTTCCTAGGATATGGTCTGTATAACTCTCCATCTTGAAAGAGGTAAAGAAACAGATTTCTAAATAGAGATGGAGCAAGAAAGAAGAGCCAAGGACAGAGTGCATCCTGTGGACCTGGGGCTCTGAGCTGAGACTCTCCTAGACCTGAGCAAGACTGATGCCAAGACTTGTGGAGAACACCAAAGAGCACCAAGCTCATGGGGCCTGAGAGCAGGCCCTTCTTCCAGAGCTGACAGAGAGAGATAGCCTTCCAGTAGAGATCGCACCCTGAATTCACTTTATGGCATCCTGAAGAAAAATAGCACAATATAAATAAAGACAATAGAAGAAGAATTGAAGCCTTGGAGCTGTGCTGTTTGAGAAGAACACTGAACATCTCATGGATGGCCAAGAGAACAAACAAATATATCTCATACGAAGTGCAGTCAGAGTGCCCCTGGGAGGCAAAGACGATAAAGCTTCACCTCACATACTTCAGGCATGTTGCTAGGGCATGATGCTTGGAAAGGTGGAGGGTCAGTGAATGAGAGGAAGACCCTCCATCAGACAAACTGACACAAACTGCAGCAATGGGTTTCAGGAAGTGAGAGGATAACATAAGAGAGGAGTTCATAAAGTCACCAGGGGTCATATTTGACCTGAGGACACCTAACAACAACAACAAAGAAAACTGTAGGCCAATATCCATTCTAAATATAGAAACAAAACTATTAAACAAAATACTAGCAAACTGAATCTGCCTTTTGTTGTGATGTGCTGTAAAGTTGGAACCAACTCATGACTGACCCTCCAGTGGGTTTACTGCCCCCCCAGTGGGTTACTGCCCCCCAGTGGGTTTCCTGCCTCTGAGGAGGCAATAAGTCACACAGGAGTCAATTGCTCATCTCTCTTCTGTGGAGCAGGTGCATTCAAACCATGAGCTTTTGTGTTGGCAGCGCAGCTCTTCACCACTAGGCCACCAGAGCATATTAAAAGGTCACCACCAAGTGGGGTTCACCCCAGGAGTGCAAGGCTAGTTCAACATGTGAAAATCAATCAATGAAATACACTATACAGGTGGGGAAAAGGAGAAAAATTGTATGATAACTATCTCATGGATACAGAAGAAGCCTTTGACAAAATACTCAACCACCACCTGACAAGCTAGATAGGAAAGGCATTATTCGTTCCACTAAGCAGAAAAATCTGAAGCTCAGAGAGGTTCAATAACTAGCCCAAGGCCGCAGTGAAAGACATTAACCAAGCTAGCTCTACTGTTCTACTGTTAGCCCAACTTTGTACAGGACTCACTCAGGAAAGATAAAAATCCTTAATGTTTTAGGAATGTATCTTAAGTCTATGGGTGGTTAAACTGTGTTATTAAATACACTGTGAGTTTAAGAGGGAAGCAGGCAGCAATGAGACCAGAGCAGGCTCTTCTGGACTCAGAATTGACACTCAGAGTTCTATCTGTGTATTATCCACACTCTTCCACACATGCTATTTGGAGAGGAGATGTGCTACAGGGCAGACTCAATGGCTACATGCCATCCACACATCACTGAAGCAGTTTGACAGAGAACGGTCAAGGCAAGGAGGAAGCTCTCAGACCCAGGGGAGCTGCGCTCCGAAGACCATCAGCAAGAGGGAATTACGGGGTTCCTTTAAAATCCTTGTCAGTCTCTTTAAAGCCCATCTCTTCCTCTGCCCCTTGCTGGGAACAGGCAGATCTCAGCCAGCAGGGAGAGAGGGAGGAAGGAGGTGAGCAGCCGGCCTGGCTCAGTGTTTTCTTGCTGCCCCAGGGGCGTCTGACATGTGCCAGGAATGAGGTAATCAGTGCACACATCTCCAAATTACCTTTCCTTTCCCAGTGGGCTCTCAGGACGAATTTAAACTGCCAAGAACACAGAATCGAGGAGGGAAAGGAAGTGGGGAGGTGGGGATCATGGAAAGGTCTGGACTGGACAATAACAAGCACACTCAAAGATTCCAAAAAGTAGGGGTTGATGGTAAGCCCGGGGCACCTCAGCTGAGTTTGCAAGAAAATGTTATCCAGGCGCAGTGTTTCACTCTGTTGGAAGATCATTAAGAGACCAGGGAGATTTAGAAGCGAAGGTGGGAGTGAAGGACAGATCAGCAGCCGTGTCAGCGCCCTACCATTAGCTGTTTTATTTCCTTGTTCTTAAACACTTGTTCAACTGTCATAGCACAAAGTCAAATAGAGTTGAAGAGGAAAGCGTACTATTAAGGTTTGGCCCCCTACAGCGCATACATATATAAAACTGACAAAATCAAGCTTGACTAAAGCCCAGGAAAAGATCTGTAGCTACTTGATGGCTTGCCAAAGACAAATGAAATATTTTTGATGAAAAAGCCATTCTACATATATACATATATGGTGATAAAGACAGAAGTTCCACAAACGTTATGTTAAGGAGTGATGCTGAGAAGATCCACAAGGAGGCATTAGATTCAAATGGTTTTCAAAGCCATGCATGCAAACTCTGAAATTAACTGGCTGGCTGGGATTAGGGAGCCACGAATCCAGCTCTCAGGAAAGGAACACAAAAGGCATGAGTCCACAGCACCAGATGGCACCTCACAATGGGGGGAACACACACGCAGCAGGGAGAAAAGAACAAGTCGTGGTCTATATTTAGTGATTAATTAGCTTCTTAAAGAGCCAAGGAGAGCCACTTTTAGGATGATATGAGCCACAAAACAAGATACAGAATTGTGTTGCATAGGGATTAGGAATGGGGCCTATGTCTGATGAAAGTCTGTTATTGCCAATGTTAATACAAATGAATATAGCTCAGAGTCAAGGCCTAGCAAATCAGGCTCCAGGCTAAATGGAAAAGAAATGGGAGGAGCAGCAGAGAATCTGTAAAAAACCATTACTGTCAAACAAGCATAAGGCTGCGTATACAGTTGTGTTGCCCACAGGGTGTTGTGCTGCTAATTCCCTGGTGGTTCCAACACAGCAGCGGTCAAGCAGGAGAAAGAAGGCCAGTCTCCTCCTCGGAGCTTCACAGACAGCTTTGGAAACCCAGAGAGGAGGGTCAGCGATTATTTGGTTCTTACTTCAAGGCAATTAAGACAAGATAGAGTTGTAAAATGTCTTACTTGGTTTTGAATCCCAACTGTGTACCTTTCTAACACATGACTTAACCTCTCCCAGCCTTAATTCTCTTATCTGTAAGAGAGGAGGAATTAGGGCAGATACTATTTAGGTTATTTTGAAAATGAGAAAGGTGGTTTAGAGATTCAGCACAGGATCACTGTAAGCACTCAGTTCACGGTGGCATTCTGTTATGAGTGATCTCTTAGCTTCTCCTCACATTTGCAAATAGAAGCCTTTGTACACTGCTGTTATTTGTTGTTAGGTGCTGTCAAGTAGTAGAGGACTCATAGCGACCCTATGAATGAAAGGCCTGAGCACTGTTCATAGGGTTTCCGGAGGCAAGCCATTTCAGAAGTGGATGCCACTCCTGCTTCCAAGCTTGTTTTAATTGGGAAGCTCCACCAAACACTGTCCACCATGAGTAACCATTATCACATTTGACACATCAGTGTCACAGTGTTTAGCATCACAGCAACCACGAGTTACCTCTGTACAGCAATGCACAGACCAGTGCTATACTACTTAGAAGAATGTTTGACCAAAAGCAATTTGAACCAGTAGAACTCTGTAAATGGACATTATAGAGTAGCCCAAACATACAGCAAGGTAAGCAGACACGTGAACAACGACCCAAACAATGACCGAGCCAATGACTCTCATATTACCTCTCTTTTTTTAACTACCTCAATGTGAACTCCACTACCTGCGCCTGAAAAGTTGGGTCCTTGCCTCTGTTCTCTCCACCCTGTCTGCATTGTCAGATAAAGTGCCTGTGTGAAGATAAGGCACCTCTAGAGCCTCAGCTACCAGAGTATAGAATGGAATGTGAAAACCTGATCATCTTTGTTATTGTTTGTCTGACATACTTTGGGCATGTTGCAAGGAGGGACCGGTCCTTGGAGAGGGACATCATGTTTGGGAGGGTGGAGGGATGGTGTAGGAGGGGAAGGCCTTCTATGAGGTGGATTGATTCAGTGACTGGGGTAATCGGGATGGGTGTGTCAGAGGCAGTGCGGTTGGCACAGGATAGATTGGGTTTAGGGCTGTTGTGCATAGGGTCACTATGAGTCACAGACAACTCGACAGCACATAACCACCACCACCACCACGTATCTCTTACAGTATCAGTAATGTAATACCTCTTTCTTTTTTAAGTAGGAAACAGTTTCACTTGCCAATATGTAATAATGCGATTACATATTTAATTTTTTAATTATGTATTAAAAACACAATGGAAAAATACTAAGTTCTAATGGGGGTCTGGTGGTATAGTCTGTGATTTATAGCCTCATGAAAACCTGCTGGAGGATCGGCTATGAGTCAGTTCTGATTTGATGGCACATACTGAAAGTTACACTGTCCGTGCTGTTACTGAATGCCAGTACGTCCATCCCAACTCACGTTGTTGGTGGTGGTGATGGTGGGAACCCACCCCAGTGGGAGCGGACGCTCCGGTGGGCTCTCAGCGGCAGTATGTCACACTTAGAGGAGATTGCTCATCCTCCTGCAGAGCGGCTGGTGGATTCCAACAGCACTCCTTTGAGATTGCAGCACAGCTTCTCAGCACGACGACACCAGGGCTCCCAACTCACAGTAGTTACCGACTGTGTAGAACTGCCCCACAGGGCTTCCCAGGCCGTAGTCACTGCTATGGTAGATATTTAAGTCTTCTGCTCCCATGAAGTCACTGGCTGGGTTTAGACTATCAACCTTTAAGCTGGCAGCCAAGCTCTTTTTTTTTTCTGCCTCCAATCCTGATGCTTTCTTCTTTTTCCTTTTTTTCAAACATCAAAAATGTTTTCCCTTTCCCCATTGTTGCATATTTTCGTCTTCCTTCATTCCTTCTTCCTCTAACCCTTCCCACAATGCACTCCTTATTCTATATTCTTGTCATATATATCATGCATAATCATATATTCCTTTCAGACAGTTCTTTCCCTCACCTGATCTAATGCCATTTATTACCTATTCACTTTTTTCCATTCTCTACCAAACACCTGGCTGGAGCTTCCCGACTAAATCAAGCCTGGAAGCAGGAGCGGCATCCAGTTCCAAAATGGCTTGCCTCTGGAAACTCTATGTACGAACAGTGCTCAGGCTGTTCATTCATAGGGTCGCTATGAGTCATCTAGGACTCTACGGCATTAAACAACAACAACTACCAAACACCCTCCTCATGTCTGTCCTGTTTTTTAACAGTGATGTTATGCAGTGTTTGTTCTTTTGTGACCCGGATACTTCACTTAGCATAATGTCCTCCAGGCTCTCCCATGTTTTGTAATGTTTTACAAGTTCATTGTTTTTCAGTGTTGCATAATATGCCATTGTATTACTGTACCACAGTTTTTCTATCCATTCATTTGTTGATGGGCATTTGGGTTGCTTCCATCTCTTTGCTATTGTGAATGTACAATAAACACTGGTGTGCATACATCTGTTTGAGTTGTGGCTCTGTTTTCTTTAGGGCATATTCCCAGTAGTGGAATTGATGAGTCAAATGATATTTCTATTTCCAATTTTTTGAGATAGCATCAAACTGGCTTCCATAGTGGCTGCATCATTTTATATTCCCACTAGCAGTGAATAAAGGTTCCAGTCTCTCCACAACTAACTGCTGCACAACTAGGTCCCACTATGCACTGTTTATAGTCTATTAAATAACTGAAATGGTGTACCAGTGTGCATACTTCCATACTCTGACAGATGATAAGAAAAATTCTAATGGTCCCTAAAAAGTCAAGGTTCATTGCTTGGCTTTGTCACATGAGGTGTAAGAATGTGCAATTGGCTTCTCCTTGAATCAAGCCCAGACACCAGTAACTCTCACTGTAATCTGTAACCCTCATTGCACTTATGCACACTTACTTATGACTGTTCCCGGGAATACTGTCATCTCTCCCAGAAGTGTCCTCTTAAAGTCATGTGCTCATCTTGCTACACTTACAGACTTTACCTTTAAACAATCCAGATCCTATAAGCCTTCAACGTCACCATGTTTAAACAGTTCCAGATAGATTTGGGCATGATCTTTTGATAAATAAGGATGACAGAAAGACGGACGCCTTTGAATTGTGGTATTGGAGAAGTCGTTGTTGTTGGAGAAGAGATCTAAAAACCCCATGGACTACCGAAAGAACAAACAGATACCAGGTATTGCAGAAAGAAAATTCAGGTGCTCCTTGAAGGTAAGAATGGCAAAACTTTATCTCTCACACTTCAGGCATTTTGTTAATACAGATTTATCCTTGGAGAGGGACATCATGCTTGGAAAAATGGAGAATCAGTGAAAGACAAAAAGACCCTCAACCAAAGGGATTGACAGAGTGAGTGCAATAAAGTATGTCAGAGATGATGGCAATGACACAAGATAGGTCAAGATTTGGATCCGTTGTTCACACAGTCACTATAGGTCACACTCAACTCGAAGGCACGATCAACCAAACTAGGTCAGGAAGGTGGTCTCCCTATTAAGGTTCCATAATTGTAAAAAGCAAACTGCATCTTGACTTTTAAGAGTAAGAAAAGCAGTTGCTGACAACAGCAAAACAGCTGCTTATGGCTCTCAGGCAGATGACAGACTCGTGAGTCGTCTGTATTATTTCCTAACAAGTTTTAAAGGCCACTTGGAATTTTAAAGTGGCCTGTGGGCAGAAAAAAATGGGGAACTTTTTGCCACCACCTATCCTCACACACATCCATTTTAAAAGGAGACGACACCTGGGGTGACAAGAGCAGGCTCGCAACAACATCCTTGTCAGAGAGACTTCATTTCAGAGGGAAATCATGTGCTAAATGGACAGAAGAACACACTTTCCTTATCACCACCTTCATTGGGTTAATACAGTCCAATAAACAGAAAGAGACCAAGTACAACAAACTTAGTGGCGTACCACTCAAGCCCACCACCAGGCCTCCAGAACTTAGGGAAGAGAGTTACAAAATTGGTTAAGTCTAAACCAGCGCTCGAGAAAGAAGGATGGACAATCTCCTCCCGTGCGATTTACTGCCTCTGAAAACCCTCTGGAGGGTCAGCTGTGGGTTGGTTCTGACTCCACAGTAATAAGAACACAGCACTGCTACAAAGAGACAAAATAAATATTAATATTTTCTTTAACAAGCAACCAACACTCTGATAAAATATTTTACTTTTTTTTTTCCTTTCCACCCTAAGTCTTCAGACTCTGGTGGGTTTTCTCATGTACATCACATCCCCATTCATTCTGAAAATCCTCATTCCAAATGCTCAACAGTCACATGTGGCCAGTGGTTACTGCGCCAGAGAGAGGAGAGTTCCAGGAAAAAGTGACTAAGACTTAAATAAGAATTAAAGCAAAAGTCACTGAGAACGAGCGTACTTCTGTACGCTCGATACAGAAGTGCCTGGAGAGTGTGACGGCTATTCTTTGTTTAAACTCTCTCCCCGCAGTATACTATCTTGTTCTGCTCTAATTGCTTCCTATTACTAACAGAGAATTAACTTCTTTCCTAAGCAGCAAGTTGTGGAATTATATCTTTGTTCACATTGTCTTCTGTCTGGAAGAAGATAGTTCGGATTCTAAGTCTGGCTTCACTGCCCACCAGCTCTGTGTCCCAGGAGACTTACTGAAACTTTTTAGTCTATCCGTTTCCTCATCTGTAATATGTGGTACAATGACAGTTCATCTAACTCATACTCATTGCTACTGACTCACAGCTGACCCTCCAAAAGGTTTTCAGAGGCTATAAATCGCATGAGAGAGCTCTGGTGGCCCGGTGGTAAGGAGTTAAGTTATGCTGTCAATCCAAAGGCAGGTAGTGCAAATTCACAAGTTACTCCTTGGGAGAAAGATGAGTAAACACCTTCGGAGTGATTTACAGCCTCTGAAAATCCACTGGAGGGTCTGCCATGAGTGGGTTCAGATGATACATTTACAGAAGGAGATTGCTATATTCCTCCTGCAGAGCTGCTCACAGATTTGAATGGTTGAAGAGGCACTGCCTGCCTCCTGATTACCCGCCAGAGCACCAGACACTATAACTTTACATAGCAGTACAAGCTGCTGACCCGTTTCTTAAAGAAAAGGCACAGGTGACATCCTCTAACTGAAAGCACATAAACCTGAGGAACCATCGACAGAAAAGCAATGACAAATCAGACAGAGTTAGCCCATTTCAGACATGCCATTGTCCAGAAAGTTTTAAAACAAACAAACAAAATGACAGTAGGTCAAACCAGAAATAACACTATTCATTCAGCCAGGCTATGCACAAGAGTGGGATCTGTGGTCGGTCTCGGACAGTGAATGACTGTTGGTTTATACAAATGTTTAAATCTCCTTTCACGATGCTCTTAGACTGAAAAGTAATAAAATGCTTTCAAAGTAAAAGCCAGGGATTGTCAGTGTCTCAGAACTGTGCTGGCATGCAGTCAGTGACAGCTGGTGTGATAGGTATTTAAGTTGTGAAGCTAAGAAGAGTGTGTGTGTGTGTGGGGGGGTAGTTTACCAGGCTTCTTAGCCCAAGTTGCAGACTTTTCTCTCTTGTTCCGTGTCCTTGTTCTTTCCCCATCACAGTGTTGCCAGTGTGGAGAAAGGAGACATGATGATGACACTGAAGAGAAGGAAGCCACCAGCTAGACTCACGCCCCACCCCACGTTTGAGCCACTGTCTCATATGAAGAGCAGTGGATGCTCCACCACGACACACTCTGGTGGTGTCCTTTGCACAGAGGACACCGTGTAACAAGGACAGGCCAGCAGTGACTGCTGATTACTCTTGTGCTGGTCACAGCACGCTGACCTCAGAGAGATCAATACAGAGGGAACAAAGGCTGTCTTAATAGTACAACAGCTTCAAGCTGTTGCTTATTCACTCGCAGTTAAAACCTCCTGGATTGCAGATGACATACAAAAATCAGTTTGGGATGCAAACTCGTTTTCTTCCATCCAATAGGTCTTTTTCAATTAGTGTGAACATCAGTGGCGAAAATAGCACGATTAATAATCCTGTGCTCCCAGCTGCTGGGATAAGCTTAAGGATACGCTTTTTCTGTATTTAATATGGGTGTCTAAGAAGCAGGACATGAGAGTGTAAACTAGAACATAGGCTTCAGAAGCATCTGTGTAGCTTGAAGCAATAATAAATCTGACCACTCACCCTGTAATTTCCTCATTTGTAAAATAGGAGGCAATAAAATCTTAGGGAACTGTCACATGGATCTAATGGGATTATGTTTATACATACACTGTCCTAACAAAACACCTAGCACAGCTAATTGCCATGGAGTTAGAAGTGACTCAGAGCAGGCCTTCCCTGGTGGTTCCTGGGTCTGTAAATTGAATGGGAGGAGATTGCTCACTATTCTCTCCAAAGCCTCCGGTGGATTTGAACCACCAGAGAGGTGCAGGCTTTGGGGTAAGCAGTGCAATGCCCTATGGACTATGCTACCTGAGTCCCCTTCAGAGCACACATGCTATTGTTATGTATCATCGAGTCAGAGCCAATGAGTAATTGACCCACCAGGAGGAGTTCAGAGTCAGTAAATCACAGAGGAGGAGACCGTCCATCTTTCTCCTGCAGAGCAGCTGGCGGATTTGAACAGCATAACTTTGCATTGACAGCACGATTCCTTACCAGTATGCCACCAGAACTCCAAGGAGATGTTTAATAAAGGTTCTATCAGACTATGCCCTGTTTCCTCCTTTTTAAAACCAGCACCAATAAAATGTGGTTGTGACTTGAGGGAAGCCCTTTTTCTCAATTCCTCCTCAACTCTAGTTCCTGAGGGGAAATGTTGTTGTTGTTATGTGCCGTAGAGCCACTTGCGACTCATAGTGACCCTATGTACAACAGCCCTAAGCCCTGCTCTATCCTGTGCCAATCGCACTGCCTCTGACACACCCATTCCGATTACCCCAGTCACTGAATCAATCCACCTCATAGAGGGTCTTTCCCTCCTGCGCCATCTCTCCACTCTCCAAAGCATGATGTCTCTCTCCAAAGACTTGTCCCTCCTTACAACATGTCCAAAGTATGTCAGACCAAGTCCCAGAATCCTTGCCTCCAAGGAGCAGCCTGGTTTAACCTTCTCCAGCTGGAATCTGTTTTCTTGGCAGTCCATGGTACATTCAATACTCTTCTCCAACTCCACAGCTCAAAGGCATCACTTCTCCTTCCATCCTCCCTAGTCATTGTCCACCTCTCTGATGCATAACAAGTGACTGCAAAGACCATAGCCTGTATCAGATGCACCTTAGTCTTCAGAGTGACACCATTGCTCTTCAGTACCCTGGAGAGGCCCCTAAGAGCAGACTTTCCCATTGCAATATGGGTTGTTTTTTTTTTTTTTAATTTCCTGGCTACTGGTGCCAAAAGTGTTGACCATGGAGCCAAGCAGACGAAAGTTGTTAACAATCTCAATCTCTTCACCATCCATCCTGATGCTGCCAATTGGTCCAGCGGTGAGAATTTTTGTCTTCTTGACATTGAGCCTCAAAGAGGACCTGAAACACTTGTTGCAGAGGGGAAATGAGTGGCCAAATATAATCTGAAATCTTTCATCATCAAAAGTCAATCATCTTATCGCTGGTCCTTTCTTTCACTCACTCATTCCTTTTAACAAGTGCCTTTTTTGACTGAGGGCCTACTTTCTGAATTCAGACATGGTGCCACAAAAACAAAAAACCAACCATGTGAAATTATACCAGAATTCTGAAATGGTAGTAGAGTGGACTGTATGCCCCCCTGCTGTAAGATTACGTATAAACTCTGAAGGCTTTAGCAATTTAACAAATATGCAGACAAGAGCAGGCTATGGGGAAAAGGCTGCCCATTTAGAATGGGTTGGCTGTGTTCCAGAGAAAGTTACCCTGAAAGACAAGGCAATGTTAGTCCCTTCCAGGTGTCTTGATAAGAGCTTTCTAATTGAGCTATGGTTTGAGAAGTTTCTTGTCTCTATGAAAAATGAATGTTGGATCAAGCAGAATGTAACTAATTACTACTATATATGGAGATTAGGAGGGCACCGTTTGGTACAGCTAATTTATGAAAATACAGACAAGGGCAATATTTCTGCTCTGGCTGTGGGGGGCGGGAAATTTAAACATATTTGCTACTGTGAACAGTGTTCTCATGTCCCCTTCAGCTGATGGGGCACTGGATTTATGGCAAGATATGTTACAAACACATATCAAGAGAAATGGAAGCGAGGAACCCCTTTAAAGACAGCCTCTGGGATGTAAAGGGAAAGCCAGCTATGTCATAGCCGACTCAATAATGGAGTCATGCTCCTGGGTATTTACGGATTACACAAATCCATCTAAACATAAAATTTTAACTAATGTGACTGATCCCAACCAATATTTCCAACTTTTTCTACGCAATGATTAAAGCTAAGTAATGATCAAGCGAAACTGACAAGTTGGAATCTCAATGCTTCGTGCCTCTCCAGCTGCTCTGGGGTAGTTGGCTGGCCCAGTAAGTGCTAGAGACAGAGAAATAAGCGGCAGTAGACTCTACAAAGTGGATGAGTTGTCTAGGCTTCGTGCCAACCAGAGCTGAGCATGGCAGCCACCACCTTCCAGCAGCAAGAATCTAAGGGTAGGAAGAAGCCAAACCTCAAAGCCATTTGCGGGGGCACAGAAAGATGACAATAAGGGCAGGAGCCTCCTGTCCTATATGATCTCTAGGGTCCAGAATTTTCTGTAAAGCAGCAGGGTGGGTTTGGGATTGGCCGCTGTTTTCCCTGCATCCACGTTCCTCTGGCAACTCTACAAGTTGCCTGCAGAGTCACCTCTGACCTAGGGTGACCTCATGGGTTTCAGAGTAGAAACCATAGAGTTTTCATACCCGTGTCTCTGAGATAATGTAAGAGATAGCCGTGTCTCTCTTCTGAGGCACCTCTGTGTGGGGATCACCATCATTTCGGTCAGTACCCAACGTGGCTGCTCAGGAATTCTGAGGCCCACATGTATCTCCAGGTCTAAGCACAGTTTTGAGACTTCCAGTACTGCTTTAGGGTTGTTGTTGTTGTTGTTGTTGTTGTTGTTATCTGCTGTCGAGTCACTTGCAACTCATAGAAACCCTATGTACAAAAGCTCTGTACCCTGCTGTATCCTGAGCCAACCTCACTGTCTCTAAAATTACCCCAGTCACTGAGTCAACCCATCTCATCCAAGGTCTTCCTCTCTTGTGCTGTCTCTCCATCCTCCCAAGCATGACATCCCTCTCCAAGGACTGGCAACATGCCCAAAGTATGTCAGACAGAGGTTCAGAATCCTTGCCTCCAAGGAGCAGCCCAGTTTTACCCTCTCTAGATGGAATCTGTTTGTTCTTCTAACAGTTTGTGGTATATTCAACACCCTTCTCCAGCACCACAGCTAAAAGGCATCAATTCTCCTTTTATCACCCCTAGTCATTGTCCAGCTTTCTGATGTATAACAAAGACCATGGCCTAGATCAGGAGCACCTTAGTCTCCAAACTGACACTGTTGCTCTTCAGTACTTGGAGAGGTCCCTGACAGCAGACTTCCCAAGTGCAGTTTGTCTTTTGATTTCCCGGCTGCTGGTACCAAGAGTGTTAATTGTGGAGCCAAGCTAACTGAAGCTGTTAACAATCTTAATCTTGTCACTGCTTTAGGGAAGTTAAAGGAAAACTATAATTCTACTTTTACTGATCATACAGCATGTTTAGGTTTGCTTAAAATACCTTCTCACATCACCCCATAAGTTTCATAGGCAGATATTCTTCCAAACTTACAAATAAGAATGAGGCAAAGAGTCCTTAAATGGCCAGCCCAGGACCACCATATAACTAAATAGTGATGGTAACAATTTACTAAAGGCTTACCTTTTCTCCTACTAGATAAATTCTCTCATTTCCTCTGTCTTGCAGGGGAGGAAAGTGAGGCTCCAAGAGGTTAAATAACCTGTTTTAAATCCCTCAGCAAATAAGTGACAGCGCTGGGATGATACTTAGGTCACCTCCAGAGCTAATTATTAGATATGGCAACAGACACCGTCAGGTAAGACTCACTATGACCACACCAGATCATGCCCAATTAATCCCTTTAAATTGACAAGGGCAGAGCAGGCAGGCATGGACCGACATATGGCAGCACTTCTATCACAGAACTAGTCTGTGGATTTCCATCCTCCATCCCGCACTCTGTACTATGAGACCCTCTTGCCCACCAAGGCAGAAATAAAGACTCATGGAAAACACTGTCCTAAATTCAGCTGGGGAAGGTGCCTTGCCTGCTTGCTGAGAAGGCTTCCGGAGACCTAAAGCCCTGTAATGGTAAAAGTGTGGGGAGTGGGGAACAAGAAAAGTGCCAAGAGGAGTGACTGGTAAGAGAGGAAGCGGAAGCAGGACCATGAGGGGAAGACATTACATCTCCATGAACCTCAGAAGCCTGGACACACATGAATCCACTGCTCAAGATTGAGAACCTTCAGTGGCTAATATGAGGATGGGAAGGAAAGAAAACCCCATTCTGGTCCTGCCACTGCCAATATGGAACTGTCATCTCCAGAGGGAACTCTTCGTGTGTGGGGTAATATTGCAGGTGAAATTGCCCATTCTTGCTCCTGCCAAAATTAATTCATTGTTGTTAAGTGCCATCGAATCCAGTACAATTCATAGTGACCCTATGAACAACAGATCTGAACCCGGTCCTATCTTGGTCCCATCTGGTCATCTGGACACATTTGAGCCCATGGTCACAGACACTGTATCAGATGCTGTATCAATCCTTCTCATTGACGGTCTTCCTCTTTTTCACTGACCCTCCACCTTCCCAAGTATGACTCACATAATTCAAATAATCGTCAAGTGATGAGTCCAGAATATAAATGTGTTTCCGGTTCAGTTTCAATGACAGTGTGAAGGAGAGCAGTGATCCCCATTCTGTTTACCTCCTATCCTTATCTCGGCTCCTCCTAAGGAGGACAAACAGACAGTCTCACTGGAGGACAAGAGACTCTGCAAATGGCCCAGCAGACCGACCTTCCCAGCCTTCTCATTTTAGATCCTCACAGATACACACACACACTCCCCTCACATACTCTTCCTTCTTCCAGCGCACATTTCATTAGGGCATGCTCAAAAGATGTTTTCTAACCCTAATTTTATGTCAAGCAGCATAGTCAACGGGGCCAAAAAAAAAAGTGCCAGCAGACAGTTTTGCTATAAGGATCACTTCATACAAGTAAATCAGCTATTTGGGGAATCAGCTGCTGAGAATCAGAGAGTAGGCAGAGCTCATCAAGATCACAAAAATGAAAAGTCCCACTCAGCCCTCCCTCCTCGTGCACCAGTCAGCACGCTAGCTCTGTCCCCACGGCCACCCTGCCTGCCCCATGCTGCCCGGTCATAGCCCCTCTGCCCTGCCTGGCCCTGGGCTCTGAGCTCAGACCCTCTCGCTCCAGCCACCAGCTCTGGCCCCAGAGCAACAGCACATTAGCATTCCTATCACTCTCCACAACCCTGAAGGGAAAAAAATTCCAGCTGCCTTGTACTTAAGCATCACCCTCAGCACCATAAGCCCGAGTCTGTGCATAATTGACAAGGAATATGTTGATAAGGAATGGGACTGTTCCAAGCTTCTGAAGGATAACTAGGTAATTAAAAGGAAAACCTAATTTAAGAAAATTGCGATTTTTTTTTTTAAAAAAAAGGCAATTCTCTGGCAACATCCTTTCTGGATTATTCACTTGGA
This sequence comes from Elephantulus edwardii, assembly GCF_000299155.1. Taxonomy (NCBI): domain Eukaryota; kingdom Metazoa; phylum Chordata; class Mammalia; order Macroscelidea; family Macroscelididae; genus Elephantulus; species Elephantulus edwardii. Next base: position 14,613,209 of record NW_006399769.1, read on the forward strand.
CCACAGAAGACTTGTATGTTTTGTCTCTGTTGGGTTTTCAAAGCCCAGGGCTGGAGAACCAAGCTCCTACGACATCACACAGCCCACACCTCCTCCTGGGGTAAGTCCCAATGCCTGGAGCAGGGTGAAACCGGGCAACACTTCTGCCCCCATCATGCACTATCCTCTCACGGATCTCAGAAGTACCTGGGCTTTCCAGAGTCTGTGCACATGGTGACTTGTTGCTCTGGGCTCAGCATAATTCTCCTGGAAGGGGTGTAAACGAGCAGGGGTAAGGTCAGCCGTTGCAGGCCCTGCTTTTCAGGCTGCACCCTTCTGCTGCTGGGCTGGTTCAAGACCATGCAATGTGCCAGCTAGCTGCCAAGATAGCCCTGGAGACACATCCACAACCATGTGACACGGCAGACCCTACTCAGGAGTTGATTCGCTTCACAGCAGATAGTGTAGATGCGTGCCTTTTCCATTCCACGTGACCTCCTCACACTACAGGTCGGGTTCGTGATGAATTACGTACCACCTGCTGGATCCTGGAGTCCCTAGGGACGCAAACAGTTAGCAAGCTCGGCTGCTAACCCAAAGACTGGTGATTTTGGAGGAAGATCTAGCAATCTGCTTGTGAAAAACCAGCTACTGAAATCACACAGCGCACAGTTCTGCACCGACACATGTGGGTTCATCATGGGTGGCAGCCCAACGGTAACTGGACCTGGTCCCTGGGGACTTTGCATTCCAGTGAATCTGTAAAACGAGGCTGATCATTCTCACCTCATCGAGTCTCCTGAGGACTGAAATAGACCAGGTACATTTGATGCATGCTGTCGTTGCTGGGTGCCGTTAAGCTATCTTGCCCCGTCCTGCACCATCCTTATAATCTTCGTCATGCCCAAACCCACTGCTGCGTCAACCCACCTCATGAAGGCGTCTTTTTCTTTCTCTGACAATCCACTTTCCCCATAATGATGTCATTTTCCAACAACTGGACTCTCCGAACCATTCTTGTCTACAAGAAGTGTCCTGGTTACACTTCTTCCACGGCAGGTTTGTTTGTTCTTTTGATAGTCCATGGAATTGTCAGTATTTTGCCAAGTCTCTCCTTGGAGGCCAGGATTTTGAATCTCCATCTCACATACTTTGGGCATGTGGCCAGGAGAGTGATCCTTGGAGAAGGACATCATGCTCAGAAGGGTGGATGGACAGCAGAGGAGAGGAAGATTGATACAGCATTGATATTGTATTATTGTCTTGATGTATTGATATATATTGTATTGATACAGTATCTGGGGCAATAGGGGTTGGTGTGTCAGAATTAGTGGGGCTGGCTCAGGACAGGGAAGGGTTCAGAGCTGCTGCACATAGAGTCGCTGTGTCTCATGCGACTCGATGGCACATAACAACAACAAAAACATACTATAACAGCATTGATTTTTAATTCAGATCTTCCTTTGTAATTTCTCAACTTTCAGATGCTTACAAAGCAACTGAAATACCATAGCTTGGATTAGATGCTCCTTAGTATTTACATTTATTTTACCCTTGCTCTTTATAATTTGAAGATGTCTTTGATAGTAGATTTTCACAATGCCACACATCTTTGATGAATAAATGCTATCCACATTTTCTGCTTTTCCCCACAGGCTCACACCTAGCTTAACTGGTACTATATAACCTTTATGTTGCTGAAACATCTTGTCTAATTTCAGACATCATACCTTGTGATATTTTTCTCCAATCCAAATTTAACTACGTTGTTGTTGTTAGGTATGTCAAGCCTGTCTTTGACTCTTAATGGCCCCGCGTGACTGAGCAGAACTGCAACCTAAGTTTTTCTAGTGTGTAGCTAGCTTAGTGGTAAGGAGTTTTGCTGTCAACCCAAAGGCAAGTGGTTTGAATCCATCAGTTGCTCCATGGGAGAAAGATGGGCAATCTCTTCACATGCTATTTATAGCCTCTGAAAACCCACTAGAGAGCCAGCTATGAGTTGGTTCCAACTCGAAGACATATAACAAACCAAATCATTGGGTCCTTTCCCTTCAATGCTGCGAGGTATGTTAGAATCACTAACCTTTTGCTTAGCAACCAGGTGGGTAAGCATTGTATCACTGATTCTCATCAATAGAATGTAAACAAATATAGGTCTTACCCTCACAGGGCTTGGAGTCATAAAGAGATGTGACAGTACAATGCTGACATAAAGGATAAGGGCACAGTGGAGTGAGAGCATAAATCCAGGGTGGCTGACCTACTCAGGGAAAGGATAGGGACATTCAGAGAAGGTGGAAGTATCAAGTAAGAGCAGAACCAGTGTGTGCAAGGGCCCTGAGGCAGGTGAGCAGCTCCCACTGGAAAATGGGGAGGCATGTGGCCTGAGTACAGAGTGATGGAGCATATGCAAGATGTTGCTGGAGAGGAAGGTGGGCATCAGGCCACCAAGAGGCAGGGGCTGAATTCAGATTTGATCTCTGCTGTGAGCTACAAGGAGTCACACAGATTTTAAACAAGGAAAAGACAGGGTCAGAATAAATTTATGAAGAAACAAAAGACCAAAAAGATCCCTCTGGCCACAGAGTGGAGATGGAGTCCAGGGGTCAGTGGCAACGTAACTGAGACTAATAAAATAGGCCATCGAAGAATTGTCTTAAGAAGGGGTCAGAGAAAGCCTCCTGTAAGGAATTTTAAAACTGAGTTAGTCAGTCAGGTGAAGGGGCAGGATGCTTGTGGCACGGGAAGTCTGAATGGGATTTCAGACAAGAGAACAGAAGGGACAAAAGCTTACAAGTGAGCCAAAAGTTGTTTTTAGGGATCAGCAGGAGGTTCAGAAAGAGCGTGAGGTGGGCAGAGGGGAGAAACAGCTATGAGGAAAGGTTGTCAGAAACTGTGTGTAAAGATCCTCTCCACATAACAAGGCTTCTTTCTGGATCCATTAAATGCTCCAGAGTCACAGAAGGGGAGTGATCCAATCACGTCTTGTTTCAGACAGATAAACTTGTTGGCTGGGTAAACAAGGGACATGAGGGAATACAAGAATCAGGAAGACTGGATACCTCGAGGGTGATGCAGCCACACAATAAGAGAATTTGCAGATATTAAAAATTATTAAAATGCAAACTTTCTTGTGGCTAACGGCTCATTACACCATACAGTATGATTTCAAATATGTATTTATGTATATCCTTGCATAAAAATAAGGTCTGGGTGAAAATAAATCAAACTTCTAACACAGATCTATAACAGAACTGGGAAGGTGATAGATGATTTGTATTTTCTTTACTTTTTTTAAATTTTTGCATTTGTTATCATAAGCACATGTTACTTTCGTAGTCAGGGGAAAAAATTATTTCAATGACATGAAGCCAGCAAGGCTCTATCAGACTTAACAGCAACAACTTATATTTTGATAGTGTCTGGTATTTGGTGACCCTAAATCTTAAGGCACAAGATAAATATCATTGTGTCTGTGTTCCCAGAGAGGGAAATGAAAAACAGGGAAGCAAAATGATTCATTTAACATGACACAAAGGGCTCAAGGCAGCAGCAAATCAGAATGCAGTAGCTGCACGCACTCTTCAGCTGGTTCGATTCTTTCTGCTGAGGAATTATTTGAACAGGACAGATCATGTACAATCCAATAATTAAGAAAGCCAAAATAATTAGCAGCAGCCCAGCAGACTGCATGATTATCAGCCCAAATCAATAAGGAAGAAGTCAATCCACTGCACTGAGTAAATAAGGCTACAGGCTGCTCTGCTCTAAGTACAAGGACTGTAATTCCAGGATCCTGAGCTCAAATGCAACAGTATCTTCTGAGAAGCGAGAAGGGGGTGAGCATTAGAAGGGATACACACTGTCCCCAGCCTTCTCCACACTGACCATGCTCTAAGAGAGAGACAAGCTGATGCAAGTGCAACACAATCACGGGATGCTAACTCCGGTGTCCCTGGGGAAGGACTACAGTCCTGTTTCTCTAGTGCTGATCACGCTCTGCTTCACATTGTCTCCCACCTCCCATTTCCCCAAAGAAGCTATGGAAACACAAAACTAGGTTGAGCTGCAGTGGCAGGCAGGTGTCACTCCGGCTCCCTCTGGCCTGTGTCCACTTCCTGGACAGGAGGAGAACCCTGCTCTCCAGCCAAGAAGCAGGCCTGACTGCAGAGCGCGCCTCTCCTCCACCTCTGCCCGGATAATGCAGCAAGAGAGCCCCACTTGAGATTGGCCTCCGTGCACTTACTTTTAATTACTTCTTTTAAAACTTCAGAAAAACCCCGTGGCATTTTTAATACAGCTTCCATAGCCTGAAATAGCATTCTTAGTATTGCTGGGCGGATGAGGTGAGACTGAGGGGAGGCGGGAAGGAGGACGTAGGAGGCTTCCCAAAGTTGCCGAGTTTGCAGATTAAACAAGTGCAAATTAGTCAGTGTCCAAATTTATGCTGAAATGGACTATACTGTATTCTGCAAGTTAATAAAGTAGAATTAACTGTAAATACACAGAAAAATGAATAGCCAATTTACATTTTCTTAATTTACTGCAAGTAGTCTTGAAGATCAATAGAATAACAATTACCTAAACATTCAGCAAGCATGGGTCCTGTTTCAACTTTTGCCATCAGCCTTGTATCAATCAGTCTGCTCTTAAGGACGTGGTAATGGGCTGTCTTGGGAGGCAATGGCTGGCCAAGCAAAGGCTGTAAATAGGATGACTGCATGGGATGCCCTACAAATGAGATCTGGCTTCTCCTGTCAATCATCTGGACACTCTCAGGGACCCCAAAGAGTTGCACTCCAAGTAACCCCTTTCTATTTCTGAGCCCTCTTGTGGTTTCTTGGACTCAATTTCATCTGACTCTCACCCTCCAGGAAGAATGATCACAAACTTGACTTTCCTGTAAAAAGGAAGTGCCTTTCACCCTGAATGATTACCCCAGCGTCACTTACTCCAACATAGTAGAATGTCACATAGACCTTTCTAGCAGTGACAGTGAAGTCCCCAGCCTTCACCCAGGTCCTAAGTACATCTCATTCAAGCCTGCCTACTGGATGGCTCCCAGGTCCTTATCCATTAGAAGCAGTTAAGTAGCAAACAGAAAGGAAGATGATGGATCACAGAAGCAATTGAAAGTTAGCAAAGAAATAAGCATTGTTTTTCTTGTTGCTGTTGTTACACGCTGTCCAGTCAGAATCAACTTATGGCTGACCGTCCAGAGACTTTTCAAAGGCTGTAAATCACATGAGAGGAGACTACCCATCTCTCTCCCATGGAGCAGCTGATGGATTTGAACCACATGCCTTTGGGTTGGCAGTGCAACAACTTAACCACTAAGCCACCAGAGCAAACATCACCATTGTTTTTTAAGGGATAGTAGATTGTGACATTTTGTTCTGGAGCAGATAGTTTTATAAAAGTCTGTATTCCCTAAGGGCATTTTTGCATAACGTCACAGTTCATGATTGCCTTGAGTCATTGAGCCAAAGTTAAATTTAGTGCTGTTTCAGAAGGCAAGGATGTGCGTAGCGCGTGGAATAAATATATCCATCCAGTTGAGATAAAAACAAGTTTGACATGCAGAAAAGGTAAGTAGCTATCTGGAAAATTCACCCTTTATGTCTTGATGCCCCAAATAACTCATAGACTATAACAATTTGAAAATCTCTTAGAAGTCATAAAGTTCAGCTCTTCACTTTATAAATGAAACATTGAGATCTATAGAAGTTTAATGACTTGCTCAAGGTCCTACTGGAAGCAGCAAGTGAAGACCAGGAAGAGAACCAGGTTCCCAGGGTCCTTGGATCTTCCCTCGTTGACACAGTGTCTACGTGAACAGCGACTGTCAGCAAGTTCTAACGTTAGTCTCTTTGGTCACACATGCAGAGCCAGGGACCATGTCTCCTTTTTCATGTTTCTAAAATATTCTCACTTTGGTGGTGGGAAGTGAGGGTGTAAACTTAAGGCATTTTTTTCTCTCTCATATTATAGGGAATTCTGTTGGCCTAGTGGATAAGGAGTCATGTTGCCAACCCAAAGGCTGGGAGTTTAAATCCACCAACTGCTATTTGGGAGAAAGATGAGAAATCTCCTCTGGTGTGATTACCACCTCTGAAAGCTCGCTGGAGGGTCACATGAGTCAGTAGTCCCCACTGAACGGTGAGGAGAGCGAATGTGTTTCCTATGTGCCAGGAGTACACATTTTTCATCATATGGCTGCTACGAGTAATTACAGCCACCTAGTTCACAATCTCCCAAAGACTTCGCAAGACTCTTTCCTAGTGTTCCCGCTTATAAAAGGAAACAAAACAAACAAACCAAGACAAACCAAACCAAAACAAAATGTTTGCAACAGAATGAAGCAACTTTCTAAGAAACATGTTTCCAAATCAAGAGGCCAAAGTTGAGACCATTATGTTTAAGCTGTCTTTAACTTCCACACAGACAGCTCTCTCTGGCTTTCTCTATCACCATGCAGAGCACTAACATTAATCTGTTATTTAACAAATCTATTTTCTCTGTCTAGATTTATCTTCTGAGTAAGTCTTCCTAAATGGTCAGAATGCTTATGAATGCTGGGAAATGTAGTAACTGATCAGATGTGCAAGCCAAACCCACTGCAGTCGATCCTGACTCATTTGACCCTCCATCCGTCCAGTTTCGGGGCTGTAAATGTTAATGGGAGGAGACTGCTCATCTCTCTCTCATGAAGTAGCTAGTGGAACGTTGCAGCTGATCTTTTCATTAGTGGCCCAGCATTAATGCACTACACCAAGAGGGCCTCTTAGTTGTCATCCAGTCCACTCCAATTCATGGGATTGGACCCATAAACACATATGAATCAGAGTAGATCTGTGCCTTGCAGTGTTTTCAATGACTAGTTTTGGGAAGCAAGCATTCAGCCTTGCTTCCATGGTGCTCCTGTCTGGACTTCAACCATTATTCTTGCAGTTAGCGGTTAAGCACATTAACCATTTGCACCACCAGGACTCCTGTGCCTCATCACCTTTGGACCATATGTTCACTGTCTTCTGGAAGCCATACTCGAGCTTTTTCAGCAAATGCCAATCTGATATTGATAGGGACAACCACAGGTTCCAGGACTGTCCACCTAATCTCCATGCTGTGTGGAAGGCCGTAAGTACAGCTGACTGGTCCAATCAGGCAGCAGCCATGTGACTTTAATCTCTGTCTAGTATAATTAAAGAGATTTGCCATGGGCGTGCCCTTCCAACTACAAAAAGGAGGAAATGTGAGGCCAAGAAAATTATGTCACATTCAAGGTTCTGAATAGAGCTGTCAGTGAAATTAACTATTAAGCCAATTATGATATGTGGCAAGACATCTAGAAATATCACTTGAGTGGGGGTGAGGGGAAGGAATTTAAATGAATAATCAACATTCATAAAATGAATTAAAGTTATCAAATATAACTTCAAGGTATTTAACATGGTAGATTATTAAATTCAGAAAGCATATATCTAAAGCTTTTTAACAAAAGGAAGTATAATAATAATAATTGTAGACCTATCTAGAACTTCATGTGGATCATTACTATTAAATCATCTCAAGAAAAACAGATAAATTTTTCTTTTCAACAATCTCTTCCAAAATTCAAGAAATTTTAAAATACGCAAGAGAAAAATTTGAATTATACTATGCAATTTCCTACAGAATTTTCCTTTCTGGTTTTCCGTTATAAATTCTAACTCCAGTTCCTAAAACTAGATATGTCATTATTACCAGTTCCCTAAGAAATCATAAAAATAAAAGAAAGAATGAAAGAAAGAAAAAATACAAACCAGGAGGAAACATTGTTGCCACAGAACAGAATTCCCAGGACAATACAGAAAGTCTGGATTGCTCTTTTGAAATTCTAATTAATGAAAAGGAAAACTAGTACTAAGAAAGCATGTCACATTCAAAAGGGCAAAGCTAAGTGGCTGAACAATGTGAAAACAGTAAAAGGCCTTCAAACTTGGATTGTCCTAATGCTTGCCCATTTCTAGACAGAACTGACCTGTTTCTATTCTTGCACTTTGCTGAGTTAATTAAGCTGTTGTTTTCTAAGAATCCTATAATTACTGCCAGATAATGCTGCAAGAGACTGGACAGGTTACACTGATCCAACCTCTACACTTACAAATGAGTATAATCAAGATCTGGATAGGTAAGGTGACTTGTTCAAGGTCACACAGCTAATTAGTAGCAAAGTGGAGAACATGCACTGAGCCTCTTAATTTCTGTCACCTCAATAAAGTGCAGGATAAACCTGCTAGGAGGAAGAACACTTCAAAAGGGTGCCACCAGTCTCCTGAAGACCTATCTCCGCTTGAAAAGCCAGAAAAGCTCTCTCCCACGTGGCTCTCAGGCCCTTTTCAGCATACAAGAGCCTCCTTAGGCACAAGTGGGACACTGGGGCAGGATAGCTGAGTTAAGAGACTGATGAAGGACGGAAACTGAGAGCCTTCCAAGCCATTCATTCCAGCTATGGGATCAAACATGTGTGGTAAGAATGGAGTAGAACAGGACGGGATTCAGATCTGTTGCTCATAGGGGTGCTATAAGTCATACTCAACTCAATGCTACCTAACAACAACAATAATGCTACTTCCTGGTCATGTTGTTAAGAGCCATCCAAGGGTCAACTATGACTCATAATAACGCTCTGAACAATGGATCAGAACCCTGCTCTATCCTGTGCCATCCTGACCATCACTGACATACTTGAGACCACATTTATCCGTCACTGGATCAATCCATCTCCTACTATGAATTTGGACCTGCAACTTGTGCATATGTTTGTGTGTGTGTGTGTGCTCATATGTTTGCATGTTCAAAGAATAGTTAATAGCGGTTTTCATTTCTACAATCTTCACATGTATAGTTCAGTGACATAATTGTAATGTTCATCATATTGTTCAGCCATCACTGTGCTGAATGTCTCTATCACCTTTATCAGAAGCTTGGTGACCCTAAGCATCGTGTCTTTCCTCCTGCCTGCCTTCCCTCTCATCCCGGGCAACTGTTAATGAATGCTGGTGTCTATACACTTGCCTAGTATAGATCTTGCATATAATTGGAACGGGCTTGCAATATTCTATGGAAAAAATAATCAAAACTGTACAAGTAATACACAGAAGAAACATGGAAAGCCAGTATCTATCTGTTGAGTTCCTATTATTCAAAAAGCATCCTGCTATCCCTGGTGAGAGAACACAGAGTTCCTTGAAGGTAGAGGTGTATTACAGATACAGGCAGAGAGACAAGAAGAAAACCTAAAAAATAATATAACTCTTAAGCACTATTTGTTAACATTCTATCAATGCAGTTACATTGATTCGTAAAATATTTTTAAAACAAAGGCATATCATAAAGTTAGTATCTCTTTTTTAATTTACAAACCGGAGTTAATTTTTGTGCCAATTGCACTGCCTCCAATACACCCATCCCGATTACCCTAGTCACTAAATCAATCCACCTCATAAAGGACCTTCCCCTCCTGTGCTGTCCCT
>NW_006399769.1:14625022-14626441 GCF_000299155.1 Elephantulus edwardii
TTTGATTTCCTGGCTGCTGGTACAAAGAGTGTTGATTACAGAGCCAAGCAAACTAAAGCCGTTAACAATCTCAGTCTCTTCACAATCTACCATGATGCTACCATTTGTCCATTGGTGAGAATCATTGTTTTCTTGACATTGAGCTTCAATTCATATCTAAGGCTACAGTCCTTGACCTTCTGCAGCAAGTTCTTCAAGTCTTCCTCAGTTTCAGTAAGCAGAGTTGTGTCATCTACATAATGCAGGTTGTTGATGTGTCTTCCTCGAATCCTGATGCTACTACATTCCTCCTCATAGAGCACAGCCTCCCAGATGATCTGTTCTACATACAGATTGAAAAGGAATGGAGATAAGACACATCCATTATGTATATCTTTCCCAATTTTGAACCATGCAGTTGATTCCCTTGCTCTGTTCCGACAATTGCCCCCTAGTTCAAGTGTAGATTTTGCATAAGCACGATCACGTGTTCCAGGATTCCCATTCTTTTCAGAGTTAACCACAGTTTGTTGTGATGCACACAATCAAGTGCTTTTTGTACAGTCTATAAAACACAGACAGACATTCCTCTGGTACTCTCGGTGTTCAGCCAAGATCCATCTAACATTAGCTATTATATCCCTAGTTCTATACCTCTTCTAAACCCAGCCTGCGCATCTGACAGTTCTCTGTTAATGTTCTTTTCCTGTCGTTGTGGATAATTTTCAACAGAATCTTGATTCAATGTGATATTAATCAAAGTAGAGGTAGAATTAAACATATTACCAAGCCAATTAACTGAGTAAACCATGAATCCTAAACCTCTAAACCAAAAAGTCAAACTCCATGAGGTTTGGGGTTGTAAACAAGCAGCTTCAGCAGCTATTCATTTGTTGTAATTGTTGTAAATATATCTATCACACAACTTTTGCCAGTTCAACTTTTTACAGGTTTACAGTTTATTGACAGCAATTACAATAAATGACTGTACAACTCTTTCCCTAATTTGCATTGATACTTTTTCTTTAATGCCAAGTACTCTGTTCTCTGAATTATTTGTGTTCTAGTCTTTGAAAGTCCCAGAGTCCACCAGCTTTTGGGCATGTCGGAATGGTAAAATACAGAAACGACAGGCCACGCCTGCAGGGTAAGGGCCAGTGTCTTGGAGTCTTAGTGTAAACCAGACACAGCATCTGGCTTCTTGAGGAGAGGTGAATATGATACGCTCCAGGTGCTTGTGGCTTTGTTTTTGCCACAAGTGTGGGTCTCGGGCCCAGAGTCTGCCAGAATTTCGGCGTGCCAGAATGGTAAAATACTCTGGGGCCTGAGGGTTACGTTTCATTGCTTTTGTTCAAACATTCTTCTAGGTCCTAGCCCTGGTGTGTCCACTTGCCATACAGAGGTAACTTGTTGTTGCTGTGAAGCTGAACACTGTGACAC
>NW_006399769.1:14627814-14635253 GCF_000299155.1 Elephantulus edwardii
CTGTAAGAAAATTACAGAGAGAGCACGTTGGGCTTCCAGGTAATTAGAGTGACTAATTCTATAGAGAATGAGGGTAGAGTCAAGAAAAGCTTGAAGGGAAGCACCAATAGCATGAAGCTTTCAAGGAAAAGCTGACTGTCCTCTGCAAGTCACCAAGAGGAAGCAGGAGCCACAGTGACTCAGAGATAGGGAACAACAAATGATCTACCAGAGCCTGGTCTTCCTATTTTGGAGAAGTGGCGAACCATGTAACCAGAAAAGTAAATGGAACCAAAAAGTTAAGGCTCTTTTATGACTTTCAAAACTTTAGAATTATAGTGATTGGCAGTGGAAAAGCATCCGAGATTGTTATTTCCATTTTAACCCCTTTAAAGGATGAAACTCAACATGTAATGTATTCACAATATTGGGCACCTAACAACTGTTCCCAGAATATTTTCTCCGCTCCAAATATTATATTGATTAACTACATATAATCTTCCTTTGTGGCTGACTTCTTTCACTTATTACAATATTTTCAAAGTTCATAAACATTTTTGCAAATGTCTCACTCCTTTTAAGGCACAATAATATTCCACTGTGTGAATATATCACATACCTGTTTATCTCTTAATAGACACCGTGGATTGTTTCCACATTTTGGCTTTTGTAAACAGTGCTGCTTTGAAAAACTGTGTACAAGGTTTTGCTTAAATACCCATTTTCCATTCTCTTGAGTGTGCACATAGGTTTAGCATTGCTGGGTCACAGGGTACTGCTATACTAAACTGATTCAGAAATCCAACATAGACTTCTTTTTTAACCAAAGGAAATATAATAAACTATGCAGAGAACTCTATCCCTAATATCTGACGAGCTCTGACGGAGCTATACAGAGTTATATTGCTAGCACAAAGGTCACACATTTCCAGCAATTCAAATCCACCAGCGGAAGGAAGGTGGACAAGGTCTCTCCATGTGATTTCCAGCCTCAGAAACCCAACAGAGAGTCAGCTATGAGTCAGTTCTAACTTGATGGCACTGACTGAGTTATTTATTTACCAAAATAAGATTCAAAGAGGAACAGGACTGGTTCTCCAAAGATCTACCAAAAAGTTGTGCATTTGATTCTTCTTGCCTTCTTCTAGGCTTGCCTGCCTGCCTTCCTGCCTGCCTGCCTGCCTAAAAAGTTGTGCATTTGATTCTTCTTGCCTTCTTCTAGGCTTGCCTGCCTGCCTTCCTGCCTGCCTGCCTGCCTGCCTGCCTTCCTTCCTTCCTTCCTTCCTTCCTTCCTTCCCTCCTTCCCTCCCTCCCTGCTTGGAGGGGTTTTTTTTCCCTTTTTTTTTTCTTTTTCTATTTTTCTGAACCTACAAATTGGCATGCAATCTGGTGGGCCAAATATATGCCCACCCACACACCTTGTGGCTCTACATCATCTTCTGAGGCTTCTGTGCTGAAAATCCTGCTCGCTGAGCCCCACTGCAGCAGCTCACATTGGTTTTTGCTTTGTAATTCTTGCTCTGAGGCGGTATCAAGATTTATTAAATAGGTCTCTTGGTTTCAAGAGAGAGGAATAAGAAGCCTGGAAGTTCTTTCAGTAACATGTAATATTCTTGGAGTATGTTGCCTGAACATTCTTCCCAAGATGACTAGAGTTCACCGTGGTATAAACCTTTGCTCCATTCCACTCCACCAAACACACAGCCCTACACCTCGAGCAGCAGCTTCTTCAGGTGGCCTTCCAGGTGGCAATTTAAAAAGCCAAAGATTATTCATAGACATTTCAAAGATTACCTAATCCCATTAGAGAGAGAAGTGTGGCTCTTCTTTAAAACAAAATTGCTTAGTTTCTTCAGTTTTGAACTGTGCTTCTATCAACACACAAGGGCAATAGCAATAGCAATAGCAATAGCAAACAACAACTTACTAGTTTTCTCAAAGCTATATTATTATGATGAAAGGCACCCAAGCATCGAGGACTCTCCTTCATAGGGTCGCTATGAGTAGTCTGCGACTCGATGGCACTTAACGACAACAACATCAACAGAGAAAGAAAGAGAGAGAGAGAGATCAGCTGGCCTAGTGAAGAGAAAACGATGTGACCAAGACAAAGGTGGGTGACATTTAGTTCGCAGCCCTCAGGCCAGTCTTTCATTGTTTTGTTCAGACATTCCTCTAGGTCATATAGCCCTGGTGTACAAGTTGCTGTCCCGCGGTCACTTGTGGTTGCTGTAAGGCTGAACACTGTGACACTGATGTGTCAAATGCATTAATGGCTGGCTACCCAATGCGGACTGAGAGTGGGGTGGAGCTCCCCAATTAAACAAGCATGGAAGGAGGAGTGGCATCCACTTCCATAATAGCTTGCCTCCGGAAACCCTATGAACCTGGAGAGAGGATGAAAGACACCCAAACGTCGAGGACTCTCCTTCATAGGGCCGCTATGAGTCACCTGCGACTCGATGGCACTTAACAACAACAACAACATATTATTATTACAAGGACTTCTGGTGGCACAGCCCGTAGTACACTGCTAAGCTAAGCTAAGCATCTCAAGGGTTGAAATCCACCAGCAATTGTGTGGATAAAAGATGGACAGGCTCTTCCTATTGATATTTATAGTCTCAGAAACCCAATGGAGAGTTGCTATGAGTTGGACTCCACTTGAGAGAAAGGAATTTGAAAGTGATTACAGTTACAGATGCATTTGGAAAGAACTAAGGATACATACAGTTACATAGTTAGTTGCCAGTCAAAACCAAACCCCAATCCTGTTGCTAAATTGATTCTGACTGATAGTAATCTCATTTGTGGATGGTAATCTTTACTAAAGCAGATTACCAGGGCTTTCTCCCATTAAATGCACATTTCTTGTACCAACCATGTATGTCCCTTTCCCCATAAAGAGACTGAACAAAAGTTGCTGCTGTTGCTGTTTTCCTCTGAGGAACTATATCACGTCATAATGTGGCTTTAACAGATTTTTATAAATAAAATGACTGACTAAGGGACCAGGTTGTTGTTGTTCAACCTCCTGGTCAACTGTCTCAAAGAGGCCCATATTTGTTTCCATTCCAAAAAGAAAAAAAAGTGACTCAACAGAGTGTGGAAACTATTGAACAGTATCATTAACATTACATGCAAGCAAGACCCTGCTAGAAATGATCCAAAAACGGCTAGAACAGCACATCAACAGAGACCTGCCAGATGTGTATGCTGAGTTTAGAAGAGACTGTGGTACTTGGGATAGTATAGCTAATGTTAGATGGATCCTGGCTCAACACAGAGAGTACTAGAAGAATGTCTGTGTTTCATTGACTATGAAAAGGAATATGACTGTAAGGATCACAACAAACTGTGGCTAACTCTGAGAAGAATGGGACTCCAACAACACTTGATTGTGTTTATGCAAAACCTGAACTTGAACCAGGAGACAGTTGTCAGAACAGAGCAAGGAAATACTGCATGATTCAAAATCGGAAAAGGTGTACACTAGAGATGCATCCTACTTCCATACCTTTTCAATCTATATGCATAACAGATCATCTGCTAGGCTGTGTTCTATGAGGAGGAATGTGGTATCAGGATTGGAGAAAGACTCATCAACAACCTGAATTATGCAGATGACACCTCGTTGCTTGCACAAACGGAGAAGGATCTGAGATGATTTGCTGCAGAAGGTCAAGGACTGTAGCCTTCTATTACAGACTGAAGCTCAACATCAAGAAAACAAAGATTCTCACCACTGGACCAATTGGCAACACCACAATAGACAGTGAAGGGACTGAGATTAACAGCTTTAGCTTGCTTGACTCCACAGTCAACACTCTTGGTACCAGTAGCCAGGAAATCAAATGACAAATTGCATTGGAAAAGTCTGTTGTCAGAGACCTCTCCAGAGTACTGAAGAGCAATGATGTCAGTCTTGAGACTATAAGGGATACCCAGTCCAGGATATGGTCTTTGCAATTACTTGCTACGCATCAGAAAGCTGGACAATGACTAAAAATGACAGAAGAATAATTGATATATTTGAGTTGTGGTCCTGGAAAAAAGAGTATTGAACATATCGTGGACTGCTAAGAGAACAGACAGGTCTGTCCTGGAGAAGGTAAAAACAGGCTGCTCCTTGAAGACAAGAATTTTAAAGTTCCATCTGACATACTTTGGACATGTTGTAAGGAAGGACCAGTGCTTGGAGAGGGATATGATGCTTGAGAAGGTGGAGGGATAGCATAAGAGAGAAAGACCTGGGATGAAATGGATTAACTCAGGGACTGGGGTAATGGGGGTAGGTGTATTAGAAACAATGAGGTTGGCTCAGGATAGAGTAGGATTCAGGGCTATTGTACACAGGGTCACTATGAATGGCAAGTGATTTGACAGCATATCACAACAACAACAAAGGGAACAGGGAGAGGATGAACAGGGATAGGGGTGGCAGAGGCTCTGCCACGGGGAGTGCTGAAGCGGTGACCTCACCAATTCAGTATGTATCAAATTTATAGCAATTGTACCATCTGATCTGAGAGTGCATTGATAACTCTTAAAGTGCATAATTTAAAACATTTCACATTTTTCTTTTTAAGGTAAAATATAACAAAGCCTCTCTGAAATCAACTGCATAGTTTGCTGTGTCATTGGAGATTAAAGAGTCACAAGCAACACTTTAAGATAAAAGCACTGGGCAGTTGGACCACTTTAATGTGCCTATGTGAGCAGGTTTTGTCCAAAAGTGGTAAATCTGGAAGAGCTGGCAAAAGATTTGTGTTCCCTCTCAGTCCTGCCCTTCCTGTAGAATGACTGTACATCTTCTGCACGTCATTTGAACTTCCTAGCTGTGGCAGGCACACAACCATTATTCTTCCTTGGCTAAAGCAAACTTGATGCTGTTCAAGTTTCAAGAAGCCAAAAGTACTTCCTGGGAAGGATAGGCTGTGCTGATCCAGTGGAGATAAAGTTTGGTTGGTCTATGAGTATCATGGCAATTCTATCCTACTTGTTATTGATAAGGGAGATCTGGTGGCCTATTGGATAGGAAGCTGCACTGCCAATCCAATGGCAAAAAGTATCCACCAGCTACTTCTTGGGAGAAAGATGGGCAATCTCCTTTCCAGTGATTTACAGCCTCTGAAAACCTGATGGAGCTATGAATCATCTCACTCCCTGGCAGTGAGTTGACTTTGAGCAGTTATGGATTGGTCTAAAAATGGTCACATGACATGATTTGGACCAATGAACCTTTCACAAGTCTGTTAAGAGCCTTTCTGGAAAATTATAATTATTGTGGTTTGTTTGGGGTTTTGTTTGGTTGGTTTTTTAAAATGGGTGTGCCCTCACCTGCTTCCTAACTCTGAGTCTGTTGTTCAATGAGGAAGAGAGTCACCAAATAGTATGACTATGACTAGGAAGAGACAAGCCTATACAAACGCCAAGCAGCACTGAAGCTCTTCAGTTAATAACCTCCACATTTCTTGAATACTTTTTCCTTGTGGATTAAACTATTTTTGTCTGGATTGTTTTTTAATTTGACACTAAGAAACACTTAACTGAAAAACTCACTGATGTGAGAGGATAAATGTTTGTTAAACACTTTATTGCTATTAACTGCAATTTTAAAAATTCCCAAAATCTCTGTAGATGTTCATTGAAATGAAAAATAAACAACCTAAATTTAAAAAAATTAGATTCTCAACCCAAATTATAATATTGCACAACTCATGAGAAATACCGATGAACCTGACCTTTGCAGTAATAAAAATCTCCAAAGAAAACAAGATATACAGGAGAATAAGAATACCTACTTAAGAAAAAGGGTACATCTGTCATTTTAACTTTCTAGTTAAAATTAATATTATCCACAAAGAATGTCATTACAAAGAGGAGAAAGAAAAGACTAAGATTAATGTCAGAAGAGACTCTGAATATTGCACTAGAGCACTGAGAAACCACTGAGAAACCAAAGCGAAAGGAAGAAATCAAGATGTTAAAGAGTTGAACAGAAGATTTCACAAGGCAGTGCGGGAAGAAAAAGAGAGTATTAAAATGAAATGTACAAAAAGCTGGAGGCAGAAAATCAAAAGGTTCACTCAGCATTCCTTAAGCTGAAGGAAGAGAATAAATTCAAGCCTCGAGTTGCAATACTTAATACTATGGGCAGAATATTAAAGGATCCAGGAAATATTAAAAGAAGATGGAAGGAATATACTGAGTCACTGTAACGAAAGGAATTGGAAGACACAGAAGAATTTCATGAAACAACTTATGATCAAGAGGCAATGCTGATGAAGGAGGAAATTCAAGCTGCTCTGACGGAATTGGCAAAAAACAAGACCCCAGGAATTGACTGCATACCAACTAATATATTTCAACAAACCAATGCTGTCCTACATGTGCTCACCAGGTTATGCCATGAAATCTGGAGGACAACCACTTGGCCACCTGACTGAAAAAAATTCAAATTTATTCCTATCCCCCCAAAATAGGTAATCTTACAGAGCACGGAAATTACAGAACAGTATCACTAATATCACATAAGCAAAATCTTGCTGAAGATTAATTATCCAAAAACGAATGGAACAGTACATTGATAGAGAACAACCAGAAATAAAAGCTCGGTTTACAAGAGGCCATGGCACCAGAGACATTATTGCCAATGTCAGATAGATCTTGGCTGAAAGTAAAGAGTAACAAAGGACATCTATCTGTACTTCATTGGCTATGCAAAGCCATTTGACTATGTAGATCAAAAAACTGTGGCTATCACTAAGGAGAATGGAAATCCCAGAACACTTGATTGTGCTCACATGAAACTTATACTTGGATCAGGAGACAGTCATCCCAACAGAGCAAGGAAACACTGCCTGGTTCAAAATTAGGAAAGGAGAGCATCAGGGATGTGTCCTGTGTCATTCGAGAGGCTGGACTTCGTGAGGAGAAGTGTGGCATCAGTATTGGAGGAAGACTCATCAACAACTCGATTGAGTTCTGGACAGATGTGGAACACTTGAACAGATGCATCACAAAAAAAGAAATTGAACAGGTCATAAAAATACTTCCCCATAGAAAAGTTCAGGACCAGATGGCTATACAGCTGAATTCTACAAAACATTCAGAGAAGATCTACTATCGATTCTACTTAAAGTATTTAAGTATGAAATAAATATGAGTCTTATAACAAAAGGTTACAGAATATTCCTGAGCCTCCGGGGGAAAAAAAAAAGACTGACAACCCAATTACAAAATGGGCAAAAGACATGGAAAGAATTTTCACAGAGGAAGATACTCAAATGGCAAACAGACAGATGAAGAAATAATACTCCACATCACTGGCAATAAGAGAGCTGCAAAACAAAACCACAATGAGGTACCATTACAGTAACAGTAGGAAAGCTTAATAGGGCAGCAAGTAATAAATGTTGGAGAGGATGTGATGAGAAAGGAACTCTTATACACTGCTG
>NW_006399769.1:14635353-14636782 GCF_000299155.1 Elephantulus edwardii
TCATTAGCACGATCAAGTCTTCTGGGATTCCCATATAGCTTACATAAATAATGCTTCATTAAGTTATCAAAGATTTCACTGTACTTGGATCTACAAACAACCCCCCTAGATAGCAGTAGTTAAGATATCAAATGGACCAATTTGCTTCAAATGATCTCTTAAAAGGGCTAAAAACATCACTCTGGGGATTAAGATGTGTTTGACTTCAGCTTGGTATTTATACATATATTATTTATTTAACTGTGTTATTGCTGAGAAAATATCAACAAAAGGTGCACCAATTCAATAATTTCTACATATACCATTTAGTGACACTGCCTGTATTCTTTAAATTTTGTAACCATTCTTATTGTCCTTTGCTAAATTGATTCTTCTTCATAAACATAAATTTGCCACCCTATAAGGAACCTATGTAATCTTTCTATCTGCTGTTATCAATTATGTTATGATGTTACACAGACCGTTCATAAGACCATAATGCTCAAGACAGACATTTTTCAGTACTCACTCACTCACTCACTGCTGTAGGGTTGGCTTGTTGACCCTACAGGAGGTTTTCAGAGGCTGTAAATCACACGACTATAAGTCTTGGGTTGGCAGTGCAACTTCCTACCCACTAGATCACCAGAGCTCCACTTACCTATTGTTTGGCTTCCAGAAAATTCTAGGGGATAGTTTTGGTTTAAAGAGTGCTTCAGAGCAATCAATAGTTTCAGGAGTTAATCCAACTGCCATGCCTTCAGGAAGTGTAGATTCCATGACCAAAATATTCCATAACAGTAGCCAGGCACCACAGATTCTTCTGATCTCACATCAAAGGAGGCAGAGGTTCATGAAGGTGATTCGTCACGTAGTCCATGTTCTTCTAATCCTGACTCTTCTTCTTCCACTGTTGTCTCTGATCAATAGACAAAATTTATTGTGCCCTAAATGGCCCCTTTTAAGTTTTTAAGACCCCAAGCATTAACATCAAAGTTTTTGTTGTTATATACCATCAAATTGCATGTGACCCTTTGTACAACAGCCCTAAACCCTGTGTCAACCTTATTGTCTCTGACACACTTACACCCATTACTCCAGTCACTGAATTAATCTATCTCATCGAGAGTCTTCCTCTCTTGTGTTGTCCCTCTGCAAAGACTGATCTTTCCTTGCAACATGCCCAAAAAGACAAAGCCTCAGAATCCTTGCCTTCAAGGAACAGCCTGGTCTCACCCTCTCTAGGACAAACATTTTTGTTCTCCTGGCAGTCCACGGTATATTCAATACTCTTCTCCAGCACCACAAACTCAAAGGCATCAATTCACCTTCTATCATCCCTAGTCAACAAAAACAACACCCCTAGTCATTGTCCAGCTTTCTGATGCATACCAAGTAACTGCAAAAACTATGTCCTGGGTTCGGTGCATCTTATTCTCCAGACTGATAT
>NW_006399769.1:14639124-14644300 GCF_000299155.1 Elephantulus edwardii
GATTGAGAAAGTATGGTACATTCACACAATGGAATACTACGCAGTACGCAGGCGCAATGATTTTGTAAATCATTACCTAACTTGGGAGGGACTGAAGAGCATTATGCTGAATGAATTAAATCAGTCCCACAAAAATAAATATTGAATAAAACCGTTATTGTAGAATTAGTATAAGGATTCAAGAGGGGTGGGAGAGATTGGAAAGAGGGATGAGAACATGCAAGGAGAGGGGGAGATTAATCACAGGGTTGTATAATTTGATGGGATGAGGGGTGAGGGGAATTGAAATAATTTGTTCTTGAAAACAATGTATTCAAATTTTGGACATAAACGAGTTGTTGTTGTTGTTGTTGTTGTTAAGTGCCGTTGAACTGTAGGCCACTCATAGCAACCCTCTGAATGAAAGTCCTAGATACTTGCATGACTTTCATCCTTTCTCACAGTTCATAGGGTTTCCAGAGGCAAGCTATTTAAAACCTGAGGGCCACAGATTAGAGTCACCCACCTTTGGCTTGGTAGCATCTGTTTTGGTCCACTAGGCCAACTGGTCTCTCTCTATGTTGTTAAGTGCCGTCGAGTCGTAGGCAAATCATAGCGACCCTATGAATTAAAAAAGCCCTTGACACTTGCGTGACTTTCATCTTTTCTCCAGATTCATAGGGTTTCCGGAGGCAAGCTATTACAGAAGTGGATGCCACTTCTGCTTCCAAGCTTGTGTTTAAATTTTGTAAATAAACTAGTAGAAAATGAAAAACAAAAACAAAACCAAAGTAACCAAACAAGGAACACTCCCAGTGTCATTCTATGAAGCAAGCATAACCCTGATACCAAAACCTGGCATAGATATTACCAAGAAGGAAAACTACAGGCCAATATCTCTCATGAATATAGATGCAGAAATCCTTAACGAAATCCTAGCCAACAGAATTCAAATGTACATTAAAAAAATCATTATGACCAAGTGAATTCATAACAGCTATGCAAGGATGCTTCAACATAAGAAAATAATCAACGTAATTCACTATATTAACAAAGCAAATAACAAGAACCATATGATCTTAGCAATTGATGCAGCAAAGGCATATGACAAAATCCAACACCCATTCCTGATAAAGACACTCAACAAAATTGGAATAGGAGGGATTTCTTCAACACAGTCAAAATAATATATGCAAAACCAAGAGCCAATATCATTCTCAATGGAAAAAGACTTAAAACATTTTCCTTGTAAACAGGAACCTGACAATGACATCCACTGTTACCACTTCTATTCAACAATGTATTGGAAGTACTTGTTAGGAGAATACAACAAGATAAGGAAACAAAAGGCTCCCAGATTGACAAAGGTTAAATTATCGCTATATGCAGATAATTTGATAGTATACTCAGAAAACCCCAAGAACTCAACAACAACAACAACAAAAACAAACACAAACAAAAAAACTGTTAGAGCTGTTAGACAAATTTAGTAGAGTGGCAGGATATAAGACTAATATTTTAAAAAACAGGGATTCCTCTACAGTAACAAAGTGAACTCAAAGATGGAAGCTAAGAAAAGAATACCTTTTACAATAAACAGCCAGCCAAAAATTGACATACTTGAGAGTGAACCTAACTAGAGGCACAAAAGACTTGTACAAAGAAAACTACAGAACATTTCTTCAAGACACAACAAAAGACCTAAAGAAATGGGGTGGGGGTGGGGGGAAGTGCCCTGTTCATGGATAGGAAGACTCAATATTGTGAAAATGACAGTCCTACCGAAAGCAATCTACATGTCCAATGCAATCTGAATACAGATATCAAATTAATTTTTCAAGGAAAACTAAAGGAAAATTGTTAAGTTTATTTGGATAGGAAAGAGACCTTGAATAACTAAAGCACTTTTGAAAAACAAAAATTAAGTGAGAGGCATTGCACTTCTTGACCTCAAAACTTACCACAAAGTGGTAGTAACGAAAACAGGCACAATGACAGGCACAGAGACCAATGAAACAGAATTGAAAACCCTGAAATCCATCTATCTATGGTCAACTGATATTTGACAAGGAAATAAAAACGATCAAATGGGGAAATGACAACCTCTTCAACAAATGGTGCTGGCAAAATTGGACTGCTACCTGCAACTGATCATTGCACAGAAGGACATCATGTTCAGAAAGATAAAGAGATAGCACAGGAGAGGAAGACCTCAGATGAGACAGAATGATACAATGACTAGTGCAATGGGGGCAGGTGTGTTGGAGTCAGTGAGATTGGCTCAGGACAAAGCAGGCTTCACAGCTATTGTACATGGGGTAGCTATGAGTTGCAGGTGACTTGATGGCATATAACAACAACCTGTAGAAAGCTGAAACAGGATCCACATCTCACACCATACACAAAAATCAACTCAAGGTAGATCAGAGACCTGGGAATAAAGCCCAAAACCATAAAGTTTGTAAGAGACAAAATGAGATCAAGCTTACACCGTGTAGGCTGCCAAATTCAGCCAGAAATGCACAATCTTGAGAGGATAAAATTGATGAATGGGACCGCCTACAGATTAAATCCTTGTGTGCATCAAAACCATTTTCCAACAGAGTGAAAAGGAAACCTACTTACTGTGAAAAACATTTGACAACACTATTTCAGACAAATGTCTCATATCAAAAGTTTACAGAATCCTACAAGGCCTCCATAAGAAAAAGACTGGTAACACAATTGTAAAATGGGCAAAAGACATGGAAAGACTTTTCACAGAAGAAGATATTCAGATAGCCAACAGACATGTGAAGAAATGCTCAAAATCACTGGAAATAAGAGAGATGAAAATCAAAACCACATTGAAATACCATCTCGCCCTCGTAGCAATGGCAACATTTAACAGAACAGCAAGTAATAAATGCTGAAGAGAATATGGAGAGATAGGAACTCTTATACACTTTTGCTGGGATTGTAAAAACAGTACAACCACTCTGGAAGGCAGTTTGGCATTTCCTCAATAAGCTGAATATAGAAATTACATATGACCCAGCTATTTGCATAGAATATATCCTGAGAAAATTAAAACTGAGGCACAGAGATTTATACACCAATGTTTAGAGCAGCATTATTCACCAATGAAAGAACATTGAAACAGCCCAAACAAATGTCCAATCACAATAGAATGGATTGAGAACCTACAATGGAATACTACAGAGCATTCAGGAGACATGATTTTGAACTTAGAAGTGGCTGGAAAGCATTATGTTAAGTGAACTAACTCAGTCTCTTAAGGACAAATACTGTATAAGACTATTATTGTAGAAATAGAAAGATAACTAGTAAAACATGTATAAGGATCCAAGGGGGAGTGGGTTAGAGCAGAGGGGTGAGGATGGGCAAGGAGGTAATCTCGGGGAAGGCAAATGGGTCAGGGAAATGGGAAAGTTCTGGAGTGAAAAACAATGCATATTAATTTTGTCAGTAAACCAGCACAAAATAAAAATTTTACTTAAAGAACAAAAACACAAAACCTGCATTATGCAGTTGATACAACCTTGTTACAAGATAGAAAGACAAGCTATGTCCTCCCATGCAATTTACAGTCTTTGAAAACCTGCTGGAGCGTCCCTATGAGCTGGTTCCGACTTGATGGCGAGTTGTTATTTTAGACGTATGTATTTACCTATGAAATCACAAAAATAATAAACCCTCAAATAATTTTGGTCATTATTACTCTTCTTGCAAAATTGCACACACTGTGGTTTTACCAAAATTGCCCCTTATTCTTGTGTATTTGTTAGTGCCATCTTTTACATTGCCCAAGTTGTGCCGACTTCATTCTTACTCATTTTTGCCTTACTCATCATCAGAACAGATATTTACTACCTAAATTCTCCATCCTTCTCTCTTTCATCCCTGGTTGTTGTTGTTGTTAAGTGCCATCGAGTTGTAGGCGACTCATAGCGACCCTATGAACAAAAGTCCTTGACACTTGCATGACTTTCATTCTCTCTCCAGATTCATAGGGCTTCCAGGGGCAAGTTTTCATGGAAATGGATGCCCCTCCTGCTTCCAAACTTGTTTTAATCGGGGAGCTCCACCAAACACTGTCTGCCATGGGTAATCATTAACACATCTGACACATTATTGTCAGCTTCACAGCAACCACAAGTTACCTCTGTATGGCAAGTGGACACACCAAGGCTATGCAACCTAGAAGAATGTTTGACCACAAACAATGAAATACAAATGCTGACAAACTGTGGGCCAGAGACCCCCAGTTCATCTGGCAAGTCTGCTCTACTGACACCCACTTGTGGCAAAAAGATTGCCACAAGCACCTCACGTGTTCCATACTTGCCTCTTTTTCCCTGGTAACAACAACAAAAAATTGCTTTTTTCTGTAGGTGTATCTATTCTTGGTTGTTTATAACAGTGAGATCCTATAGTACTGGTCCTTTTATAATTGATTTATTTTATTCATCATAATGCCCTCCAACTTCACCCACATTATAGCATATTACAATAACTCATCACTATATTCTAAGGCTGCATACTAGTCCATGTGCGTATATACCAGAGTTTGATTTTTCACTAATCTGTTGAAGGGCAATTAGGTTGTTTTCACTCTTTTGCTATTGTGAATAGTGGCAGTGAATATAACTGTGCAAGTAGTGACCCAGTGTCAGCAGTTTTAGTTCTCCCGAGTATATGCCTAGGAGTGGGATTGTCGAATCATATTGTTGTTAGGTACTCTATAGACAATAGATTGAAACCTTGCCTGATCCTACATGATCTTTACAGTCTCCACTGCGCTTAAGCTCACCACTCCAGTGAATGCATCAGTCCATCACCTTTCCAAATATGACGTCCTTTGCCAATAAGTGACCTCTCCTGACAACATACCCAGCGTCTCTTGATGTTTCCATCTAAGGAGCACTCTGATTGCACTTCTTCCAAAATAAACTTGTTTGTTCTTTGGGTAGTCCATAATCTATTCAATACTCTTTGCCAGAATCAGAATTCAAAGGCATCATTGCTAGTTCTGAGTTTTTGAGGAAGTCCACACCATTTTCCATAGCGCTGAACAAACTTACACTTCCATTAGCAGTAGAGCAGGGTTCCAATCTTCCTGAAATCTCAACACCATTCATTTTCCCCTAGTTCACTTTTTTTTTTTAAATCAATGCCATTTTTACAAGGGTATGAT
>NW_006399769.1:14644486-14729818 GCF_000299155.1 Elephantulus edwardii
ACAAAATTCAAATACATTGTTTTCCAGAACAGATTCTTCCAATTTCCCTCACCCCCCACAAACTCATCAAATTGTACAACTCCATGATTAATCTCTCCCTCCCCCTGCACATCCTCATCTGTCTGCTTCCACTCCCCCCACATCCTTAAAATCATTCTATTTCATTTTTATGTATGGATCCTGTTTCACTTTTATGCAAATAAATATCCAGCTTTCCCACTAAATGGACTTTGACTTTTCACTGAAAATACACTGTCCATGTTGCTGCTGTTAGGTGCCACTGAGTGGACTGTGAATCACAGCAGAACAACAGACAGACCTTGTCTTATCCATGACCATCTCACAATCTCCCTCATTCTCCTGGCTTTTGTTACAGTCGGTGTGTCAGTTCATCTCACTGAAAGTCTTTCTGTCTTTCTCTGACACCCTACATTTCCAACACCATATTTTTTTTGCAAGAACTGGCCTTTCTGACAACACGCTCAAAAAATACGAGACGAAGTCGGCAATCTGTGGGATTTTCAATACTTGTCAACATCACAATTCAAAGGCATGAATGATTTATCAATCTTCTTTATTCATTGTCCAGGTTCCAGGGACTTAAATGCCATGGCTTGAATCAGGTACACCTCAGTCTTTAAATTTACATCTTTGCTCTTCAGCACTTTAAAGAAGTCCTAAATAGCAGATCCCCCAATGTTAGATGTCTTTTGGTTTCATGACTATAGCCACCTTGGGTGTTGACTGTGGATCAAAGTAAAATTAAATTCTTGACAACAGAGCCCAGGATGGATGGATTTATTTCTGGATTTTCAATTCTGTTCTGCTGATCTATGTATCTGTCATTGTGCCGGTACCAAGCTGTTTAGTACTGGGGCTATGAAGTATGTTTTGAAATTGGAGAGTATGTGGCTTTCCAATTTGATCATCTTTAACTTTGCTTTGCTTATTTGGGATCTCTTTTCTTTCCACATAAAGTCAGGTAGTATATTATTTAATGCAGATTTCAACTTTCCAAGGGATGACTAGGGAATTTAAGTGCTCATACACCTGAGCACCATCAGCTCATCATTCAGCCTCCACCCCTAAAAAAGTACTCAATCCGGATAAAACTCAGCTCTTACTGTGCAAACCCTACCCCCACTGCCAATCAAACTGCTGTTCTATACAAAATCAAAGGGCCTCCTCTTGTCCAAATGATGCACTCTGTTTATAAATTAAACAGAGTCAGATTATGCTGATAGTAGCATCCCTCTCACACAGGCATTCTGATGAGATGCTTTTAGAGGGATAGGGAGGGAGCTACAGCTGGTATGCCAGGAATTGCATGTAATTGACAGGAGTTTAGCACAAGTGAAAATCACCTATTGCGGGCATCCTAGGATAAAAACCAATTGAGGATCACTGCTTAGTGCTCCTTTCAGCTCTATGAATCTTTGATTCTACACGTGCTTACCTATTTTCCTCCTACCAATCTGCCTTTCTTTTAGAAAGAAAAGGCAAGCCTAGAGGGGGAAAAAGAGAAGGAAACACAACATGACTTTGATGCTGCTTCCAGGAACATGTTCTAGCCAGCCTTTATCTTTTGCTGCTGAATAGTAAATAGTTTTCTTATGTCTTCTGTTTTGTTTGTTCCAAATACCTAAACAAAATGACAACATTTTCCAAGAACATACATGTTATCAGTCCCTATCATTTTGTCTCCCACTCTTTCGTTTAGCTTGTTTTCTTTATTTTTTCAATAGTTGTTAGTTTTTGGTTCTTTCAACCAGCACTCTCATTATTGGACAATTAAACAAAGGTTTCCTATAATGCGTTAGATACCAAGAAGGATTAAATCACCTGAAATCAATAAGTGTTAAGTATCAGTGGCATAAAACAAATACTTAGTTCCTACTAACCTCAGGTCAATTATCCTTATCCTATGACCACCCGTTACACTTTGACTTTCCTCACTCACCACCAGTACAATTTTTCTTTCATGTCAAGTCCAATGGTCATTTGGCTTGTCTGTTTTATAGTTTTTTTTACCATATGACAATAGATCAAGTCTGTTGTTTTTTAAAAGAACTTCAGTGCAAATCAGCCAACATGAAGCCCACACTTTCAAATTCCATTAACAATTATGAATTACTATAGGCAGGTCTGCAGATGACACAACCCTGCTTGCTGAAAATGAAGAGGACCTGAAGCACCTGCTGCAGAGGGTCAAGGACTGCAGCCTCCAATGTGGATTGAGGCTCAATGTCAAGAAGACAAAGATTCTCACCACTGGACCAATTGGCAGCATCAGGACGGATGGTGAAGAGATTGAGATTGTACACTGCTTTAGTTTGCTTGGCTCCATAGTCAACAGTCTTGGCACCAGCAGCCAGGAAATTAAAAGGCGTATTGCCATGGGAAAGTCTGCTGTTAGGGACCTCTCCAAAGTACTGAAGAGCAATGGTGTCTCCCTGGAGACTAAGGTGCATCTGACACAGGCCATGGTCTTCGCAATCACTTGCTATGCATCAGAGAGTTGGACAATGACCAAGGAGGATAGAAGGAGAATTGAGGCCTTTGAGCTGTGGTGCTGGAGAAGAGTATTGAGAATACCATGGACTGCTAGGAAAACAAACAGATTTGTCCTGGAAAGGGTTAAACTGGGTGGCTCCTTGGAGGCAAGGATTCTGAGGCTCCGTCTAACATACTTTGGACATGTTGTGAGGAGAGACCGGTCCTTGGAGAAGGACATCATGCTTGGGAGGGTGGAGGGACAGCACAGGAGGGGAAGACCCTCTATGAGGTGGATTGATTCAGAGACTGGGATAATCGGGATGGGAGTGTCAGAGACAGTGTGATTGGCACACGACAGAACAGAGTTTAGGGCTGTTGTACATAGGGTCGCTATGAGTCGCAAACGACTCAACAGCACATAACAACAACAACAACAACAACAACAACAACAACAACAACAACGGCAGGTAGTTTTCAGAATTGTGAAAACATTTAAAAAAAATTACATGCAAGCTCAAATTAGCCAAGAACTGAGCCCCACCTAGTCAGACCTACTTTTTCATGATTTTGAATGTGTTCTCAGAAGTACGCCCCCACAGGGGTTTAGCACCCAATGTTTTTCCACTAAGCAAAAACACATATTTGAAAAAGCATTTCTTTTTCATCATTCAGTAACATGTGTTGACTGACGGCTGATTGTATGAAATGCTCACATCCCCTACACCAAAGAAAAAAAAAATCCTTAAAATGTAGGCGAAAGAGATGCAGGCCAACTGCAGGCCTCCTCCCCTCACTCGCTTGCTCTGCTACAGCATACCCAAAGTATGCAAGCTGGTGTTCGTGTACATGGCAGGTGGAAGCATCAATGTCAATATGCCGCAGAGTAGCTGGTTGTAAAGGGGCAATTAAGCCTTCTAGAATTATCTATATTTATACCCAGTATTCCCCACTGTATTCCTGAAGTCATTTCCCTTCCTACCTTTATAGTGTCAGGAAACCTGGGCCAATCAGACAGGAGCATGTTATATCTTTTAGGTCCTTAGGGGAAGAAACGAATTGATTGATTTTACCTATGAACAAAATATTTAAAAGTCTGAACACTGGGGGATATCCAGCAAGTCATAGAAAAGAAGTCAGTGTATCCTCTGTAATCTGAGACAGCAGAAACAAAAATATGGTTTGTATTGTTTCCCGTTTTTACTTGCTAATGCATTCCCTGATGGGTGTCCCCATGACATTATTGTTTGGTCTGCAATCAGCTTATCTGGCTGAGTTACAAGAAAGATGGAGTGCTGCTTGTGGTTTCCCGTTACTCTGCAGCAAACAAAGGCTGCCAGCCTCATGACAGCCAGGCCTGGCTCACATGCTCCAAGAAGTTCAGTTACATCACATCATTTTAGCTACAACTTGCAATAAAACAGATTAATCACTGCAATCATTTTTAACCACAGAGAGACACTATGGAAAAGTGGGGGAAGAATGGGATCAACTGCTGTAAATTTTACCAGTTTTTGAAGATAAGGTCCACTTTCTATTTTCAAATGCCTTTATTTTGATAAAAATCTTTACAACCAGCTGCACCAAGCTTTAGACATCAGTGGTGATTTTTAGAGTCACTGCAGAACAGTCTTATTTTTAAAACTACAGCAAGTTCATGTACCTAAAACCATTTCAGAACAATTCCCAAAATGTTTAGCTGATGCCTTATTCCAAAGGAGACACATTCACTACTTCAAGCTTCCAGTTTGTTGTTTCCAACTTATGTACAGTTCTTTTCTCCAGAAAACAATTACAAAATGGGCCTCAGGTATGCACACAGTTGAGGCTCCAAGAAGGACAAGAGGTTTCTCTGAAAGATAGTCACAAAATAGGTGAGCTCAAGAAATGAGGAGACCCCAATTATGAGGTCATGATTAACAGAAGTCATATGTACCACAGATAAACTGGGGTGCACTGCATTGCAGATACCAAAGGGAGTCTGGAAAACCCTTTCTCACCTGTTATGGTTGAACTGTATCATCCCAAATATGTATCCCAAATACTAAAATCCTGACCCTTATATCTGCAGATAAAGACTTGCTTGGAAATAGGGGTTTGTTTTGTTGTTTGTGTAGGGTATGTCCTCAACCTAATCACTTCTAAATTAAATAAAAGCTTTTAAGATAAAGACAAGACAAGTAGAAGAATGGATGGCACTTGAATATCTTCAAGGAACTGAGGGATGCTGGGGTAGGGGTAGGAAGCTCAGACAAGGATCTTTCCCCAGAGCCAAGAGACAGCAAGCTGACCCTGAATTTGCACTTCCGGTCTCTTAAACTGCAAGAAAATAACTATCTGTTCTTTTTGCCAAGCCCTGTGGCATTGTTTAACAGCAGCATTAGAAACTAAGATGCCCCCTAAATACTTCCCAAGTCCCCACTCCTTAGCTTCATGACCTCACACGTAGCACTGGCCCTGGGAGTGTCCCTGTCTCCCTCAGTGCTCTGTCACACACATTCACCCCACCCAGAGGAGAGAGGTAGATGCATTTTATTTCTGTGCCATTTATGACATTAAGCACAGTATTAAATGAACTCCATTTGATTAAACAACTGCCAGCTCGCACTAAGTGTAAGGTCCAGATGCACCCCCAACAAAAGCTGATCTTCCATGGCAATCAAGAACACTTGCAATTACGAGCAGTCAGCCTGATGGGGACTAAGAGCTCTTTTTCAAGCTCCGAAGAAGGAAAATCAGTAGCTACAGACAAATCACAGCAAGTTGGGTATAACTGGTTATGAACTTTCCAAGGCATAGCAAAAACTCTCTCTTTTTTTTCTCCTCAAGGCCAACGTCAAATGTTACCCATAAGATGGTAGATACGAACCACTCAAAGCATCCCCTCTTTTTGTGTTTATAAATTAGTTTTAAAAAACAAGTTCTGTGTGCAGATGATAAAAAATGGAAGTAAGTGTCTCTTTTGGAGAGCAGAGTGGTGAGCATTTAGTGGCCTTTTGTATGAATTTTTACACATTAGTAATAGAATGGGCTGAAACAAGTCAATCACATTTGGATATGACCAGCCTCATGACACTTGAGACAAGGAAAAAGATTCTACAAATCTAGTGATTAAAAGTTGTACTGTTTCATTAAAAACTTCAATTAAAAAGTTGTACAGGTTTTTTAAAAAAACAAACAAACACAAACCCACCAATATTGACAAGGATGTAAAAAAGCTGAAACTTTTAGCCATTGTTGAGGGGATTGTAAAAGGGTGCACCAGCTGTGCAAAAACAGATGAACCGTTCTTCAAAAGATTAGGAGGGAGAGGAACTCTTAGACACTGTTGGTGGGATTGTAAAATGGTACAACCACTCTGGAAGGCAATTTGACATTTTTCTCAGAAAGCTGAATATAGAAATACCATATGACCCAGCTATACCACTGCTTGGAATATACCCTGAGAGGATGGGAACTGAAGCACACACAGAGATTTGTCCACTCATGTTCTTCATAGCAGCATTATTCACCATCACAGGAACATGGAAACAGCCCAGATGTCCAACCACAATCGAATGGACTGAGAAATTATGGTATATTCACATGATGGGATACTGCATAGCACGCATGAGCAAGGATTTTGAAAATCACGCTAAGTAAACTCAGTCCTGTAAGGACAAGTAGTACTATTTAAGACTATGGTTATAAAAATATAAAGATCACTAATAAAATGTGTATGAGGATCCAAGGAGGTGGGGAAAGATAGGAGCAGAAGGCTGAGGATGAGCTGGGGGTAATCATAGGGTCACACAATTTGAGGGGTAGAGGAAGGGTTGTATAAAGGAAATGGGAAAGATCTGGTATAAAAAACAATGTATACAAACTTTATAAGTAAACTAGTATAAAATAAAAACTTTCTTTAAAGCCAACAAAACAACCCACAAAAAGTTAAATATAGATTAACCATGTTGTTATTGTTAGGTGCTGTGGAGTCACCCATGGCTCATAGTGACCCTATGACCACCAGATCTGAACTTTGCCCTACATGATCCCCAAAATATCTATCACGCCCAAGCCCACTGCTGTAGTCACTGTCCCAATCCATCTCATAGAATCTTCCACTCTTTTGCTAACCATCTATCTTTCCCAGTACGATGTCTCTCTTCAAAAACTAGTTCCTCATGAAAATATGCTCAACATAAGTGAGATGAAATCCCACCATGCCACCATCTCTAAGGAGCACTCTGGTTATACTTCCTTCATCAATGACCACATGACTCAGCAAGTCCTCTCCTAGGTATATACCCAAAGGACTGAAAACCAGAGACTGAAACAGCATTGTTCACTCATGGTCACTGCAGCACTATTCACAACACCAGAAGCTGGAAACAATCTAACTATCCATCAACAGTTAAATCAAAATTTAGGGGTGGGGGGCGAGGGGGTGCACATGCACACACACGATGTATACTGTTTAGCCATAAGGGGAAAAGAAATTAAATTCAGACACAAACTCCAACATGGATAACCTTAAAACAGATTATCCTGAGTGAAATGAGTCAGTCATAAAAGAGAAAAGATCATTTATGATCCTATTTATATGAAAGACCTAGAATAGGCAAATGCATGAACGTCAAAGTTCATTAGTGGTTACCAGACAGAAGATGACAAGGGAGACAGAAGTGTTTGGCTAGGGGACACTTAAGGGTAGTAGAAAAACTTGGAAACAATCGTGATGATTTCATATGATTGATAGGATTAATGTAACTAAATGCATATATTAAAATATTAAGGGAAAATATTTTATTAAATGTATTTCACTACAATTTTTTTAAAGGCATGAGTATAACAATCTGTCCCTCCTTCCTGCCTTGTTTAGTATGAACTGACAGTTATTTAATCAAATCTTTAGTGTGCAGGATGAAAACAGTTGAACTCCTACGTATTCCTATTTATTTTCACAACTCTTTAAAATTTGCTTTTGTCTGTTTATAATAGTATATAAAAGTACAATTTCATCAAATAGGGTGCATTTAATACTGTGTCTCATGTCATAAATGGTACAAAAATAAAATACATGTTTTCTCCCCAGTAAAAAAATGATGGGAGGCCCAATGTAAACATCAACCCTCATAGGCAAAATCATTTCTCACTACCCAGATGTGAAGCTGGGTTCTCCCAAGAAGTAGGAAGAGATTTAGTCTCTAAAATGGGTGTGTACATACCAAGCTTTGATGTGCAGGATGAAAACAATTACAATATGTATTCTTCTTGTCATCTTCAAAATTCGCTTTTGTCTTTGTTTAAGATAGCATATAAATGAGTAGTAGTCCTGGCACATAATTTTAAAATTAAGAAATATAAACTATAAAGGATGGTGGCCTAGTGGCAAGAAGCTGCACTGCAATCCCAGAGGCATGTGGTTCAAATCCACCAGATGCTCTGATGGAGAAGGAGGGACAATCTCCTCCTATACCAGTCAGATCTGATTTGATGGTACACATACACAAAGTTTAAAAAAAAATTATATAGGATGATGCTGGAATTCATAATCACATCCACCCAAAACTCAGTCGCTGTCCAGATGACTCACAGTGACCCCACGTGTGTCAGACCAGAGCTTTGCTCCACAGGATTTTCAACGGCTGATTTTTGGACGCAATTGCCAGGCCTTTCTTCGGAGGTAGTTCTGGGTAGATTCAAACTTCTAGCCTTGTGGTTAGCAGTCAGGTGCATTAACCATTTGAGCCACCAGAAATTTCACTGACCTCCCAGTACTCGCAACACTGAAGAATGCTCTTTGCTGGCAGCATCTTCTGATCCAAGAGAAGTTCTGAGAATAATACGTAAACCACTTGGGTGGGGTGTGGGGAGAAAATGTGCTATGCTCTCAGCTTCCCTAGATAAAACTGCTCTTGGGAAATAATTATTCTAACACAAATGATACTTTGGTCTACAAATGAGCTGAAGAAAACCATCAATCTATTTCTGTGTCAGGTAGAACTTGGTGGGTCCCACACAGACTATTAATTTCATGGCGAATAAGCAACATGGGAAACAGATAAATCATTAACAGAATGAAAAGCAAACGCAATGAATTTCAACCAATTCTCCCACTCTTCTTTCTCTTGCAGAGAGCAAAATGACAATTTATGTCCTACTGTCTTTGATATCTCTGTTTATCTCATTACGAGGAGAATGCTTCTGAAACTATATGGACATGTTTTATTTCAAGTTTCAAGAATTCAATTCCAATTGATTTATATTAGTTACGAGATTTAACGTGTAGAATGATAATCTTCACATTTCTAGCTCATAAAAATAAAAAGCACTACAACATTGATTTGTCTTTTGTTTATTGTAGATAATACAGAATATTGAAATTTTATTTACATAAGCGTGGTACATAGAATTGAGCATCAGTGTTTACTGGTTTGGGTAGAAATTTTAAATTAGGAAATAAAAATAATTAAAGGCAAACAGAAAAGCATTTGGAATTTTCATATCATTTCAGGGCCTTAAATTCCTACTTAAATTAACTTCTCCAATGTTCTTCACAATGTAGTCACCAGTCTCATCAGTTTATTTATTAAAGTCAGTGTTTTTAGAAACTGAAAGAAACATTATATAATGTTTCCAACTAAGTCTCCTTCCATCTGTCCTCCTAACTTCCTGTTTACCCATTAGTTTAAACATAAGAATTGTGCTTGGAACAAACAGAATGGCTGGGAATCCCCCAAGGGCCTTGCACTCCATCACTTTGCTCAATATTGCCTGTCATTTATCTACCAATGTTAGCAGACTTCTCAAAGGGCTTTCTTTCCCTAGCCTACTAAGTTGTTGTTGTGTATTGTCAACCAACCAAGCTGACCCTCCAGTGGGTTTTCAGAGACAGTAAATAGCATGGGAGGAGGGAGGTTGCCCATCTCTCTCCCACAGAGCAGCTAGTGGATTCAAACTACGTACCTTTGCATTGACAGCACAGTTCCTTACCCCTAAGCAACTGTTATTGTTGTCATTGTTATTTGCCTGTGACTTATAGCAACCCTATGTACAATAGCTCTGAGCTCTGCCCTATCCTGAGCCAGTCTCACTGACTCTGATACACCTATTCCCATTACCCCAGTCACTGTGTCAATCCTTCTCCTCACCTCTCCTGTGCTGTCTCTCCAACCTTCTCAGATAGTATTCATTTCCAAGGACTGGTCCTCTTGGCCACATGTGCAAAGTAAGTGAGACAGAACTTAAAAATCCTTGCCTGCAAGGAGAAACTTGATTTCATGCTCTCCAAAACAGACCTGTTTGTTCTCATGGTGGTCCACAATATGTTCAATACTCTTAGCAACACTCAAAGGCATAAATTCTTCTGTCATCCTTAGTCATTGTCCAGCTCTCTGATGCATTGCAAGTAACTGAGGAACATGGCCTGGACCAGGTGCATCTTAGTCCCTACACTGACATCATTACTCTTTAGCACTTTGGAGAGATCCCTGACATCAGATTTTCCCAAAGCAATTTGTATTTTGATTTCTAGACTGCTGATGCCAAGAGTGTTGATTTTGAAGCCGAGCAACCACAATCTCTTCTCCATCTATCCTGGTGCTGCCAATTGGCCCAGTGGTGAAAATCTTTGTCTTCTTGATGTTGAGGTTCAATTCATATTGGAGACTACAGTCCTTGACCTGCAGCAAACACTTCAGGTCGTCCTCAGTTTCGGCAAGCAAAGTTCTATCATCTGCATAATGCCAATTATTGATGAATCTTCCTTCAATCCTGATGCCACATTCATCCTTATAAAGCCCAGCCTCTTGAATGATCTGCTCTGCATAGAGATTGAAAAGGTATGGAGACAGGACACATCCCTGACACATTCCTTTCCTGATTTTGAACCATGCAGTGTTTCGTTACTCTGTTCTGAGGACAACTTCCTAGTCCAAGTATAAATTCGCATGAGCAAGCTCCCTGAATCTACTAAGAATATTTGCTATATAATCCACTACAAAATATAGACTCTTCTATTTGATGTGAACTCTGTGAGACCGTGGTTTCTTTTGTTGAGTTTTTGGTTTTTCCCCCATCATGTCTGTGCCTAGTACAGTGCTTGGCACTCAATATTATATTTGTTTAATAAATAAATGAATGAACACAGAGTTTACCTTTATATTATCTATCTCTCATTCTATGTCTTATCATTTCCTGTACCACTTATACACTATCATCGTTATCTGCCATTAAATTGAACCATAAACCATAGCTGAGCCCCCAGCAAGTTTTCAGAAGCAGTAAATCGTTTGGGAGATTTTTCCGTCCTTCTTCCAAGCAGCAAATGGTGAGTTCGAAACTGCATGCCTCTGGAACTGAACACAGTTTCCTGCCACTAAACTACCAGAGATCCCCTCTCCTTCTTATACACTTTGATCACACATTGCACACCTCCTTACTGGATATATAGGTGTTTTACATCAAAAGGTGTCTTTATAATGACTGGTATTCTCAGTCACATGAAGCTCTAAGTCTGAAATGCATGCTGCTGAAGTTTCCACCCAAAGTGTACTCAACTAATTCCAGCTCTTCAATTGCTGAGTAAAGAATCATTTCATTTGCATGTTTACCAGAACTATGTTACACCACTGAAGCTTCCTTATCATCAAAAGTTATCTAATGCTGCAAGAAGGTACAAATGGAAGAACTTAAAGTGATTCCGAGCCATTGATCAATTCAAAAGAACTCTTCCATAAGTGGACAAATATTCATAGCACAACCTCGCATGCAAAAGGTCTTCATCTGGGTTTTTTTTTTCGATTGAGTATTAAATTATGGCAACATGTGAATCTAATTCTCTCTAACGCATTTGATATGTTCTCACGCTATCCCCATTGGCAACATGGTGAAATGCGGTCAGTACATCTCTCTTAGTACAGCACTGAATCCTCAATTATATGTAAACTCTGTTGGTGAATCTGTCTTTGTAGCCCTGGCAGGAAGTCTGTTAGAGCAGAATTCTAATCCTGGTCTTGAGGCTTAACTGACTTTATCAATTGCTTTCTCTTCCAGTCTTCTAAGATCCAGGAAGTCCAACGTAGACCTTCCAGAACTATTCTGGGCTGCAATTGAACTAAAAATAATAATGAAGGGTGAGAATCACAACGTGATGCTTCCCCAAAATATATGTCCCATTAAGATCAGTGTTTTTCTAGCTCCCATGATCTCTCTGAAATGGTTCAAAACTCAAATTAATTGTCCTTGAGCCAGAATTAACTGATAGCTGACCTTCCAAAGGTATTTTCAAGGCTGTAAATCACAGGAGAGGAAATTGCCATTTTTACCCCACAGAACCACTGGTGGATTAGAACAGTCAGAGGAGCAGACACCTCTACTGGGTTGGCAGCGCAGCACAGTGGATCATGCCAACAGAGCTTCCCAGATTGTAAGTACAGATAGAGTTAGAGATGTTCATAGAGTAAACATAGATAGTTAACAGAGAAAATATATATTTATAGGATAAATACACATTTTCATGGAGGGAGCTCTAGTGGCCTAGTATAAGAAGCTGTGCTGTACTGTGTACTGTAATCAGAAGGCACACAGTTCAAATCCCCCAGCTGCTCTAAAAAAGAAAGATGGGCAATCTCCTCCCATGATATTAAACTGGATCTGAAAACCCACTGGACCACTATGGGTTGGTTCTGACTCAACGGTAAAACAGCAACAACAACATAGAGTACACACATATTTATGTGGTTGTTGTTTTTATGTGCCGTCAAGTCGCTTGTGATTCATAGTGACCCTATGTACAACAGCCCTAACCTCTGCTCTGTCCTGTGCCAATCTCACTGTCTCTGACACACCTACCCCAATTACCCCAGTCACTGAATCAATCCACCTCATAGAGGGTCTTCCTCTCCTGCGCTGTCCCTTCAACCTCCCAAGCATGACACTCCTCTCCAAGGACTGGCCCCTCCTTGCAACATGTCCAATGTACAACAGACGAAGCTTCAGAATCCTTGCCTCCAAGGAGCAGCTTGGTTTAACCCTCTCCAGGTTGAACCTGTTCATTTTCATAGCAGTACATGGTACATTCAATACTCTTCTCCAGCACCACAGCTCAAAGGCATCAATTCTCCTTCTACCCTCCCTAGTCATTGTCCAGATCTCTGATGCATTGCATAGCAAGTGACTGTAAAGACCATGGCCTGTATCAGATGCACCTTAGTCTCCAGAGTGACACCATTGTTTTTCAGTACCCTGCAAAGAGATATTTATAGAGTGAATACGTAGAGAAAGAGTGAAGAAATATATATTTTACTAATTCTTTGCTGTTGAGTTCCAACTGACAGTTGTTGATGTTGTTAGATACTATCAAGTCGAGTACAATTCATAGGACCATTGATAGAGAGCTCTGGTAGCCTAGTGGTAAGGTGTTGTGCTACAATCCCAAAGGAACACGGTTCAAATCTACCAGCTGCTCCACAGAAGAAAGATGCACAATCTCCTCCTGTATGAAACTGCCTCTGAAAACCCACTGGAGAGTTAGCTATGGAGTCAGTTCCTCTTCAACGGCACACAACAACAACATTGAGTTTCTATGGCTATAGACAAAACAGAAAAAGAATACTCATTTTTCTCCAGGACAGCTACTGGTGGATTTGACCCACTGTAAATTCAGTCTTTTGGTTACCCATGCAACAGCCCATACACACGCGCGCGTGCATACACACACACACACACAAAGAATATTTAAGCACTCCTTGGAAGCAAGGATGACAAAGCTACTTTGGGCATGTTGTTAGGAGGAGGTATTCCTTTGAAAGGAACATCATAACTTGGAAAGATAAAAGATAAGCAAATGAGAGGAAGACCCATAACCAGATGGATTGACAGTGAACAAGTTCAAGTAGATCAGAAATTATGAGGATGGTATAGGATAGGCAAGGTTTAGAGATGTGCTTGGGTCTCTATGATTTGCACTCAACTCAATGTCATCTAACAACAACTATCACACGTGTATCACACATATAATTTGCAAATCAGTTGCCCACTGTATGTTTCTGTCACTTCTGCTTACTCAGCCTCTAGTAGAAGGAAACACAAATAACTTCAATTGTAAGAATGTCTTATATATTATGAGTTCTACTTTTCCTCCTTGCAGATTTCACGTAGCTCTTGGCTTTGCTATCTAGACCTGTTGTTGTTGTTGTTGTTAAGTGCCATCGAGTTGTAGACCACTCATAGCGACCCAATGAATGAAGGACCTGAACACTTGTATAACTTTCATCATTTCTCCAATTTCATAGAGTTTCCAGAGGCAAGCTGTTTCAAAAGTGGATGCCACTCCTGCTTCCAAGCTTGTTTTAACTGAGGAGCTCCATCAAACACTGTCTACCATGGGTAACCATTATCACATTTGACACATCAGTATCACAGTGTTTAGCATCACAGCAACCACAAGTCACCTTTGTACAACAAATGGACAGACCAGTGCTACACCACTCAGAAGAATGTTTGACCAAATGCGTTTTTAAATAGGAGGCCGAATAAAAGCAACTCACACCCAAAGGTGAGTAAATATTCCACTCTAATCTTCACCAGAACCAGAAAACAAACCTCTGTAGAATTCAGCTGCTCCACACGACTTCCAACCTGGATTCCAGCCCTATACTGCTGACCAAATGTGTTATAGGAACAAAAAAGTTGTTTCTTCCCCCCCGCTTCCTGATATTCATTGCCATAGATTCAATTCCAATTCCTAGTGATCCTTCAACTGGTTTTCAAGGCTATCCATCTTAACAGAAGGAGACTACCCATCTTTCTTCCTCAGAATGACCGGTGGATTTGAACTGCTGGAGTCCGAAGCAATGTCCTTCCTCATGACCCACTGATCATCTGAGGTGTTCATGGGCCTCTTTGCACCTCACATCATCTAAATTCACTTTTCCTCATTTCCTATTTGTTGGTAGTATTTTATTTTCTTAAATTTCACAGAAACATAAATTCTTAATGCTAGTAGAGACCAATGTGCTGATTTAAATTATAATGAAACTGAAACCCAGAAGAATCATGAACTAGTCCAAGACTGGTTGGTGTTGTTGGGCACTGTCGAGTTGGAGCCGACCCATAGCTGACCTCCAGTGGGTTTTCAGAGGCAGTTTAATCTCATGGAAGGAGACTGAGCATTATTTCTCCAGCAGGAGCAGCTGGTGAATTTGATCTGCATACCTTCAGGACTGCAGCACTGCGTCTTACCACTAGGCCACTAGAACTCCTAATAATGTTGAAAATACTAGATTCAGGGTTTTTACTATCTCTTGAAAAATAAAGTATGATCTTACAATGGACCAGCAGAGGTGTTGTTGTTGTTGTAGGTAGGTGATATCAAGTTGAGTACAACTAATAGCGACTCTATGGGCAACAGATTTGAACCTGTCCTACCCTGTGCTGTCTTCCTGATCTCTGACACACTTGAGTCCATTGCTACAATCACTGTAATAATCTACTTGGTTGAAGGTATGCCTCTCTTTCACAATCTCTCTATATTTCCAAGCATAATGTCCTTCTCCAAGGAATATCCTTTCCTAGCAACATGCCCAAATTATGTGAGATGCGGCACTACCATCCTTGCCTCCAAGGACCACTCTAGCTGCATCTTCTCCATGACATATATGTATATTTTTTTGCCAGTCCATAAAATATTCAGTATTCTTCTTCAACATCCCTTTAGTGGTTCAATATTAAGATTTTTTCTTTCATGGAGGAGACTCAGGTTCAGCTCCTAATCCATGCTGTTGTTGTTATGTGCCGTCGAGTCGCCTGCGACTCATAGCGACCCTATGTACAACAGCCCTAAACTCCACTCTGTCCTGTGCCAATCGCACTGTCTCTGACACTCCCAACCCAATTATCCCAGTCACTGAATCAATCCACCTCATAGAGGGCCTTCCTCTCCTGCGCTGTCCCTCCACCTTCCCAAGCATGATGTCCCTCTACAAGGACCAGTCTCTCCTCACAACATGTCCAAAGTATGTTAGACAGAGCCTCAGAATCCTTGCCTCCAAGGAGCCACCTGGTTTAACCCTTTCCAGGACAAATATGTTTGTTTTCCTAGCAGTCCATGGTATTCTCAATACTCTTCTCCAGCACCACAACTCCAAGGCCTCAATTCTCCTTCTATCCTCCTTGGTCATTGTCCAACTCTCTGATGCATAACAGGTGATTGTGAAGACCATGGCCTGTATCAGACGCACCTTGTATCTCAGAAAAAACAGCCACCACCCATCTGAAGGTGAAGGCTTGCAGTTTGCTGTGATGCTGAAAAAATTTCAGCATAACTTCAACACTAAGATGGACTAAAAAGAAAGGTCTGGCAAACCACTTTTGGAAAAACTTTGTGACCCACTCTTAAACCAAATTTGAGGATGGCACAAGGCCAGGAAGCACCTCATTTTACTCTGCAGGGGGTAACCTTAAACAGGAGTCAACCAGACAGCAGCTGACAGCAGCACAACACACCTCACCTCCAAACTCCTCATTTCTAAATAGTGTCAGCTCAGTAACTTCCAAAAAAACCAAAATTTGCATTCTTATAATTGTTATTGTTGTTGTTATTGTTATTTTCAAACTAGAAAATTCCTTTAAGTTTTATCTTCCTGATCCTGAAGAAAACGGTCAGCAAATGAGGTCTGGACACTGTTGAAAAGCACACAGCAAAACGAGCAGACAAAATAGTGGTGGGCCCACATCTACCAATATATCTTAGAATGCTTCAATTTTCTATACAAAGGATTAGCCAAACACCATTAATATTATAACTCTGATACTGTTTTAAAATAAAATTTGAAATATACATCCATGGCTAGAAAAAACTAGCTTTAACTTATATATGTTGTTGTTGTTGTATGCTGTCAAGTCAGAACTGACCCATAGCTGACCCTCTAGTATGTTTTCAGTGGCAGTAAATGACACAAAAGATTATATGAGTTCTGCCTTATGGGAATGTGGTGCTGAAAAATCAGAAGTATTCTAGAAAAGAGTTTGATTAATGGATGAGAAACCAAACTAAATAGCCTCTAAAGTCTCTAAAGTCCCTTGTACCTGAGATTATTTCATTATGGACCAGCCAGGAGATGTGCACCACAGTCAGGCATGGTATCTCCAGAAATAGGGTCCATGCTGGATCATGTGTGTGGAGGGGTGTCCCTCTTCTGCTACTGAACTAGATGTTGCCTGCTCATTTCAGACATTCCTCTATATCCAATTTGCATGCAATCAAATACTCCAGGCACAGAAAGAGTGTCAGGAAATGCAGCTCTGTCATTTCCAAAGACAGACTACACTGCTTAGCTTTCAAAATTGCCTTGCCTAAATGAGCATGCCAAAACCGAGCCTCCAAATTCTGCTTTTAGAGTTTGTTCATGTACTATGCTACTATCAGAATTAATTATGCAGCATCTTCATGAGGTGAAATCAGATTTGGAGAAGAGTTAGGAGAGGAAAGAAAAAGGTGTAGTTCCCAAAGGAAGATTACAGTATCCAGTTTCCCCAAAAAGCTCTGGAGTCCTTCCATGAACAGACAGATTCTGGATAGCAGTCCCCAGCTGAGCTAAGGAGGAAGGTGGCATGTTTGAGATCAGACGAATATGCCAAGTGACACGATTCTTAAGGCCAACACGCTATTAACCCCTCCTTTCTGTTTCATTTCATCCCAAATGGAATTTAACACAAATTGGGCCCTTTGTTTTTCTGAGATTCCCCAACTCACTAAAGATTAAAATGCACTGGTTTTCGACTTTAAAAAAAAATGCTCAATAATGAATCCAAGGAAAAGAGCCTTATTTAAAAAGAGCCTTATTTATCTTTAACTCTTAGAGGAAATAGACACACAGAGAGAGAAAGAGAGAAAGAGAGAGAGAGAGAGAGAGAGAGAGAGAGAGAGAGAGAGAGAGAGAGATTAAGTTCTGGAAAACAGCAGGAACCCTGACACAAAGGTTTGTTATACTGAATATTTTTACCTGCATGAGATTACAAAGAAAATGCTCTGTCTGATTGCATGCAAGGGAGCCAGGTGGGGCATGAATTTACGAAGAGCACACTGATGCTGCCAACTCTGCGCCACATAACAATCAAAACAAAACAACCGCACAGGGTTTCACAACCAGAAGAGAGAAGGGTCTTGTGGAGCTCAAGTGCAAATCCAGGGCGCTCTTGAAGGCCAGGGGCTGACCCTCTGCACAGCTCCCCTTATTGTGCCTGGACCCTGAGGCCGGTGGGGTGCGCTGGGGGAGAGTCCTAGAAAGATCGAAAACACCGGTGCCCTGTCTGCACTGGGCTCCCTCTACCAACGGTTTGAAGGCACCGGGTCGCCACGGAGTGGGAATCGACCTGACAGCGGTTTGGGGGTTTGGCGGTCTTAATCCACAAAAACACCACACCTCCAATGATCTAAGAACGGTTCATTCGGTCTCCCTTAGCTCCCCATTAGCAGTACCCGTTACCTTCTTCTGAGATTTGCACCACTTTCCTTCCAAGGGTTATTTCCGAAAGGCAAACACAACTCTAAGGAAGGAGGCTGACTGGGGAAAATTGAATCTATTTGACTGTTACCCTCCTGCGGAACAGCGTCAAGAAAACACTCACTTGCCTTCCAAGTCTGGTAGGGATACAAAGAGGACAGGGAGCGGGAAAGAGAAAGGCAAATTCAGGGGAGAAGGAGACGGCGGCAGGGAGGGGGCTAGAGCGCAGACTTAGGAGAAGGGAGATCGGAGAGTAGGGGAAAGAGAAACAGGGAAAAAGAAAGGGAGAAGGTTAGGGCCAGCGGCGGGCAAGGACCGAAGAATGTGCGGGAGCGCAGCGCGGCAGCCGGCGGAGGCGGCCCCCGGGACCTGCGCGCCCCGGGGGAGTCGCGGGCTGCGCTCCCCGCGCCAGCGCCACGGCGCGCCCCGCCGCTCACCTTTCAGGATGAGGGTGTCGATGTCCCTGTCGATGCCCAGGAAGTAGCACTTCCTCCAGAGGCCCGAATAGGTGGCGAAGAGCGGCCGGCCGCACTCGGCGTCCAGCCCGCCGAGCCCCAGCAGCGAGCGCCAGGACTCGGGGTCGGCGCGCCCGGGGCCCCCGGGGAGCAGCCGGCGCCCCAGAGGGGGCGAGTCCCGCAGCGGCAGGTGCGACAGCGGCATCAGGCGGTTCTTCTGGTCCGGGGGGTCGGCGCCGGCTCGGCTGCGCTCGCAGCTCTCCTTGTGGCGCCGGGGGTCGGTCTCGTACCAGTGGTCCGTGAAGATGGCCGTGACGAGCAGCCCCAGCGAGCAGAGGCTGAGGCCGAGGCTGAGCGCCGTGACCAGCGCCCGCGGCTCCATGGCTTCCCGGGCCGCTGGTGGGCTCGCGCGCCGCCGCCAGACACAATGCACTTGGCCTTGGCTCCGCCGCGCGCCCGCCCCCTCCCTCCCTCCCACGGCCTCCCCGCCCCGCGCCTGCCCCTCCGCGGGCGATCGCCCACCGCCCGCCGCCCCCGAGTCCCCGTGCCCCGTCCCCACCGCCTGCGCCCCCACCCCTCTCTCTCCCCGCGCCCCTCCTTACTTCCAGATTCGCCAGTCTCTTCAGCGACCCCCTTTAGCTTTCTAGGACCTCCTCCCCTTCCCCATTCCTTGCTGCCTCTCCCCCCGGCCCTGTCCCCACTTTCCTCGTACTTTACTTTAACTTCCCGGTCTCTTGCTTCCCTCTTATTTTGTCCCTCTGCTGTCAGGCTTCGCGTGCCTTTTATACCCTAGTCCTCAACTGGCTGCTTCTCTCCACCTACCCAGCAACACACCGCCTCGTCTCTCGTCCTCTTCCCACCAAAGACTTTAAAAGACATCCACCGATATCATACTCAGTTTTGCCATTTGTCCAGATTGATTTTGATCAGTGTCCCATTTTGTGCCCCCATCCAGGGCCCAGCTGCTTGGTATTTAACTCTGAGGTATCCTGATCTAGAATCGGAGACTTTGGCTCCTGCTTGCAGAAGGATGCAGCCTCTTGGACTTAGACCCTAGGGCAGTTCTGACAGCGTTGCTCTTTCCCTCGCTCTCACTGGGAAACAGTGTTCTCTCTGTTTCAACTCCTCTTCTCAAAGAAGAGACACCTCCGGTGTCACTGGAGCTGTAGGACTGTGGCCAGAGAGATTCTCCTTCCTCTCAGGCTCCTGGAAGATGGACTTCTGTTTCTCTGACAGCTTTCATCTGGCCCCAGGTTGGCTGGCCTTGAATATCCAGAAGAAGGACGTGAGATCAATAAACCTTTGCAGTGGCACCTGTTCTGTGAAGTGATTATTGCCTTTGAACAAAGCAAGCCCTCAGTCATAAATCAAAGTAATGATTTTCTTCTCTGAAAGTTTGTGCATGGACTGGGAGGGTCCACAACAAAGCAGTGGGGTAAACTGAAGTCAGC
Organism: Elephantulus edwardii; assembly: GCF_000299155.1. NCBI lineage: Eukaryota > Metazoa > Chordata > Mammalia > Macroscelidea > Macroscelididae > Elephantulus > Elephantulus edwardii. The sequence goes on from NW_006399769.1 coordinate 14,664,374, forward strand.
ATCTCAACTTGGTTCTGCTCTTCAAAGGCACTCAACAATGACAAGTATTAATTCTAATAGAAGCAGAGTCATTTTCTAAGGTGAGAAAATATGAGGACCCAGCCAAGGTACTGAAATAGTTAATTGTTTATGTTGTGTGGACTCTACAACGGAGATGCCGTACCCTCCTGCCACTTGGTGCCCTTGACTTCACTGACCAAGACAGGAAATCATGTTGAATGAACCCAGGATGGCAATCCTTGTGTTCTCATACTATGAAATATTAATGATCAAGTGATTATGAGACATTCATTAGATACTAAATGTCATTACTCCACAGTTTAACAAGGCTTGTTAATTAATGCCCCACCTCGATTGGTATTAATGTGATTCATGTATTTCCTCTGGAATGACATTGGTAGAGCTGGTATAGGACTCTTGCTGGAATTTCTTTTCATTGCTGTTTGTGCTCAGCATCTTCAGAGAGCACACTTCCAGGGAAGATGGTGTGTCTGTTCAGTACATACATAGATCATTTCTTCCAATCATATCAGACCCCCCTGCCCATTCCTGCTGACCTGACAATGTGAATTATTGCTTGGATTTTCCCACAGCTTCAGCAAGATCTATGGTAAGCTCTAGTCTAATTAAGGAAGACAAAGAATCTTAATTTTAGTCTTCCTCACACCTATAAGCTTTTCCTTCACAGGAAACGCTAAGCTCATCAAAGAAGTCTTATCTGGATTTATACCAAAATGATGAGACTTAGAAGCTTTCTTTTATTTATACTCTATAATATGTGTAAGATCCTAGGTTTTCTGGAAACCCAGAGAAAATATCTTTAACTGTGAGCCCACAATTGGCATCTGAAATTCACAGAAGTTGTCATATGTCCTTTTCTTTTTAAAATATGCCTTTGGAGATATAAAACTTGCAGGTCCCAAGGGCTGTCAACCTTTTAGAAAGTCTTCACCTCTTTCTCAAATACTGATGTGTTTATTACAGGAAGTGGGCATTCAGTCACATTTCAGAGTCACCTGATTATCTTTATACAATAAATCCTGTACAACTGCAGCTAGACAGAAATAAAGCTCTTTTTGGGGCACTTCTGTTTAACTTAAAAGAGCGTGATGTTGAGCTTCAATTTTCAAGCCAGAACTCTTTGATCATATCCTTCTTAGAAAACAGCATTATCCTTGGAGCTCATTTATGTCTATGTTTAAAACCAGTCTCAGCATATAATCCAAAGGTTACTGTATGATGGATTACTCTTGACAGTATTTCATAAAAAATGTCACACATTACAAATACGGGCCAGCAGCATGTAATGAGAGCACTGCCTGGGATGGTGCAGTGACTGCCTCAGCAGTGGTGTGACATGTGATGTGTACACAGGCTCTCCAGCATCTGCATGCTACCCTGTCCCTAAGCTCAAACGTCTTCTTCTGGGCATTCCCAGCAGTGAAATGAGAACCCCTCCAAGCCCAGTGATGCCAGAGGAATTTGTATACAAAGAAAAACAAGTGGCTTCCATCTTCTACATGCCTCTAGTTCAGTGATAAGACAACACAGTCAGAGAGGCAAGAGCTACAGCCAGAGTTAAACAATAGGTCATGGGAACATTCCTGGTGAAGAGATAAACTCTTTGGAGGGAGTGAGGAAGGCTATATGGAGGCTGTAACTTTTGAGTTCATTTGTCAGAGATAGGTTAAACTTTACCAAAATTTACCATCAGATGTGTGTTTGTACTTCTGCAAAATTTGTATTTGTGTGTCTACCACACTAATTTGGAGGCTTCAATAATCAACACTGTAAAATGAGTATTTTCTCCACATTCTTTATTCCTGAAGTTGACATGTGCTTCCAAATGAGCAGAAGCAGAAGTCTAGGCCAAAATACAGTGTGTGCATGAGGGCATTTAGCCTGGCGGGCCATCAAGCTGAGGGAGATTGAGTATCCAGACAGGATGCTATAGCATGTCTCAATCCTGGCTGTGCTCTGACATCAGTGTTTTCAAACTTTGCCTATTCTTCACTTGTCTTAAATTTCTCCAGAGCTGATATCCCTAGTGTATCCCTCGGAGAACAACAATGTTCTAAAATGACAGAGCTAGAGCCAGAGAATTTTCACTTGGGGAGTCCCTGTGTTACTGAAGTCCACATATCCAAAACAAAACCCAGAGTTCCCTATAGTGCAGCTGCCCCTCTCCAACGGCACTTTCTCTACGGTGTTGACAAGTCACTCAGTCTCAGTATTATATAAGTAGATATCACATTCCAAAAACCATAGGATTTTTTTTCTTTTAAATATCTTCTCTATCCATTCCTTCCTCTATATTTCTGCCAGTTGCTATTGCTATGCCTTTTCCACTTTACATCTGGACTGCTATAACAGCTTCCTCCATGGATTCCTCCCCAGGAGCCAGTTATCCTGCATGCTGCTGGCAAATGCATCATCCTCGCACACTACCTTGATTATATCACTCTCCAGCTTTCCCTTCCCCGTTCTAGGTTAGACAGAATGATCCACTATATCATTCTGGAAGCCTTCTTTGTTCTTGTCAGTATTCCCACTGTATTTAAAATCCCAGTGGACTTAGTGGTCATCTTTAAATATTTAGAAAACAAAATACATTTGCCTTCTACCCACACTTACCAAGATATCTAGGTGCTTTGTGACATTCATTGTATTTCTCTAACAGCCAGAAAGTTCCTTAAATATGTTTATTTCTATTTAGTAAATTCTTTGTATTCTTAGAGGTGCACACAGTCATGTACACACATACATGAACACGCACTCCTTCAATTATCACAGAGCTATGGCGATGATTTATTGACATACCCATGCTAAGATAACCATGAATATTCTAAAAGGGTTTTCTTTCATCCTTTTCTCAATATTGAGAACAAAATCAAGATGCTTCTTCATTCCAAACATTTGAATTCTACAAAATTTAAACTGTAAGTTTAGCTTTCATAGAGAGTGATTTTTTAATGGAAAATGTTTAGGATTTAATATAAGAATATAGTCAATTATATTGTTGATCTATGTCATTTCTACAAATGGAAGTATCTTATATCAAAGATGCCACTTTAAATTTTTTTCTAAAATATATTTCCTTTCTAATTCAACAACATATATTGAGCACCTCTAATACATCAACAGAGAACTACCAGAAGTGCAAGCCTAATGGCACTAGGGACATCATAGCCAAAATCAGATAGACCTTGGCTGAAGGCAGAGAGAACCAGAGAAATGTCTATCTGTATTTCATTGACTATGCAAAGGCATTTGACTTTGTGGATCACAACTGAGGCTAACCTTGAAAGCAACAGGAATCCCAGAACACTTGATTGTGCTCATGCAAAACCTATACTTGAACCAGGAAGCCATTACCAGAACAGAGCAAGGAAAACACTAACTACATGGTTCAAAAATCAGGAAAGGACTGCCTCAGGGATGCATCCTGTCTCCAGACCTTTTCATGTGTAAAGAATCATCCAGGAGGCTGGGCTTTATGAGGAGAATTGTGGCATCAGAATTGGGGGAAGACTCACAAAAACCTACATTATGCAGATGACACAACCTTACTTGCTGAAACCAAAGAGGACTTGAAGTGTTTGCTGCATAAGGATTTAAGCTCATCATGCACTGCAATCCTGAAGGCGCAGTTCAAATCCACCAGTTGCTGCACTGGAGAAGGAGGCACAAGCTCCTCCTGTACCAGTTGGATCCAAATCAACCATACACACACACAAATTAAATAAAAAAAATTAAAAATGAAAATAAAGATTCTCATCACTGGACAAATTGGTAGCACCATGAAATATGGAGAAGAGATTGAGATTGTTAACAATTCCAGCTGGTTTCCACAATGAACAACACTCTTGGCACCAGCAGTCAGGAAATCAAAAGACAAACTGTATTAGGAAAATCTACTGTCAGTGACCTCTCCAAGAGTACAGAGGATCAATGATATCCATCTAGAGGCTAAGGTGCACCTGATCCAGGCCATGATCTTCACAATTACTTGCTATGCATCAGAGAGCTGGACAAGGACTAAGGATAATAGAAGAAGAACTGATGCCTTTGAGTTGTGGTGCTGGAGAAGAGTATTGAACATACCATGGACTGCCAAGAGAACAAACAGTTCTGTCCTAGAGAGGATGAAACTCAGTTGCTCCCTAGAGGCAAAGATTTTGAAATTCCATTTCATATACTTTGGACATGTTGCCAATAGCAACCAGTCCTTGAGAAGGACAACAGGCTTGGAAGGGTGGAGGGACAGCACAAGAAAGGAAGACCCAGGATGAGATGGACTGATACAGTAACTGGAGTAATGGAGATAGTATTGGAGACAGTGAAATTGGATCAGGATAGGACAGGGTTCGAAGTTATTGTGTGTAGGGTCACTATGAATCGCAGTCAACTCAATAGCACATAACCACAACAACAATGCAAGAGCAAAGGTGTTCTATTGATGTAGTCCCTACGGAGTTACCCTGCTAATAAAAAGACTGAGTCCCTGGTGGCTCAAAACCACCAGTAGCTCCTCAGATCATAGTTTCCTCCAGTTAGCCAATAGAAAGTTGATATGAGTCAAAACAGACTTAAAACAAGAGTTTGAATTTTTTTTTAATTTAACATTCATTTAATAAATAGAAAAAAGATTGACTTTGTCAATGATTTCATCTACTTGTGTCTGCAATCAACACCCTTTGTAGTATCAGTCAGAAGGTAGGAGACATACTGCATTGGGAAAGTCTTCAATCAAGGATCTCTCTAAAACACCAAGGTGCAATGATGTCAGTTTAAAGAGTAAGGTGTGTTTGATATAGGTCATGGCCTTTCCAATCACTTGCTATGCATCTGAGAGCTAGACAATGAATAAGAATGACAGAATAAAAATCAATACCTCAAGTTGTGGTGTTGAAGAGTACTGAATATCCCGTGGGTTCTTTTAACAAACAAATGACAAAGCTTCATCTCACATACTTTGGGCATGTTGTTAGAAGGGGCCAGTCCTTGGAAAAAGTCATACGTGGAAAGGTGGAGGAGTGATGAAAGAGAGGAATATCCTCAACAAGACAGATTGACACAGTGACTGCAGCAATTGTCTCAAGTATGTCAGAGATGATGAGGATGGCACAAGATAGGATGGGGTTTGGGTCTGTTGTTCATAGCGTCACTGTGAGTCATACCTGATTTGATGGCGCCTAACAATAACAACTGGGTCATGTAAAGATAAATAAAGTAGTTCTATGCTTTCAGGAAGTTTTAGGTTAATGAAGGAAGAAGGCAAAGACCACTAAGAAGAATAATCTAGGATCCCAGTGGCACAGACAAAGCATGACAGAGTAGCTGGGTACAGACATTCATTTCCATTGGAAATACTATGGCTTAGTCAAGCAGAGTAGATGTTACCTGAGCTAGACTTCAGAAGAAGGGTATTTTCTGTATGTATGTCAATTGAGTCTAGTTTAAAGCCAAAAACAAATTTTAGAAAGTACCACCTACCACTGCACTCTTCCATACCCCACATGTGCAGTAAGGCATCTTGGCAGTGGCATTTTGTCACTGATTAGAAGCCTAGAACCACAAAATACTGTCACAGCTGCCTGAAATAGTTTCTTGTTTCACAGATACACCCCAGAATGTCACCATTCTTTTCCACATTCCTGGATTAAGCTGTTTCCTTTTTGGAGCCTTCAGGCACATATGGTAAAAAAGAAAGCCATTCAAAGAAACCCAAGATCATGTTAGTCCCTTTCAGAGGGAGATGTTAGCAGATGGTGGCTCACTAGTTGTCATACTTACCGTACCCTTCACACTATTTGTATGTGTGTATGATGGGTTTCCACATTTCCTGACATAGGGATCATACTAGACTCGACAGCACCTACCAACAACATGTTAGGTTTTCATTTAGGGTCTCATTCAGACGATGTTTGAAAATCAAAGCTCAACTGGATGTAATCTATTTTGTTCCTTCCTAATTCACAGCAGCCAGTGATGGTGGTCTCAGGAACAGAAAGCCAGTGTTTTCAAGTGTCTTCCCTTCTGTTTCCTTTCAAACCTCCTCTTTCAGCTCTACCTGCTCACAGCTTGCTCGAGGGGATGTACATGGGGACTGGAGTCAGATCTTCTAGAGATTTACACCCAATACTTCTTACCTGAGCAGCACTAGCCAGCAGCCCAACTTCTTTGAGTTGCCTACTTTCTGGAAAACAGTGCTATTGGCATCTTCCTAGATAAACTAATGATTCATAATTCTTAACTCAAACTCATCACTGTCAGGTGGAACCAACTCACAGCCGACCCTCCAGCGGGATTTTGAAGGTGTAAGTTACATAGGAGGAGCTTGCCCATCATTGTTCCTCAGAGCTGCTGGTGGATTTGAACAGCCAGAGACATGTGGCCTTTGTGTTAGTAACCCAAGAACTTCCTATAGACTACACCACCAGAGTGCCTTAATTCACCATTACCAGCAGATAAATACCTTTCTGCCCACTCTCACCTCAACTTCATGCTTTTCCTCCCTCAAAACACACAGCATGCTTCAGAAAATGTGTAGTTATAGTTGTTGTTGTTGATTACCTTTGAGTCGAGCATGACTCATAGTGACCCTATGAACAAAAGACCTGAAGCCTTTGTATAATTATCAGCATTTATCAAAGTTCATAGAGTTTCCAGAGGCATGTTGTTTAGGAAGTGGATGCCTCCCCTGCTTTTAAATAGTTATAGTAAGGCCATATAATTTAAATCTCAGTCTTAGCCTCATTAACTTCATGCCAGAACTGACTCATAGTTGACCCTCTGCTGGAAATTTGAGAATGTATATCACACATGAGAGACCATCCGCATTTCTCCTGAGTTGTTGATGACTCAAACACCAGAGAGGCACCACCTTTGGTTAGCAACATGACTCTCTCCAGGCCACAACCACCCACCTACCACTTCCCAGGATGGAATAATTTCTTAATTACCTGTGTTTCTCCCTATGCTGTTGTTGTTGTTATGTGCCGTCGAGTCGCCTGCGACTCATAGCGACCCTATGTACAACAGCCCTAAACTCCGCTCTGTCCTGTGCCAATCGCACTGTCTCTGACACTCCCATCCCAATTATCCCAGCCACTGAATCAATCCACCTCAATAGAGGGCCTTCCTCTCCTGCGCCATCCCTCCACCCTCCCAAGCATGATGTCCCTCTCTAAGGACCAGTCTCTTCTCACAACATGTCCAAAGTAAGTTAGACGGAGCCTCAGAATCCTTGCCTCCAAGGAGCCACCTGGTTTAACCCTTTCCAGGACAAATATGTTTGTTTTCCTAGCAGTCCATGGTATTCTCAATACTCTTCTCCAGCACCACAGCTCAAAGGCATCAATTCTCCTTCTATCCTCCTTGCTCATTGTCCAACTCTCTGATGCATAACAGGTGATTGCGAAGACCATGGCCTGTATCAGACGCACCTTAGTCTCCAGAGAGACACCACTGCTCTTCAGCACTTTGGAGAGGTCCCTAACAGCAGACTTTCCCATGGCAATGCGCCTTTTAATTTCCTGGCTGCTGGTGCCAAGACTGTTGACTATGGAGCCAAGCAAACTAAAGCTGTGTACAATCTCAATCTCTTCACCATCCATCCTGATTCTGCCAATTGGTCCAGTGGTAAGAATCTTTGTCTTCTTGACATTGAGCCTCAATCCATATTCTCCCTATACTATTTATTATTTTATATTATCTATACTAGAGAGGCAATCCACTGCTTTTTTCATTCAGTCACTTTTATTTTATTTTTTTTTTATTTGTGTGTGTGTGTGTACCGTCAAATCGGATCTGACTGGTACACGAGGAAATTGTCCCTCCTTCCCCGGATTCGAACCATGCGCCTCTGGGATTGCAGTGCAACTTCTTGCCACTAGGCCACCAGAGCTCCCTTGTTCAGTCACTTTTATTAAGCACCGCTGGGCCAAGCACTGTGCTAGGTCCCAGAACACTGCCCTTATGAAACATGCATTTTAGTGAGAGGAAATGCTCAAAGAACAATTAAACAAAACAATTGTCTGTTATGAAAAGTCCTATGATTAAAATAAATAGTATGATGGCACAGGTAGTAATTTGGGGAGATGAGCCTATGTTAGATGGGATACTCAGAAAAGTGCCCAAGGTGCGAATTTTAAGCCAAGACCTGAAGACATGAGCCTATCTAGTGAGAAATGAGGAAGAGAAAAGTTCAAGCAGAAATAATAAAGTCACATCCTGAGATCCAAAGATCCTGAATCGTGAAAGACCCTTGTATCAGAGAAATCAGAAAGATACAACTGTGGCTGGAGAGTAGTGGATGTGGAGGAGAACTGTATGAAATGACCTTGCAGAGTTAGACACCCCCCCGCCCCGCCCGACAAATGCATGGTCTTCACGTCATAGAGTTCGTACTTTAGTCCAGAGAAAACCTGTGAAAAATGGATTGAGGGAGGGAAACAAGCAAGAAAGCAGCGCAAAAGATGGGCTAAACCAGTCAAGGGTTTTTGGACTACCCCAGACAAACCGTGTTATACTGATGACACAACTTTTGCTTGCTGAAAGTGAGGAAGATATGAAATGCTTCATGAAGAAGATCAAGGACTCCAGCCTTCGTTATGGATTACAGCTCAACATCAAGAAGACAAAGATCTTTACCACAGATTCAACAGTCAACATTATGATGTTGTTGCTGTTGTTATGTGCCATTGAGTCACCTGTGACTCACAGCAATTCTATGTACAATAGCTCTGAAACCTGCCCTGTCCTGAGCCAGCCAGTCTCACTGACTCCAATACACCTACCTCCATTGCTCTAGTTACTGTATCAATTCATCTCATCTGGGGTCTTCCTCTCCTGCGCTACCCTCCACCCTTCCAAGCATGATGTCCTTCTCCAAGGATTAGTCTGTCCTGGCTACATGCCAAAAGTATGTGAGACGGAGCTTCAAAATCCTAATAGATGGAGAAAAGATTAAAGCTGTCAATGATTTCATCTTATCAACATTCGACACCCTTGCTACTAGCATTTAGAAAGTCAGGAGACATATTGAATTGGGCAAGTCTGCTGTCAGGGACCATTCCAAAATTCTGACAAGCAATGATGTCATTTTTAAGACTAAAATGCGCCTGATTCGGGCCGTGTTCTTCTTATGGATTCAGGCCATCAGAGAGCTGGACAACGAATAAGGATGGCAGAAGAATTAATGCCTTTGAGTTGTGGTACTGAGAAGAGTACGGAATAACCATGGTATGTCAAAAACCTAACAGGTACGTCCTGGAAAGTTGCAGCCAGAGTGCTCCTTGAAGACAAGGATGGCCAAGCTTCATCTTTCATATTTTGGACATGTAACTGTAACTAGGTGAGGCTAATTCTTGGAAGAGGTATCATGCTTGGAAAAATGAAGGGTCAGCAAAGGAGAGGAAGAACCCCAAGAAGATGGATTGACACTGTGACTTTAGCAATGGTGTTTCATAGATGATGAGGCTGGCACAGGAATAGGGTAAGTTTCAGGTTGGCTGTTTAGAGGATCCTTTCTGTTTGTGAGTCATACTCAACTCGGTGGCATCTAACAACAACAAGAAAAAGACAAGGAGTAACAGTAGCTCAGACCAAGTGGCAATAGTAAAGACAGAAAAAGGCAACTTCTTCAGGTTAAACTCATAAGATTACTCTGAGTTCTGGTTCAAGAACAGGGACATGTGAGACAATGCCTACATTTCTGGTTTGAGTGTTTGAACGCTGGCACCATTTACACGAAAGAGAATATGAAAAGAAAATTATGCTTAGGGGAGAAGTTAAAAAAAGCCAACAAAACACCCCAATCTTTTTAGGACAAATTAATTAGGAATCGTAATTGGATAGACACATTTTTGGTCAGGGAGTCTTCTGGACTGAAGGTATAGATTTCTGATGCGTCAGCACAGAGGAGATAGTAACCTATGAGACTGGATGAGAGCACTTAGGGGAAAGTATCTCTGAGACACCAGGAGGTGCAGGACCAGGCAGACTCTCAGCACTGGAGCAATATTAGAGGTGGAAGTGCCTTAAAGGAGACCTAGAAGAAAAACGGAACAGAAATCAGGAAAACGGGAATCGCCAAAGTCAACACAGGAGAGTCTATGGATATGAGGACATAATGGCAGGAAACCACATACTCTTTGAAAAGGAGCCTGAAAGATTTGTATTCAAATCTTAACGTGGTTTGAGGTGGTTTCTTGATCTCTAGAAACCTTCCACCTGTGAAATGAAGATAAAGGTAATAATATCTTCCTTTATATTGGTATAAGAATTGCTTAAGTGCTGTCCTCTGATGACATAGTGCGTTATTGTCAAGGAATAGAATTGCTGCCTGGTCGGTCAGTCTGTCTCTTCTCTCTCTTTCTTTCACTTCAACAGGAGAGGACGAAAACCAAAGTTTCTCAGAGGACATAGGAAGGGAAGTCAAAGCAGATGCATCAAGGTGAAGAAATCCCTTCTTTAGAAATACAGGAGATCCAAACCCAAGCAAACTCATCATTCCTTTGCTGTCTTTAGACTATGACCAGTCTCAGGGGACTAGGAGCCGATAAAAGCAGTGTCCACCTGAAGCTAGCTGTCTCTTTCTGCTGGAAGCAGGCCAAAAGGTTTGGGTCCACCATTGACTTTCCAGGGGTGTTTTCCCCCTTTTTAAATTTTTTTCTTTTTCTCTTTAACTCTTTCGCATGGCCTCTTTCATCAATTTCTATAACAAATTTTTTCACTTATTGTACTAAATTATCAAATTATTTACAATCACTTCAACCTTCCCTCTCTTTGGTAGTCCCGCATCTGGGTTCATCCGACACCAGCCGCCTCCGCCATGCCGCCCAAGTTTGACCCCAACGAGATTAAAGCCGTGTACCTGAGGTGTATCGGTGGGGAAGTCGGTGCCACTTCCGCTCTGGCCCCCAACATCGGCCCCCTGTGTCTGTCTCCAAAAAAGGTTGGTGATGACATTGCCAAGGCCACCGGTGACTGGAAGGGACTAAGGATTACAGTGAAACTGACCATTCAGAACAGACAGGCCCAGATTGAAGTGGTACCTTCTGCCTCTGCCCTGATCATCAAAGCCCTAAAGGAACCACCCAGAGACACAAAGAAGCAGAAAAATATTAAGCACGGTGGAAATATCACTTTTGAGGAGATTGTTGGCATTGCCCGGCAGATGCGACACCGGTCTTTAGCCAGAGAACTCTCTGGAACTATTAAAGAGATCCTGGGAACTGCCCAATCTGTGGGCTGCAATGTTGATGACCACCACCCTCATGACAGCATAGAAAACATCAGCAGTGGTGCTGTGGAATGCCCAGCTAGCTAAGGAACTACAGATGAAAATATTTCAATAAAGGATCATTTGTTAACCAATAAAAAAAAAGAACTCGAGATTTAATACCTTTCTGTTATGTGTTGGGTTGCAAATGGATGAGCCAGTGATTCAAATCCGCCAGCTGCGGAGCAGGGCAATAGTGGGTGGTCTCCTCCCATAAAGATTTAGAAACTGAAAAAATCCACGGGTCAGAAGGAACTCCACGGCAGGGGGCATCTAATGAATAGAAAGCACTTATCAAAACAATGAACACAAGGGATGACATATGTAGTGCTCAATGTGTAAGTGACAGCTGTTGTCACTCTCATTATTTATCATCTCCAGAAACAACATTTGGTGACTGGTCACATTTGCAGGCCATGATGCTGGGAGCAGACCAGGGCATCACTCTCCCAAGGATTACGCCCTACTGAAAAGCATGGACAGCTACAATAAGGTCCTTGAGCCCTTAAAGTGCCTATAATATTGGTTGAATAATGAGCATTCAGAAGTATGACAAACTATTATGTTCTTCCAATAGGTTATTTGTTACGAGCCCATAAAAGGGGTTTAATGTTGTTTCTCAAATAGCTAAAATAGGCTGCCAGAGTATGATAAGGTTTCTCCATTTCTCCAGGTCTTCACAACAGACCAGATAGGCAGGCCTCTGTAGAAAATGTCTTGCAATGGCAATGCATTTCATGGGTACAAGAAAAACAAAGTGTGTGCTTGGACCCTGCCTCCCCGCACAGGACTGGAGAGGTTCAAACAGGACGTGGGACGTGAAACCACCTGTGGGCAAGGTCTGAATGAGAGGAGACAGCCTTCTTCAAAGGAGAGTAGAGGGAGGAAAGTATAAAACCTTGAGAAAGAGTCAACACTCCACAAAGAAACAGCTGCTAGAAAGTAGAAAGGTTCTATGCCCAATGGGATCCAAATTTCACTTCTGTAAGGTAAAAGGACATTTCATATTCACTCTGTCCAGACCAGGAGAGAGTAAATCCAGTGTCTCCCCAAATAGTGAATCCAACACTGGCCAGAGGGTGTTTCCCCCCACCACAGAAAGCAAGGTCATCACCAGGGCAACTCTGTTTTTGTCTTCAATTCTTGATTTGGATGAGCTCCTTGGAAAAAAAATTAGGAGTCCAGGTAATCATCAGCCAGTATGCTAATGGCTATTATGAACCAGACACTCAGAAGAATACCTAACAATGTGCTGTGTTCTTTACAGCTCTCCGCATGCCAGGATTTCATCGGGCACTGTGGAGTGTAATCATCTGGTGTGCACGGGGCTTGGAAAAGCATCCTGTTGTGTTGGAAGGAGTAACCAGTTTGGTAGGACTTGGCACATGCCTTCCCAGAGCAGCACCTGAGCCCCTGTGATGAATGGGGCCACGTGGCATGGCCAGTCACTCAGAGGGAAAGGAAATGAAAGCTCGGGGACTAATTGCCATTTCACCTCCAGCTATTGGTATGGAGAGGCAGGACCTTGTCAGGGTCAGATTTATGAGGCTGATTAAAAAGGAGAGAGATGAAATGCACCAATGGCCAAAAAGGAATCCAAGTAGATGGTTTTGATGTATGAGTTCCATCTGCCTCATGTATTTGGTGTCTCCAGTCTCATGTGATAGAGTGTCTCAGATATGTGAGTGGCAAGGCAGGGAAGAGCTTAGCGGTAGGCGGATGTCTCTTAGTGTCTTCCTGCTAGGTCACCACGTGTCCTGCTAGGTCTCCGCTGAAACTAACATACAATAGCAAGGCATTCTCCACTAAGAATCAGCTTATTTAGCCAGAACCTCAACCCCAAAAGAGTACTTTTTAGGTACTTAAAGACATTTTTTAAAAAGTCTCAATTTTCCTCTCTGAAAGATGACTAATGTTTTGATTTCAAATTTTATGGGAATAGTTTTCATTTCTTTTCTTTTTCATTTTCACTCAGCAGTTTACTCTTTTCCCTATCAGTTACTATTGCTAAGACGCCCAGGAACTTTATGTCAATAGAATAAGCTCTAACAATGGCTCTCAAAACAGAACTGGTAACTGGGTTTATATAGCACTTTTTAAAAAAATAGTAAAAATACACCAAAACATTTGCCATTTCAGTATTTTTTATGTGTACAATTCAATGACATTGATTAGATTCACCATGTAATGAAATCATCACTAGTATTTGTTTCTCTAATTTGCCCAGGTGTCCAGTGTCCCCCAAGTAGTGACTCTGATCCCCTTCCTCTCTTTCTTCTGGAGCTCAAAGAAAAGGACATAATACTGTCCTTGCGTCAGTTTGGATCATAGAGACCTTTCACTGGGTCTCCAAGGCTATAAATCACAATAGGAGGACCCTGTAAATCACATCTTCCTTCCTTAGCTTCTGTCTCTCGTAAACCACTAATGAATTTTAGCCTCTACGTACTTGCCTACTATAAATATTTCATTTAAATAGGTTCTCACAATGTTTGTTTGCTCTTTTGTGACTAACTTATTTTAAATCTTACCATTAGCATCAGGGACAGAAAACAAGATAGGGAATTTTGAAAGGAGAACATTAACCCAGAAGATGACCAGAGTTACAAAAGAGACTGAGGTTCCAGGGTTCTCAAAGGAGATTTGGAGAAGGGGAGCTATAGAAACTATTCTGAAGCCAGAGGAAAAGAGAGGGAAGGGGAAATAATGTGTGATCAAATCTGTTATCTACGGATTGTTGTTGTTAGGTGCTACCAAGTCGAGTATAACTCATAGTGCTACCCTATGAACAACAGATCTGAACCCTGTCCTATCCTGTGCCATTCTCATCGTCTTTGACATACTGGAGCCCATTATAGCAGCCACTGTGTCAATCCACCTGGTTGAGGGTTTTCCTCTTTTCTCTGACCCTTCACCTTTCCAAGAGTGATCTCGCTCTCCAAGGAATAGCCTCACCCAATATCATGCCCAAAGGAAGTGAGGGGAAGTTTTGTCTTCTTTGCCTCCAACCAGCATTCCAGCTGCGCTTTCTCTAAGGTGTATCTGTTTGTTCTATTGGGAGTCCCTGAAGTATTTAGCAGTCTTCGCCAACACCACAACTCAAAGACATCAATTCTTTCGTCATTCTTATTCATCATCCAGCTCTCAGAGGTATAGGAAGTGATTGATGGCCTGACTCAGGTCTTCAGAACCTTAATATTTAAAATGACATCGTTGTTCCTCAGAAATTTGGAGACTGTACCTATGTATTATTATTCAAGAAATCAATAGTAAAAACTGCACAAAATAAGCAGATACCAAGGAATAGGCACAGGTCAAAATGAGTGGGTACAGCAATACCGTAGCTTAACTCAGTGTGGTTTTAGGCATTTGAAGATTTGGAAGGCTTCAGCTTAACTGTCATGTCCACAATTTCCCTGATCTTGCTTACTACTTTCCACCTAAACTTTTCACACAGTTTTTACCTAGCTTTATAGAACAATAACATATATTTATTCTAAGAATTTTATGATTTTCTAAGAAGTATGTTGATTATGCAAAGGCGTTTGTGTGGATCACAACAAACCGTGGCTGACTCTGAGAAGAATGGGAATCCCAGAACATTCGATCGTTCTAATGTGAAACCTATACTTGGACCAAGAGGCAGTCGTCAGAACAGAGCAAGGAAACACTGCATGTTTCAAAATTGGGAAAGGCGTACGCCGGGGATGTGTCCTATCTCCACACCTTTTCAACCTGTATGCAGAACAGATTATCCAAGAGGCTGGGCTCTATGAGGACAAGTGTGGGGTCAGGATTGGTAGAAGATCTATTAACAATCTGCGTTATGCAGATGACACAACCCTGCTTGCTGAAACTGAGGAGGACCTGAAGCGCTTGCTGCAGAGGGCCGACTGCAGCCTTCAATGTGGATTGAGGCTCAATGTCAAGAAGACAAAGATTCTCACCGCTGGGCCAATTGGCAGCATCAAGGATGGATGGTGAAGAGATTGAGATTGTTAACAACTTTAGTCTGCTTGGCTCCACAGTCAACACTCTTGGCACCAGTAGGCAGGAAATGAAAAAACGTATTGCAATGGGAAAGTCTGCTGTTAGGGACCTCTCTAAAGTACGGAAGAGCAATGGTGTCTCTCTGGAGACTAAGGTGTGCCTGATACAGGCCATGGTCTTTGCTATCACTTGTTATGCATCAGAGTTGGACAATGACTAGGAAGAATAGAAGGAGAATTGATGCCTTGAGCTGTGGCGCTGGAGAAGAGTATTGAGGATACCATGGACTGCCAAGAAAAGAAACAGATACATCCTGGAGAGGGTTAAACCAGGCTGCTCCTCGGAGGCAAGGATTCTGAAGCTTTGTCTGACATACTTTGGACATGTTGTAAGGAAAGAGAGGTCCTTGGAGAGGGACATCATGCTTGGGAGGGCGGAGGGACGACGCAGAAAGGGAAGACCCTCTATGAGATGGATTGATTCAGTGACTGGGGTAATTGGGAACGGTGTGTCAGAGGCAGTGAGATTGGTACAGGATAGAGCAAGGTTTAGGACTGTTGTACATAGGGTCGCTATGAGTCGCAAGTGACTCGACAGCACATAACAACATAGCAACAATAACAAGTAGTATGTATGTTTTTATTTAATCATATAATAATAATATCATAAGTAAATTATCACTATTATTATATAATGATGATAATAATGATCTTTACTTGCCAATGAGAAAACTGAAGTGTTAAGAAGATAATTTACTCTTAGTAAGTGAAAGACCTAGGAATTAAAATTATGTGGTGTGACTCTAGGTTGGCTGTTATTTGTATACTTACGGAAAGATGCCAGTGTTTGGTATCAGAATCTGAATAGATACTGAAAGTAAAACCATTGTGTACATGTGGACAATGTGTGGTGAGAAAGAAAGAAAGAAAAAATGGGTACAAGGAGAGATGAGAAAGAAAGGGAATGGGAGGGAGAACCAACTTGCTCTTTGGAGGTAAGCATTTTGAAACTGCATCTCACATACCTTGGGCATGTTGACAGGAGGGACCAGATCTTGGAGAAGGACACCATGCTTGGAAGGGTGGAGGGACAGTGCAGGAGAGGAAGACCCTGGATGAGATGGATTGAAACAGTCACTGGGGCAATGAGGTCAAGTGTGTCAGATATGAGGTTGGCTCAGGATAGGGCAAGGGATAGAGTCGTTATTCATTGAGTCACTATGGGTCATAGTGGACTCTACAACACATAACACCAGCCGCATAGGACATACAGATCCCATCAGGGACACTATCAAGACAGTTCTGTCCACTCAACGTTAAAGTTGTAATCATCTAAAGGGAAGTGTTGAGCAGTGAATCGGTTGACTATAACAGAAGGAAGTTCAGAAAGAAGTTCTGGCTAAAGATATAAATTCAAGAGGCAATAGAATCCACAAAAAGATGGGACTTAAGCCATGACTCTGGCTGATGTCACCAGGTCTTGAGTGTTGACAGAAAAAAAAAGAGGTTCAAGGATGGAGACATGGAGAGTGCCTTTATTCAGAAGTCTAGAAGATGAACTAACTAACAGGAACCAGATAAAGGAGCTTCTGGGGAGAAGATAAGGGTAGATGAAGGAGCCATTTAACTTCTGGTATTTTGTCACAGTTGCTGTTGTTGTTGTTGTTAGATGCTATCAGGTCAACTATGACTCACAGTGACCCTATGAACAACAAATCTGAACCTTGCCCTATCCTGCACCATTATAACAATCTCTACTGAAGCCTATTGTGGTAATCACCGTGTCGATTCCACTTGTGGAGGACCTTACTCACCACCTTTCCCAGTATGATGTTTCTCTCCAAGGATTTTTTCCTCTTGAGGACATGCCCAAAGTAAAGAAGCACAGTTTTCACCATACTTACTTACACTCTATTTGCACTTTCTTCAAGATGGATTTGTTGGTTCTTTTGGCAGTCCACGGTATTTTCACTATTCTTCGCCAATACTAAAATTCAAAGGCCTTGTTTCTTCGTCCATTTTCTTTATTCACTGTCCAACTTTGAGTTGCATAAGAAGCAATTGAAAATAACATGCTTGGATCAGGCACACTGTAGTCATTCAATAGACATCCTCACTCTTTAAAACTTTGAACAACTCCTTGACAGCAGATTTCCTGAGTGCAACATGTCCTTTGATTTCTTGACTGTTGCTCTTGTGGTTGAATCCATGTGAATCTAAGTAAAATGAAATTGCTGACAACTTCAATCTTTTCTTCATCTATCAGGATGTTGCCTGTTGGTCCAGTTGTGAGGATTTTTGTTTTCTTGACGCTGAGATGTAATCCATGTTGAAGGCTGTGTACTTTGATCTACAGCTGCTTCAGATCTTCTTCACTTTTTGCAGGCAAAGTTATATCATCTGCATAATGCAGGGTTTTGATGAGTCTTCCTCTAATGCTGCTAAAAATAACACAGTGATTAAACCTCCTCCTTTCCCAGACAGATAGTCCTTGTCATACTATGATAGTTTACAAGTTGCTGTGATGCGTTAAATGATACCAACAATGTTTCAAATACCAACATGGTGGACAGAGGTCAACTGAACTTTTAGACTAAGATAAACTAGAGACAAAAAGCCTGTAGGGCTACTTCTGAAAAACAATCATTGAAAACATCATGGATCACAACAAAATAGTATCTAGTTGATTTCCTTTGGATGTATCATCAGGGAGATCAAATACTGGAGGAGAACATCCTGTTTTGGGGAAAGTAGAGCAACTTCTAAGATGAGGGAGACCCTCAGAGAGGCCGACTGGTAGAGCAGCTGCAACAATGTGGCTATGCGTCATCAAGTCAGAACTGACCTGACTCATAGTCAACCCTCCAGTGGGTTTTCTAGGGGGTATAAATTGCTCTGGGGAAGATTTCCCATCTTTTCTCCCAAGGAGCAACTGGTAGACTTGATCTTGTATCCTGGAGTTGGCAGTAAAATTCTTTATCGCCAGGTCACCAGAGCTTCCTTTGCTGCAACAGCTGTTCTTGTTATGTGCCGTTATGTGCTTGCGACTCATAGCAACCCTATGTACAACAGCCCTAAACTCTGCTCTGTCTTGTGTCAATCACACTGTCTCTGACACACCCACCCCGATTACCCCAGTCACTGAATCAATCCACCTCATAGAAGGTCTTCTCCTCCTGCACTGTCCCTCCACCCTACCAAGCACGATGTCCCTCTCCAAGGACTGGTCCTTCCTTACAACACGTCCAAAGTATGTCAGATGAAGCCTCAGAATCCTTGCCTCCAAGGAGCCATCCTTGGAGAAAGGTTTAACCCTTTCCAGGATTAATATGTTTTCCTAGCAGTCCATGGTACCCTCAATACTCTTCTCTAGCACCACAGCTCAAAGGCATCAATTCTCCTTCTATCCTATCCAGTCATTATCCAACTCTCTGATGCATAACAAGTGATTGCAAAGACCATGGCCTGTATCAGATGCACCTTAGTCTCCAGAGAGACACCATTGCTCTTCAGTACTTTGGAGAGGTCCCTAACAGCAGACTTTCCCATCGCAATACATCTTTTAATTTCCTGGTTACTGATGCTGAGAGAGTTGACTGTGGAGCCAAGCAAACTAAAGCTGTGAACAATCTCAATCTCTTCATCATCAATCCTGATGCTGCCAATTGCCCCAGCGGTGAGAATCTTTGTCTTCTTGACATTGAGCCTCAATCCATCTTGGAGGGTACAGTCCTTGACCTTCTGTAGCAAGTGCTTCCGGTCCTCCTCAGTTTCAGCAAGCAGGGTTGGGTCATCTGCATATCGCACAGATTGTTGATAGATCTTCCACCAATCTTGACCCCACATTTCCCCTGAATATTCCAGATGGAAGATTTAAGAGTATGGCACAGGACCAGCACGTGTGCGCTCTTGCGCCTCTCTCTCTCTCTCTCCCACCCATTTATCCATCCATCATCGATCTATGTATCTCCTTATCTATCCAGTCCTTCCTCTCTGATCTGTTTACTCTTGGGTCTGCTGAATCCCGAAAGACACTAAAATTCTTAGCAGCTGAAGACTGAATGTCTGAATTGGTCCTCCTGAGCTCCAGATGTCCTTTCCTTCAGGCATTTTCTGCCCCTCCCTGAGCACTCATTCTTGCAGGGTGCTGATCTGTCATCCAAGAAACGGAGAGAACTTGGCTTGGAAATTGTTGCAGTGAATGCTCCAGAGAGCAACATAGATGCCGAGTGCAAATCCTCTGCATCTGTTGCAGTCACAGGAAAGATGCAGTCAGTGAGTTCCTCAGGGTCATGCAGAACCATCACGAACTGCCTTGTATCAGACAACCAGAGGAATGTTTGTGTTTTTTAATCCAACTTCATTTTGAATTCACGCCAAATGGATTTCCAGCTGGCATTTAACAGAATGAAGCGTATGTAGCTATCATCATAAGGATCTAAATAAAAGCCCAAAAAAAACAACTGGCCCGCTGATGTTCAGCCAGTTCTGACTCATGGTGACCCTTCCTCCATTAGGTTTCCATGGATGTAGATCTTTAGGGGAGGTGACTGCCCATCTTTCTTCTGCAGAACTGCTAGTGGATTTGAACCAGCCACTTTTCAGTTAGCAACTCAGTATGTGTCACTAGGGCTGTCATGATCTAATTTATTTATCAACTAGTTATCCATTATGTAATTATCTAAACCCTGGTTAGTCAGACCCCAGAGGTTTCACATGGACCCAGAAGAAAGGATCCATATCTTTGAGAGTTAGTTATTTATAAATCAGGCATAATACTGACTGAGCAATATTGATCCAGAGAAGGAATATATTCTACAGGAGAAAGGAAAGTCCTCAAGGTTAACTAATAGAAATAAAAGGAACTAAGTTAATAAATCCAGGGAAATATGTATGGTTCCTGAAGGCTTTATGGAGAAACAGTCATAAAAAAAGGGAAGCGGTGAGGAATTGAAAAGCGTTTACGTTCATAGTCCCGTAGCAGTGGATATGACAAGGGCAAAGTCAGGGAGTGGGCATGAAGAGCACGGAGCCTGAATTACGCCAGCTCCAGTCTGTGTTGCTCAGGCAATGGGACTTCTTTCTCTTACTACAAATGCCATGATTAGACAAAAGGTACAGTTTTAGAAGTTGGGCTATGTGTGGTCTAGTTAGGTCTCGAGAGCCCTGAGGTTCGGTTTGGAGGGAAGAGAGGTTGTGTACCAGTGAATAAAAACATAGAATGAGTTGGATGTTTTTATTGCCACCAAGCCATCTCTAACTCTTTTGAGCTAACGAAATGATGCCCTGATCATGGATCAGCTTCACAATTGTTGGTATGTTTGAAGTCATTATTTTTAGTGGCTTCCATCCAAAGTGGCTCATCTTCAAGCACTATTTCAGGCAATGTTTTGTTTTGATCCAAAAGTTATCATTGATTAATTTCCTGAATTAGATTTCTAGGAGGTGGGGATCACTAGTCTTGGCCTTCCTTGTCTGAGTCTAAAGCTCTGCTCACACCTGCTCACCATGGTGTTTCACACTGGTGTTTGAAATTCTTTGTGGTATAGCTCCACACAAATGAACAAAAAGCCAGCACAATACAGCAAACTGACAGACTGGTAATAAGAAGGAAGAAGTCAGTAGTACCAAAAGGTACAACTTCCTTTTGCTTCTCTGGCTAACCTGACAAAGAATTGTAGGAGCAAAACCACATCTACAAAGCAATTATCCTACCAGGCATGCTTTGAAAGAAATCCCAGACTCAGGTCCCCCACTGCTCTGTGGATACCAGTAGCAGGTAGTGTTCAGGACAGCTGGCCCTGCCCCCATAGGTGTATCACCAACACCACTCACTGTTCCCTGTGAAAACCATGTCAGTGTTAAGTCATTGTTATTGTTGTTGTTAAGTGCTGTCGAGTCACCTGTGACTCGTAGCAAACTTATGTACAATAGCCCTAAACCCTGCTCTATCCTGTGACAATCTTACTACTTCTGACACACCTACCCCCATTACCCCAGTCACTGAATCAATCCATCTCATTGAGGGTTTTCCTCTCTTGAGCTGTTCCTCCACCCTCCCAAGCATGACGTCTCTCTCCAAGGACTGGTCCCTCCTTGTAACATATCCAAAGAATGTCAGACGAAGCTTCAAAATCCTTGCCTCCAAGGTGCAGACTGATCTCACTCTCTCTAGGATGAACCTGTTTGCTCTCCTAGCAGTCCATTCAATACTCTTCTCCAGCATCACAGCTCAATGGCATCAATTCTCCTTATATCATCCCTAATCATTGTCCATCTTTCTGATGCATAGCAAGTAATTGCAAAGACCATGGCCTGGATCAGGTGCACCTTAGTCTTCAGACTGACATCATTGCATTAAATCATATCTATGGATAATACTTTTTAAAGTAGACCTATTTTAGTTTACTGAAAGAGCAAATCTAACAAAAGATCTTGATATCTTTTGGTGTAAGCCATTCCATCACTGGCAAAAGATTTCTATTCAGTTGTTCATGAGAGGATGCTGAAGTCGAAGTGATCATTCAGTCACTGAAAAGGTCAACACATTTGACTCTGATCCAACGTCAAACATTCACACTGCAATTCAATTATTTAGCAAATATTAAAGCTCCAATGTGCAAGCCAAATCTATACCAAACCACCTCTCTACTCTAAATTCAAGTGAAATCCTTGTGTAAGCGCCTAAAATTTCCATGGTCAGAAATGAGATCCACAATTTCTAAGCAGTGGGCCATGACCTCCTGAGTGAGCACAGATAGGCATGGCAGAGCGGCTTTCTGATTTCCTATCTGTGCCACCTGGAGAGGAGGGTCGTGCCAGGGATAAAGGGCCAGTGTCACCTCCAGATCCTTTGCACCAATTTCTGCAGTCATGCAATTTATCCTTTAAATTGGTTCACAAATGTACAGCTCTTTACCTCACTCCTAAATATGCTAACAAAAAGGTCTACATGTCTCTAGAATGTAAGGATCCTTAAGCCTTTCCAAGTATTATCCCACAAGGGATTATCCCGAGAGGGATGAGATATATGTGTCTAAGGGCTACCCAGTTTCATTTAAACAATTCATTAACTTGCACTTAGGAAACATCTTCCTATCTTAAGAACCTGAGATTTTAAAAAAAATACTGATTTGGCGATTCATTGAAAGGTTGATGATTCAAATACAAACAGATGTCTCAGAAGTAATCTGAGTAATCTGCTTTCCAGAGGTGACAGCCACAAAACCACAAAGTGCGGTTCCACTCGGCACACAACACACGGAGGTCATGGAAGGAGCTGGGGAGATCTGTCTCCAACTTCAGTTCTGCCCTAAGTTTCAAACAAATAAATGAACAACAAACCAACCAAACAACACACAAAAAAATCCCACAACTAAACTCATTTCCATTGAGCCAGTAGGACTCCTCACTGACCCTACCGTGGATTCCAGGGGCTGCCCACTGCATGGGAGGAGGCTTCCTCTGTGTTCCGACTTCCTGTGAGTCGGCAGCACCACCCTCCACGACTAGGCCCCCAGACTTCCCCACTCTAAGCAGCCCTGTGATTTCTGAGCACATAAATGAGCTTCCCAAAGCCTCATTTAACTGCTTCATCTGAAATGAGAATCATAGAACCCATTCATGGGTTTGTTGTGCTATTTAAGATGTGAAATATTCTTGAGAGACTGTAAAATAAGAAATGAATATTAGAATATTAGTAGTATTGAAGTTACAGAAGAAAGCATCTATTCATCAATTTGGACTCATTTCTCCATCTTCTCTCAGGATAGAACATGTGAATATCCTAGAAATGAAATGTGTCATCCAATAGCCTCAAGCTACCATAGGACCTTTCCTTATAATTATGGCTTTGTTTTTTCTGGCTACCATGTAATCCTAGGATTACTCTGATAATTTTGACTGAAACACTTAAATTCCTTAATCTTTTTTTCCAAAATACATATTTAATTACTGAAGCAAACATGTTTATTAAAATTTTACTAGTTGTACAGAAATGTAGACCATCAAAGTGATTGTCCTTCCCTCACCTTCTCTATTCATTCCACAAACACATAGCCATTTTCAAAACACAGAAATGGGGTCATTTATGTATATGCCTTGAGCTGTGGTGCTGGAGAAGAGTTCTGACTACACCATGGACTGCTAGGAGAACAAACAGGTTCATCCTGGAGAGGGTGAAACCAGGCTGCTCCATGGAGACAAGGATTCTGAAGCTTCATCTGACATACTTTGGGCATGTTGCAAGGAGGGACCAGCCCTTGGAGAGAGACATCATGCTTGGGAGTATGGAGGTACAGCACAGGAGAATAAGACCCTCGATGAAATGGATTGCTTCAGTGACTGGGGTAAAGAGGGTAGGTATGTTGGAGACATAAGATTGGCACAGGTTAGAGCAGGGTTTAGGGCTGTTGTACATAGGTTTGCTATGAGTTGCAGGTGACTTGATGGCACATAACAACAACAAAATATATATATACACACATACGCACACACACATATAGGCAGAACACACCATCTGAGATGCTGGGCTATACAAGGAGGAATGTGGCATCAGGTTTGGTGGAAGAGTCATCAACAACCTGCATTATGCAGATGGCACAACCCTGCTTGCGGAAACTGAGGAAGACCTGAAGCTCTTGCTGCCGAAGATCAAGGACTATAGTCTTCTATATGGATTGAAGCTCAACATCAAGAAGACAAAGTTCCTCACTGCTGGGCCAATTGACAGCATCAGGATGGATGGTGAAGATATTGAGATAGTTAACAGTTTTCGTTTACTTGGCTCCACAGTCAACACTCTTGGTAACAGCAGCCAGGAAATCAAGAGACAAATTGCATTGGGAAAGTCAGCTGTGAGGGACCTCTCAAGAGTACTGAAGAGCAACAACATCAGGCTAGAGACTAAGGTACGCTTGATCCAGGCTATAGTCTTTGCAATTACGTGCTATGCATCGGAGAGTTGGACACTGAGTAGGGATGACAGAAAGAGAATTGATGCCTTTGAGCTGTGGTGCTGGAGAAGAGTGTTGAATATACCATGGAGTGCTAGGAGAATAAACAGGTATGTCCTGGAGAAGGTGAAGCCAGAATGCTCCTTGGAGTCAAGGATTCTGAAGCTTCGTCTAACATACTTTGGGCATATTGCAAGGAGGGACTGGTCCTTGGAGAGGGACATTATGTTTGGGACAGTGGAGGGACAGCGCAGGAGAGGAAGACCTTTGATGAGATGGATCTATGACTGGAGTGGTGGGAATGAGTGTGTTTAAGATGGCTAGGTTGGCACAGGAAAGAACGGCGTTTAGAGCTCTTGTGCATACGGTTGCTATGAGTCGCAAGCGACTTGATGGCACATAACAAACAACAACAACATATACATATACATATACATATACATATATATGTGTGTGTGTGTGTGTGTATACATTTTCACTATTTTATCTTTTCTTTCCTCCCTGTTACTCTATTATTTAGGTTGCTTACAATTTGTCAGTCTATACAGGCTGCTATCATTAACTTCCTCATGCATACATTTGTGGACACATGCTGCAAAATTGATATCCCAGAGGTAAAGTCTCTGGGTCAAAGGCCATGAACCTCTGGGATGTTTAGGGGAACCCAGACCCAGATGCTTTCAACATTCACTGTCCAGGCAGCCCTCACTTTTTTATCAATCATTTTGCTAACAAATATTCCGAAGACCAAGGCAGATAAAGTGTGTATAGTAGAGTAAGGAATAGCACTGGCGTGGAGTCTAGCGCACAGGTTGGGGAGAGGTTCTGCAGGGGGTCGGCATGGAGCCACAGACCCCACATCCTGGGCCTCTCGCTGTGTGAATCCCATGTTCCTGCTGACAAGCAGCATCTATGTGGACAGCAACATTTTTAACAGTACCAGCCCAGGGTTACTTTATACTTTTTAATAATTTTTACTTTTTGTTAGTTTGCTTGTTTGTTCAGATCCTGACTGGCACAGGAGGCAGAGCATCCGGTGAATTTGAACCATGCACCTTTGGGACTTAAGTGTAGCTTCTTCACTAGGCCACCAGAGCTCCCTAAAATCAGGGTTCCTTTAAAGATAGCAAGGAGGACATGTCACAGTTAGAGAACATTCATAAACAACTTTCTGATGAATGGAAACAAGAGGGAACTCACCCTCCCTCCTGCAGAAAGGTCAGAATCTGGGTGAGCCTCATTCTGGTCTCCTCTGGGAGGCAGGAGCCTCGTCCCCTCACCAGGGAAGCAGCCCTTGGCATGCCCAAGGCAGAGACCTAGCCAGTGTCACTCACAGCTCATGCTCTCTGCCCACAGTCCCTGCCCATGCATCTGAACACCAGCTCCTGGGAAAATGCTGGAGCAAACACCAATTTTCAAAGTTGTCTTTCGCTGCAAGAAAATATTTTCAGTGTATTTACTGAACATTCATGGACCAATTCCTAATGTATCCAATTTTCTCGACCAACTGTAATTCACCTGTTATATTTGGATGTTTGGCTGTACTATAGTTTTCCTAAATGGAAAGATTGTTTTAATATATATATACTCAAAAATCTCCCTGGTGTTCAGAAGCAAAACAGGTTTCCTACAAAAAATTGTGTGTGATTATCATTAATTAACAGAGAGCCGAATGCCTCTGTGTGTTTACTTCCACAAAGTGTATCCGTGCAATGCATTTCTTTCCCAAAGGCATAGTTCATTCCTGTAGAAAAGAAATTAAGAATGTATTGAAAAGAAACATATGTCTTTCACCAAAAGAGGAGTTTTGAGAAGGAATTTATTGTGTTCATGAGAGGATACAAGACATCAAAAGAAATTAATTTCCCACAGGTAGATTCCTATTTAGTAGACCCTACAGGACAGAGAAGAACTTCCCTCAAGGGCTTGCTGAGGCTGGAAATCTTGATAAAAGCAGATGGCTTCACTTTTCTCTCAAGGAGCGGCTTGTGGATTTGAACTGCTGACCTTTTGGTGAGCAGCCTAACATAGAGGTATAAACATTAAATATAGCCTGTCACTAAAAACCCACTCATTAGACTGCTAATAGTTAGAACCCTTGAGTCACTCTTTGGGGAAAGGAGTATTCATCTCTCATTGAGCCAGGCTCACTCCCCAATGCCCATGTTTCATCCCCAAAGCTGCTGGTGGATTTGAACCACCAGTGTAGGGTGACTTTTGGTTTAGCAACACAACTCACTCGCTATGGACTGTGCCACCAGAGCACCCCTCAGAGAGAGTAAGTTATATTAAATTTCTCACTAGAGCCGAGACTACCTTTCTGTTATTGGACCGAATTTATCAAACAATAGACGGGCTCATCACCTGAGGATTCATCAGCTGTCTGACTTGGCCAGTTCTCATTACTCTTGCATCCCCACAATTCATAGCTGCCCTTCCAGCAGGTTTTCAGAGGCTGTAAATCACTTCGAAGGAGATTGGTTAGCTTTCTCTTATGGAGCCACTGGCAGATTCGAATTGGAGACAGGCTCCACCTTCGAATTAGCAGAGCAATTCCCTGAGGACCTCACCTCCACAGCTCCCAGCCGACTTGGTAGCAAAGTCAAAGAAAAAGCAGGAACTGAGGGAAGGGTGGGAGGTGTTTGATTATTGTTATAAGGAAGGACCAAACTTTAGTAGAAATTTGAACAATAAAAATTCTTTGAAAGACTGTTGCTGCACGGGCAGACTAATATGGATACCCTCTCTGTGGTTTCTTTTCCACTGACATGATCTGAGCAGGGTATCACCATCAATCCACGAACCAGACTGCAATTAGGTCCATTTCTACATACATCAGATGATTTTAAATCATGACGACTTTGGGGTACACCCTTGAAGTCTGGAACCACACTTTATATGGTTTTTGCCATCTCTGTGATTTTCTAATAAAGTTAGGGATATAAGTAATACTTATAAACACAAGATATTTGCTAAACACTTGCTGACATTAATTAGACACTATCTTACCCCTCCACTGTTTACGTTGCATGATAGGCAACATACACAGAAATATTTGAAAATTAATATCCTGCTCAGAATCCTTCAGGCTTGTTACTCATATGAGGCAGGAGGCATACTGGGACATACAGCGGGAGGAAATGGCCTTGTTGGCAGTTCTTTTTTCTTTTTTCCCTTCTGTTGAAATCAGGGCCAGAGCCAAGCGGAGCAACGCCATGTGTCCTGGGAGGCAGGAATAACATCAATTCTATTAAAGTGGAAATGGGACCGAGCCCAGACCTCCACAGGCAGGAGGTGTGCTGAGGCCTCAGCAGCAAAGGGCAGGCTGAGAACGGGTAAAGCGAACCAGAGCACCAGCTGGCTAGTTGCAGACTTTAAGGTCCTTGTCTAGTCTGGCATGTGTTCACTTAACAGCATCTAAAACAACCATGAACCCTGCAATATCCTAGCCCTCAAAATTCCCCTACCTCACTTGCTTGCCTGTCTTTTCTGTCTCTTTTTTTCACATGCACACACACTGTGGCCTTGCCATGCTCGAATGCTTTCTGTGCTGACCAGTCATTCATTTCAGCCCTAATTTCCACCTGGGAATCTCAGTCCACCTATTCTTTTTTACCCCCCCACCTGTTCTCTTGTGGTTTGGTTTTTGGTTTTTTGGTTTTTTTAAATTTTCTTCTTTTTTTAATTGTGATCTTTAAAGAAAATTTACAAACAGATTCTTGCTCCAGATTATTGTCATACATACAATGCCTAATCACATACTCCTTTCCGACTGTATAACACTGCTGTTATAAAATAGAACTGACCTGGGAAGTTGGGAGGCGAAAAGGAAAAGAATGGATAGATACAGATGAGTGGAAGAACCACCTCTTCTTTCAGAAAGTAGCTGACCACTTCATCCCTACCTTCCTGATGCTGCTGCTTCCTAGTCTGGCAATGTTTCCACGGCTTTTCTAGACCTGTGAGCCTCCTGTGAGCCTGTCTTCAGGAGCTGCTGCCATAACTATCCCCCAGGCAGCCAAAGCACTGAGTGCTTTAGGCACAGAGGATTGGATGGCAGACCCCAAGTGCATAGTAAGGTCAGGCACAGTTGTCTGTGGTTAAAACAACAGTTTAGTTTGTGACACAATAACAAGATATCTTATTTTAAGATTGCTCCTTGTCCTGTTTTTTGTTTTGTTTTATTGTGGTATATATCTAGATCTATCTAGATAGAAATAAACACACACACAATGAGAAACAGAGAGAGGCAATGAGCACAAGCACTCTGGTGTCATCGTCCATAAGGAGTTGTGGGGCTGACCCAAAGGCCTGTTTCAATGCACCAGTGTATGTATGAACTTACCACCATGGAATCAATCCTGACTCGTAGTGACAATCAGCTTTTCAGAGGCTGTAAATCCTTGTGGAAGTGTCCATTTTTCTCCTTCAGAGCTGCTGGTGGATTTGAAACATCAACCTTTACATTAGTAGCCCAACACATTACTCACTATACCACCAGAGCTTATTACATATTTTACATTTTGAGCATTTCTCAGTGGCATCAACTGTATTTAAAATGCTGTATTACCATACCTCTATTTGTTTCCAAAACTTCTTCACTCGGAAGAAATGCTCTGTGTCTTTAAAGCACAAACAAGTCTTTCTTAGGGCAGCCTCAGTTATGATGCCCAGCAGAAGATGGTCACTTAGTGTTGGGATTTCATTTAATCCTCAAAAAATGTGTTAGTATCTTAACAACTATACCTGTGAATATCAGGACTCTTATTTAGGGATGAGGTCGTCTGCGTGATGTTAAAAAGATCATATAGGGTATATCTTATATTGGATCAGTTTTAAGATATAAAATGAGCTGATTAGGCACAGAGAGAAGATCCACATCACACAGAGATTCCCAAGAAACCAACAAATACTGGGTTGCAAGAATTAGAAAGCTATCCCTTTCCACAGGCAACAAAGAATAGGGCCTTCCCTAGACTCAGCACTTTAAATTTGGACTTCTAGCCTCACAAACGGTAAGAAAATAAACTTCTATTTTAAAGATTCACCCACTTGTGGTAGTTTTGTTAGAGTGGCACTAGGAAACTGAGACTGCTGGCAGTGGATGGTGAAGGTTTGGCTGTGAGGAGTGTTCCCAAGCTGAGAGCCTAAGGCTGTGGCTGGTTCACTGGACATTGAGGTTAGGAATGTGAACCTATTTTTAACAATGCTGAAGCAGCTTTTAGAAGTTAGGACGCAAAAAAAGGTAGACCAGTACAAGAAATATGTGGTGTGGATGATTCCTGGAGAAGCTATAGACTTTAAAAGACGCCTACAAGCAATCTCCTCCACTGTAATTTCCGTCTGCTGAAAACTCACAGGAAGATCAGCTATGAGTTGATTTTTGTACATATCAACAAGATTTATTGTATAGTAAGATAAACAGAAAAAATTTTTGCTTTCACTTCAAGTGTTTGGAGACCTTTAATAGGAGGAAACAAAGTTGGAGAAGTTAGCAATTTCAAGGTTCCCAAACCAACCAGGAAGTGCTTAGGATGTAAACTATAAATTCACTCTTAAATCAAAAGTCCTTGTTTATAGTAGGCATGCACCTTGCTGAAGGAAAAGGAAACTAAATCTCCCTTTTGGAACTTAAAAGTTCTGAGTTCAATAACAAGTCTTCCAATAAAGCAGGTCATTTAAAGGAAATACTCAGAGCAGCCAGATGAGCTGCTGCTGGCTATTAAGGTAACACTTGAACTCACGCACCAAGATCAAAATGTTTCTTTTCAAAAGCTGTCTCAGTAATCCAATTCTCTTCACTGTGTAATCTGATTTGCCACTATAAATTAGTGCAATAATTACAGCAGCAGATACTTAAATATATGCTTTGGACCTGGATAATTGCCCAGAAGTAAAATGAATCCAAGAATCCAATATTCTGGCATTTAATAAAACTATGAATTGTATTTG
The DNA here is from genome assembly GCF_000299155.1 of Elephantulus edwardii. Lineage (NCBI taxonomy): Eukaryota > Metazoa > Chordata > Mammalia > Macroscelidea > Macroscelididae > Elephantulus > Elephantulus edwardii. Next base: position 14,694,556 of record NW_006399769.1, read on the forward strand.
CAGTCAATTGTGATTTCATTTTCTTGAGTTCAATATTTAATAAAACAATAAAAATATTATAAGTAGCTTAGAAACTATTGGTTAAGAGCTTCATCCTGAGGTCACACTGCAAAGCCTCAAGTTCCAGATTAGCCATTTACTAGATGTTTGATTAGTAAATTATTCATCCTATCTCTCCCTACTTAGCATGAGTGTTATGAAAGTTAGTGAATTAATATACAGTTTAGACATATGCTGAGTATAACTGTCATCTTTTTTTTTTTAAGTGGAGCTGGTTATACTGTTTTGTTTATGTGTTTGCAGTTTCAAAATAACTTGAAAAACATCTGAAAATTTTTCTCAGCTTGCTGCAAACACTCTTTCAAATAAACTCTTTTCAGAAAGAAAAAAGCCCTATCAATTACAGACATCAACATGGAGAATGTGAGGTTGTGTGGACAGAGAAGATCAGCAGTGATGTATCTGGGCCAAAGATCGTCACAGAGAAAGCTGACCTCGGGGCAATTCTGCAAACCAGCAAAGGCCTCCAAGACCCAAATTGGAATAGATTTTTGTCAAAAGACAAATGAAGAGTGGCCCATGAACAGCACAATTATGGATGTCTTTCCTGCTCTCTCAACTATAAGCCCCTTACATGAGAAAAAGATATCACAGGTGCTCTTTATCCTCGGAGAGAACTAGAACTTCCAAGAGCTTTGAAGACACTCAGTGGATACCACTTGGCGAGCTGAATTATGGAGTTGGAAACGAACCACTGGCTTGGTACCGAGGTGTAATGATGCGTCTCTTCATATGCACTAGCACTCTTTCAGAGTAAAGTACTGGTGAACATAACACTAACTGAAGATAAATGTTCCTCATAATTTCCTGTAGAATTGTGTTGAGGGATTCATTTTTCTTCCTGGGTCTCTATTTTGTTAGAATATCGTGTAAAGGGTAACAAAGACATATAAAAAGAACAGCTTCCGTTCACTGAGAATTTAAAATACACCAGGCATGAACATCATGTTTGGGAGGATAGAGGGACAGTGCAGGAGAGGAAGACCCCGGATAAGATGGATTGACTCAGTGACTGGAGAAAGGGGATTAGGTCTGTGGGAGACGATGAGATTGGCTCAGGGTAGGGCAGGGTTCAGAGCTAATGTACACAGGGTCGCTATGAGTCACAGATGACTCAGTGGCACATAACAACAATAGCAGGTTAAGCAAAGGAGCTCTGGTGGTCTAGTAGCAAGAAACTGTGCTGCAATTCCGAAGGCACACGGTTCAAGGCCACCAGCTCCTCCACAGGAGAAGGATGAACAATCTCCTCATGTGAGATTAACTCCTCATGCCTCTGAAAGTCTGCTGGAGGGTCAGCTATGGGTTGGTTCTGACTAAACAGTACACAACAACAACAACAATGCTAAGCAAAGTATACTTAGTCTTTGTAACAGTAAGACTATTGTATCAATTCCATTGTCATTGTTAGAAGCCATCAAATCAGTTGGGACTTTTGGTGAGCCTGTGAAATACTGCATATTCCTGCACCACCCATACAATCATTTGTGCATTCATTGGAGCCACTGTGTCAATCCATTTTGTTGAGCGTCTTCCTCATTCATTGGGCCTCTAAATTTTCAAGCTTAATGTCCTTCTCCAGGACTGGTACCTCCAGACAATACACCTTTAATACATAAGATAGCATCTTGTCATCCTAACATCTAAGAAACCTTCTAGCTGCCCTTCCTCCAAGATAGACTTGTTCATTCTTCTGGCAGTTCATTTTGCATTCAATAGTCTGTGCCAACACTATAATTCAAAGGCATCAACTCTTCTGTTACCTCCCTCATTCATTGTCTAGCTTTCCCGTGCAGATGAGGTTGATTGAAAATACTATGGCCTGGGCCAGGTGCATTTTAGTCCTCAAAGTGGCATCTTTGTTTTTGAACAGTAGATTTGCCAAATTCAATATTTGATCTTGACTATTGCTTCCATGGATTTATGATGATGATGATCGTGCATCCAAAGTGATTGTGGAGATAAGTAAAATTAAATCGTTGGCAACTTCAACCTTTCCTCCCTTGATCTATTGCTTTTGGTCCAGTTGTGAGGTTTTTGTTCTTGTTATATTGAGATAAAATATAAACTGAAGACCAAAGTCTTTGAGCACCATCAGTAAATGTTTCAAGTCTTTTTTTTTTTTTTTGCAAAAGCACTGTTGTATCTTCTCCATATAACAGGCTATTAATAAATCTTCCTCCAGTTCTGATGCAAGGTTCTTTATGATATACTCTAAGTCTTTGAATTATGTCCGTCTGGACAGTAAGGTGTGCCTGATTCAGGTGATGGTCTTCGCAATGGCTTGCTGTGCATCAGAGAGCAGAACAATGACAAGGGATGATAGAAAGATAATTGATGCCTTTGAGCTGTGGTGCTAGAGAAGAGTGTTGAATATACCGTGGACTTCTAGGAGAACTAGGAGGTTTGTCCTGGAAAGGGTAAAACCAAGGTGCTCCTTGAAGGCAAGGATTCTGAACCTCCATCTGACATACTTTGGGAATGTTGCAAGGAGGGACCAGTCCTTGGAAAGGGACATAATGCTGGAGAGGGTGGAGGAATAGTGCAAGAGAGGACGACCCTCAATGAGATGGATTGACTCAGTGACTGGGGTAATGTAGGTAGGTATGTCAGACATAATGACATGATAAGGCTTGGTCAGGATAGAGCACGGTTCAGAGCTGTTGTACATAGGGTCACTATGAGTTGCAAGTGAGTCGGCGGCACATAACAACAAAAACAACAATACAGAATGATAAGTATGATGAAAGAATACAACACTAACATACACTTTTCTTAATTTTAAAACATACTGTATTCTCTCATCCTATTTGAACAGTTGTCTCTTGGTCTATATACATGTTTCTTTTGAGTAAACTAAGTTTTCTGAAATTCTCATTATTTGTAATATTATCCATGATAATATTATATGATAATGTAATCCATGGTAATATATGATAATATAATGTTATATGATAATATGATAACTATAGTTGAGATCGTTGAGTAACTTTTACACAGTAGATGAAACACAGGCAGACATCTTTCTGATGATATTCTCTGCTTTCAGTCAAGATCAGTGTGACATCAGCACATGCTCTTAACTCTAGAGTGAATGTTCCTTGTGAATTAGTTTTAAAATTCTTCTCAGCCAAATTTTACTTGCATGTGATCTTAAGGATGTTACTTGCCAATCTTCACATCCTGTGGGAATCGGCCCAGTTAGTTGACTGGCCAGGTCAATCGCCATAGACAAGTGAGCACCTCCAGGGCTGCATCCATTTGTTGGAACATTTCTGTAATCAGTTATTGAAACCGTTCAAAGTTTCTCACTAAATCATGAAATTTTCTCTTCAATACCTTTGTGTTTTGATAATGTGCTGTCTTGAAAGAGAGCTCTGGTGGTATAATATGTAGGGAGTTGTGCTGCCAACTCAAAAGCCATGTTTCTCTGCTTCTTCAAATTCATCCTCAGCTCCTTTGGAGGATGATGGTCAATCTCCTTCCATACTATTTAGTGTCTTGGAATTCCAGTGAAGGATCAGCCATGAGTCAGATTCAACTTCACACTCATGGGGTTGGGGTTTTTTTTTTCTTGTGTGTACCGTCAACCCTGACTGGCACAGGAGGAGATTGCCCCTCCTTCTCCAGCTAAGCATCTGGTGGATTTGAACCAAGCACCTTCAGGATTGCAGCGCGGCTTCAGGCCTATTTTTACCTCTTTCTTTTGTGAAACATTCTTCTAGGTCGTGTAACCATGGTATGTCCATTTGCTGTACAGAGGTAACTCACGATTCCTGTGAAGCTGAACACTGTGACACTGATGTGTCAAATGCGAGAATTGTTACCCATGGTGGACAGTGTTTGGTGGAGCTCCCAGTTAAAACAAGCTTGGAAGCAGGAGTGGCATCCACTTCCATAATAGCTTGCCTCTGGAAACCCTATGAACCTGGAGGAAGGATTAAAGTTATACAAGTGTCCATGTCTTTCATTCATGAGGTCACTATGAGTCGCCTACGACTCAATGACACTTAACAACTTAACAACAACAACAAATGAACATTTACAAATTCTTTTGGAATAGTGACAATATTTTTTCCATCTTATTTTCACACTTTCTGTACCATTCAATATTTTGCCCATGTTGTTGCTAGATGCCATTAACTCAATTATGACTTCTCTTGTGAACAACAGATCTCAACCTTTTCCTGTCTGGCACTGATCATGATTTCTGATACGCTCATGTCATTGTTACAGTCACTTTGTCAGTTCATTTCATTGACAGTTGTCCTGTCTTTCATTGACCTATATTTTCTAGCATGATATCTCTTTCTAAGGACTGGTCTTTCATGATACCATATGCAAAATATGTGAGATGACATTTCACCATCCTTGTCTCCAAGAAGTGTTCTGGTTGTACTTCTTCCAAGAGCTATTTGTTTATTCTTTTTTTACAGCCCATGAGATATTCAATATTACTTGTCAAAACTACAATTCAAAGGCATCAATTCTTAGTCTCCCTTATTCATTGTCTAATTTTTAGATACATAAGAATCAATTTAAAATATCATGGTTTGTAATCTATCAAATGGGGAAATGACAACATCATCAATAATTGATCCTAGCAAAACTGTACTTCTACCTACAGAAAAGCAGAAACAGAATCACATCATACACAAAAAACAACTCAAAGTGAATCAGAGACCTAGGGGTAAAGCCCCAAACCATAAAGATTATAAGAGACAAAATGGGGCCAAACTTAGAAACCTTAGCCTATGGTATAAATAGACTGGCAAATACAGCCAGAAATGCACAACCAGGAGAGGATAACCCCGATGAATGATATCTTCTAAAGATTAAGTCCCTGTGTACATTGAAAACTTTTTCCAGTAGGCAAAAAGAAAACCTAGTGACTGGGAAAAAAACATTTGGCTATGTAGACAAAGGTTTCATAACCAAAGTTTATGGAATACCACAGGGCCTCCACAAGAAAAAGACCCAACCACAAAATGGGGAAAAGACATAGAAGACTTTTCACAGAGGAAGACATTCAAATGGCAAACAGACACATGAAGAAATGTTCAAAATCACTGGCAGAGAGATGCAATGAAAATCACATTGAGATACCATCTAATTTTAGTAGCAGTGGCGAAGTTTAACAGGACAGCAAATAATAAATGTTGGAGAGAGCGTGGAAAGTTTGGAGCTCTCATACATTATTGGTAGGATTTTAAAATGGTGCAGTCATACACCTTTGAGGCCTTTCCTCAAAAAGCTGAACATCAAAATTCCATATGACCCAGCTATTATGCTGCTAGGACAATACCCTGAGGAAAATAGAACTGAGACACAAATGGGGTTTTGTACACCAATGTTCACTGCAGCATTATTCACAATAGCAAGAACATGGAAACAGCCCAAATGTCAACCAACAAATGACTGGATTGAAAAATTATGGTACATTCACATATATAGAATAATATGTAGTGGTAAGTAACAATAATTTAAAAAATACTCTATAGCATGGGAGAGGTTAGAGAGCACTATGCTGAGCATACTAACTCAGTCTCATAAAGACAAATACTAATTACCCCATTTTTGTAAAAACATAAGGATAACTAGTAAAATGTGTATAAAGGTCCAAAGAGGGAAGGGGAGGAGGCAGGGACTTGTGGGTGAGGAGTAGGGGAAATCACAGGTCAGAGAGTTTGGTGGGTGGGAAGGGGGGTGGGAAGGGATTAAGAAAGTTCCAGTAGGGGGTTGAAAAGTCCTTCTCCAAGGACAGGTCCCTCCTGGCCACATGCTCAAAGTATGTGTGACGAAGCTTCAAAATCCTTGTCTGTAAGGAACTGTTTGGCTTCACCCTCTCCAGGACAGACCTGTTAGTTCTCTTGCTACCTAAATTTAGAGACAATCTCAAGAGTAGATTTTATGTACCGTACATTATTGACCAAAGCCAGACAAGTTATAGTATGACACAAAAAAATACCCTATATGAAGAAAGAAACGATTATTAAGAAGATAGGAAAGAAAAGAAATGGCAAGTGAATGTCAGAAAAGGCTTTCATGCTTATGCTTGAACACAGTTAAAGGGAATGAAATAAATGATGATGCAAGAGTTGAACAGAAAATTGCAAAGGGTGGTTCGAGAAGACAAAGTGTTGTTGTTGTTGTTGTTATGTACCATTGAGTGGCTTGCAGCTCATAGCAACCCTATCTATGTACAACAGCCTTAAACCCTGCTCTGTCCAGTGCAAATCACACCTTCTCCAATACACCCATCCCAATTATCTCAGTCACTGAATCAATCCACCTCATAGACGGCCTTCTCCTCCTGTGCTGTCCCTCCACCCTCCCAAGCATGATGTCCCTCTCCAAGGACCTCCTTACAACATGTCCAAAGTCTGTTAGATGGAGCCTCAGAATCCTTGCCTCCAAGGAGCCACCTGGTTTAACCCTCTCTAGGATGAATCTGTTTATTTTCTTGGCAGTCCATGGTACATTCAATACTTTTCTCCAGCACCACAGCTCAAAGGCATCATTTCTCCTTCCATCCTCCTTAGTCATTGTCTGACTCTCTGATGCATAACAAGTGATAACAAAGACCATGGCCTGTATCAGGCGCACCTTAGTCTCCAGAGAGACACCATTGCTCTTCAGTACCCTGGAGAAGTACCTAACAGCAGCCTTTCCCATCGCAATACGTCTTTTAATTTCCTGGCTACTGGTGCCAAGTGTGTTGACTGTGGAGCCAAGCAAACTAAAGCTGTGAACAATCTCAATCTCTTCACCATCCATCCTGATGCTGCCAATTGGTCCAATGGTGAGAATCTTTGTCTTCTTGACAAAGTAGGATAGTGAAATGTGTGAAGACCAATTCTATAGATGATACAATGGAGCACAAAAATGTTTGATTCCCCCCCCAATATGACAAATTGTCATATAGCCTCACCTGATCCCAAAAGACCTCACTTTTTTTGTGAAGACCAGTTCTATGACAATAGAATGGAACATAGAAATGTGTGAATTTTTCAATATGACAAGTGGTCATGTAGCTTCACCTGATTTCAAAAGACCTCACTTTTAGCTGCTAAATTTCACAAACCCATTGCTGTCAAATCATAGTGATTCCAACTCAGAGTGACCCTATAGGACAGCGTAGAACTTTTCCATTGGGCTTCCAGATTGTAATATTTATAGAAGAAAACAGACTCATCTTTCTCCCATGGAGCAGATGGTGGCTTCCAAATGCTGACCTTTTAGTTAACAGCCAAATGCTAATTACAGTGCCACCAGAACTTATTGAACTACAGAAAACCCTCTTAAAATCACAAGTACACAAACACATACACACACGGAAAGAGAGACAGAGACTAAAATCTCCAGATTTTAATACAGAGGTTACATATCTTACAAGAAAAGATACTGAGACTCAAGTGTGAAATGCCTCGTGAAATACTACATGGGACCACCCAAGGTCAAAGTTGAGCTTGAACTTAAAACATAAGTCTAACAATCTGACGTGCTTTCTACAAAATCTCGTCACTTTCCCTTTTAACAAACGCAACTGATCTCATTGTCATCCAGATAGAACTGAGACATCCCTGACCCTCCAGAGGTTTTCAGAGGTGTAAATCACACGAGACAAGATTGTCCATTTTCCTACCGACTAGTCATTGGTGGATTCTAATCATCAGAGAGACCTGGCTTCTTGTTAGCAGCACAATTCCCTATGGACTAGATTTCCCTTATTTTAACAAAAGCAACACCATTCTAACTTTGGTAGATGTGTCAGTCAATCTCTTGACTGAATGTTAAAAAGGATTTCTCTTCCAGAAATGACTTATTCTAGTTTCATAAGCTCAATCAATTCTTTCATAATCTATAAAAAGTACACCACCAAATAAATTTCATGGGTTAGTAGTCTAAACAGTCATTATTTTGCCCCTGCCTTGGAAAGAGTTACTCAGGATGTTATTACACAGACTCTTTTCCAGGGACATGAGCTGATGGAGCAAATGGAGAAGAAAAAAAAAGTCCAAATTTATTATCACAGTCAGGTCTACCATTCACCAGATGATTGTCAAATAAAAGGTGTGGGTGACAACAGTTATCTGGTGAGGCCCAATGTCTTCACAATGAGTCTTGGCCTTTTGGCTAGGATCAAGTGTTCTTTTGGCTGTTCAGTGCTCTTCTCCAACACCACAGCTCAAAAGTATCAATTCTTTTTCTGTCATCCCTATTCATGGTCCAGGTCTCAGATGCATAGCTAGTAAACGGAAAGAACGGCCTGAATCAGACACACCTTGGTCCTCAAACTGGCATCACTACTCTTCAGTAATTTGAAGAGGTCCTTAACTGCACATTTTCCTCGTGCGATGTGTCTCCTTTTTTCTGAAGGCTCATCCCAAGGGTGTTAATTGTGGATCCAAGCAAGATGAAGCTGTTGACAGTTTCAATCTCCTTTCCATCCACTGTCTATTGGTCTATTAGCAAGTATCTTTGTTTTCTTGATATTGAGATGCAGTCCATACTGAAAGCTGCATTCCTTGATCTTCTGCAACAAGTGCTTCAAGTCCTCCTCACTTTCAGCAAGTAAAATTGTGTCATCTGCATAATGCAAGTTATTGATGAGTCTTTATCTAATTCTGATGCCACACTCCTCTTCATAGAGTTCAGCTTCTCAGATAATTTTCTCAGCATATAGATTGAACAGATATGGAGAGAGAATACATCTCTGACTCACTCATTTCCCAATTCCAAACCATGAAGTGCTCCCCTCCTCTGTTTGCACAAGAGACTCCTGATCCAGGTATAGGTTACACATGAGCACAATCAAGTGCTTTGGGATTCCCATTCTTCCCATTCTTCCCAATGTCAGCCACAACTTGTCATGATCCACACAGTCAAACACCTTTGCTTTGCCAATAAAACACAAATAGACATTCTTTTGGCGTTCCTTACTTTCAGCCAGAATCCATCTGACAATAGCAATGATATCCCTTGGTGCCACAGCCTCTTCTAAATCCCACTTGTATTTCTCAAGTTGAAAGAACTGAAAAACAAATTTACTCCTTGTGTCACAATATTTAAAGATGCTATGGGTAATACATTGAATGGCCCAGAAAGGCTCAAAAGGAGATGGAGGAGAGTCACTGTATGAAAAAATTGATTAACACTGAAAAATTTCAAGAACTCTCTTGTGAACAGGAGCCAATAGTAATGAAAGAGGAAATATCAGGTGTGTTGAAGGCATTGGCAAAAAATAAGGCTCCAGGAATTGAAGGGATACAAATAAATATGTTTCAATTAACAGATGCAGCCTTGGATGTACTCACCAGTCTATGCCAAGAAATTTGGAGGACAGTTGTCTGGCCAATGTATTGGAAAGGGTCCATATTTGTTCCCATTCCCAAGAAGGGTGATCCATCTGAATGTGGGAATTATTGAACAATATCATTGATATCACATGCTAGCAAAATACTGCTGAAGATAAAGAAAAATGGCTGGAACAGTACATAGATAAGGAATTGTCAGATTTGGGCTTGTTGTTATGTGGTGTCAAGTAGCCTGTGACTCATAATGATCCCATGTACAACAGCCCTAAACCTTGCTCTATCACTTGCCAATCCTGTTGTCTCAGACATGCCTATCACCATTACCCCAGTAACTGAATCAATCCATCCCTTGTCTTCCTCTCCTGTGCTGTCCCTCCACCCTCCCCAAGCATGATGTCCCTCTCTAAGGACTATTCCACCTTGCAACATGTCCAAAGTATGTCAATCAAAGCTTCAGAATCCTTGTCTCGAAGGAGCAGCCTCTTTTAAGCCCTGCTCCTCCTCTTACACCTTTGAACTTTCATTCACTTCTTACTGTGATCCTTCTGTTTTTACAATAATGGTCTTATGCAATATTTGTCCTTGTAAGACTGAGTTAGTTAATGCTTTCTAGCCTCCCCTATGCTATGTAGTATTTTTTGAAAATGTTGCTCCTTTGTACTGCATAGTATTCCATTGTGTGAATCTACCATAATTTCTCTGTGCAGTAGTTTGTTGGTTGACATTTGAACTGTTCTATTTTCTTGCTATAGTAAATAATGCTGCAATAAATATTGGTGCACAAATCTTTATTTGTTCTCAGTTCTATTTTCCACAGGGTATATTCCCAGACGTGGAATGATGAGGTTATATGGAATTTTGATGTCCAGCTTTTTGAAGAAATGCCAAGCTGCCTTCCAAAATGGCTGCGCTGGTTTATAATCCCACCAACGGTGCATGACAGTTCCAATCTCTCCACATCCTCCTCAATATTTATTGTTTACTGTCCTGGTAAACTTTGCCACTGCTACTGGAATGAGGTGGTATCTCGTTGTGGTTTTGATATGTATCTCTCTGATTGCCAGTGATTTTGAACATTTCTTCATGTGTATGTTTGTCATCTGAATGTCTTCCTCTGTGAAAAGTCGTTTTTTCATTTTGTAATTTGCTTATCAGTCTTTTCCTTACAGAGGCCCTGTAGTATTCCGTAAACTTTTGAGACCCTTGTTTGAACTGTCTTTGCCAAATGTTTTTCCTCAGTAACTAATTAGGTTTTCTTCTCACCATATTAGAAAAAGGTTTTGATGCACACAGGGATTTAATCTTTAGAAGGTATCATTCATTAAAGTTATCCTCTCCTTGTTGTGCATTTCTGGTTATAATTGCCAACCTACTTATACCATAGGGTAGGGCTTCTAATTTTGGCCCCGTTTGTCTCTTATGATCTTTATGATTTTAGGCTTTACCTCTAGGTCTCTGATCCACCTGAGGTGATTTTTGTGCATGGTCTTAGGTGTGAAATTTGCTTCACCTGTCTTCAAGTTAAATCCAGTTTTGCCAGCACTGTTAGTTGAAGAGGTTGTTATTTCCACATTTGTTAGGTTTTGTTTCCTTGTAGAAGAGCAGTTTGTCATAGGAAGATGGATTAATTTCTGAGTTCTTGATTCTGTTCCTTTGGTCTATGTTTGTGTTTGTATCAGTACCAAGCCATTTGAAAACATATTTTAACAAAATCCTATCAATAGAATCCAACCACGTATAAAAAATTAATTCGTCATGACTGAGTAGGATTCCTAACAAGTATTCAAGAATGGTTTAACATAAGAAAACAATCCGCTTCATTTATCACATTAGCTAAGCAAAGAATAAGAACCACGTGATCCTATCAATTGACAGAGAAAACACCTTTGACAAAATCCAACACCCCTTCTTGATTAAGACACTCAACAAAATAGGAATATGAGGGAATTTCTTCAACATAGTGAGAAGTAATCTATGCAAAACCAAGCACCAGCATCACTGTCAGTGGAGAAAGACTAAATGCATTTCCCTTGTAAACAGGGACTATCACAAGTTCTATTCAGTATCATATTGGAATACTTGCTAGGGCAATATAACAAGAGAAGGAAATAAGATGCATCTAGATCAGCAAAGAGATGACAAAACTCTTGCAATAAGCAGATGATAAGACAGTGTACATGAAAAATCCCAAGAACTCAACAACAACAATAAAGTTGCTAAATCTTGTAATTTAGTAGAGTGGCAGGATATAAGATCAATATACAGAAATCAGTGGGATTCTTCTATAGTAACAAAGTAAATACAGAGTAGGAAACTAAGAAAGCAATACCATTTACAATAGCCAACCACAAACTGAGATACTTGGGAGTAAACCTAACTAGAGACACAAAGGAACTTTATGAAGAAAACTACAAAACACTACCTTGAGAAACAACAAGAGACCTGAATAAATGGAATAATAGTCCCTGTTCATGGACAGGAAGACTCAATATAGTGAAAATGACACTCCTACCAAAAGCAGGCTGCATGTCCAATGCAATCCCAACACAGATACCAAATTCATTTTTCACAAATATAGAAAAAGACAATTGTCAAGTTCACTTGAAAAGGAAAGAAACTCCGAATAAATAAAGCACTGCTGTAAAACAAAATTGAAGTGAGAGGCCTAGCACTCCTTGATCTAAAAACCTATGACACAGCTGTAATAATTTAAAAAATTTTAATTAATCCTTTTCTCAGGATGAACTTCCTAAAATCTTCTCTTAGTGATGATGTCCAACCAGGCAGTAGGAATCCAGGGAAGGCCTGGCATGAATCCAGTAATCCATGATTGTCAAGTAATAGGTGTGGAGGACAACAGTTACCTAGTGAGGTCTAGTGTCTTCACAATAAGATTCATTGCAGTCCAAGTCATTTGTTAAAGATGCCCATGTTATAGCAACCATGTGATTATTAAGAAGATATTGTTCACCAGCCAGTGATGATTATGATTGAGGTGAATTCACTCTCCTCCCTGTCACATGCCTTGAGGATTCAGTCTTCTTTAACTCCCTGTCTGTTTTATATTCTTTCATCCATTTACTACCATAATACGCTTGATACCCTTTGTCATGTTGTGTCTCCTTTGGCCTCTTCTTCCTCACTGCCCATTCCCATCCCCCTGGCCACTGAACTCCAGAAGTAGGAGGTCTCTTGAGAACAGGGATTACAGTCTACCTGATGTTGAGTCAGCAGCACCTTGTACAGTGTCTGCAAGGAACAGACAGAAACCCTTCCTTAAATGAGGAAGAAAGCAACTGACACTGAGTAGTATACATAGACTTGTTATTGTTTTTAGTTGCCATCACATCAGTTCCAATAATGGTAATTTTATTTTATTATGTACTTTGTCAGATATTCTCCCTCCCCCCAGTGATTGTTCTTTTGTGATGGCATGTCCAAAGTAAGAGAGCTAAACCTTGTAATATTTATATTCTGGTGTATTTACTCTAAGATAGAATTGCTCATTTTTCTGGAAGTCTGTGGTATATTCCACATTCTTGCCAACACCATAGTTAAAATGCATGTTGTAGAAATTAAATGAGGTAATGCATTATGATATTAAACACAGTGGTTGGTATATTGTACATGCACATTTAATGACAACTGTTTTAATAATTGTTGTTGTTGTTGTTATGTGCTGTCGAGTTGCCTGTGACTCATAGCAAACCTATGTACAACAGCCCTAAACCCTGCTCTATCCTGTGCCAAACTTATTGTTGCTGACACACCTACCTAATTACCACAGTCACTGAATCAATCCACCTCATTGAGGTTCTTCCTCTCCTGCACTGTGACATTCCTTTCTGAAGACTAGTCCCTCCTTGTAACATGTCCAAAGTATGTCAGAAGAAGCTGCAGAATTCTTGCCTCCAAGGAGCAGCCTTGTTTCATCCTCTCTAGGATGAACCTGTTCGTTCTCTTAGCAGTCCATGATATATTTAATACTTTTCTCCAACACCACAGCTCAAAGGTATCAATTTGCTTTCCGTAATGTCTAGTCATTGTCCAGCTTTCTGATGTATAGCAAGTGATTACAAAGACCATGGCCTGTATCATGCACACCTTAGTCTCCAGACTTAAATCATTGCTTTTCAGTATTTCAGAGAGATCCCTAACAGCAGACTTTCCCAACACAGTATGTCTTTTAATTTCCTGACTGCTGGTACCAATAGTGTTGGTTGTGGAGCCAAGCAAACTAAAGCTGTGAAGAATCTCAATCTCTTCACCATCCATCATGATGCTGCCAATCTTCCCAGTGAGAATTTTTGTTTTCTTGATAGTGAGCTGCAATCCATATTGAAGGCTACAGTCCTTGATCTTCTGCAGCAAGCCCTTAAGGTCCTCCTCAGTTTCAGCAAGCATGGTTGTGCCATCTGCATAATACAGATTGTTGATGAGTCTTTCCCCAATCCTGATGCCACATTACTTACGATAGGGCCCAGCCTTCTGTATAATCTGTTCTTCATATATATTGAAAAGGTATGGAAATAGGACACACACCTGGCATCCATGCTTTCCAATTTTGAACCATGCAGTGTGTACTTGCTCTGTTCTGATGACTGCCTCCAGCCCCAAGTATAGGTTTCACACAAGCACAATCAAGTGTTCTTGATTCCCATTCTTCTCAGAGTCAGCCACAGATTGTTGTGATTGACACAGTCAAGTGCCTTTGCATAGTCAATAACACACAAATAGACATTCCTTTGGTACTCCCTGCTTTCAGCCAAGATCCATCTAACACTATCTACAATCTCCCTAGAACCATGACCTCTTCTAAACTCAGTCTGCACTTCTTGCACTTACCTGTTGATGTGCTATTGCAGTCGTTTTTGGATAATCTTCAGCAGAATCTTGTTTGCATGTGATAATAATGATATTGTTCAATAATTTCCACACTCTGGTCACTTTTCTTTGGAATGGGAATAAATATAGATCTCTTCCCATCAGTAGGCCAAGTGGTTGTCCTCCAGATTTCTTGGCACAACTTGGTGAGTACATCTAGGACAGAGTCTGTTTGTTGAAATATATCAATTGGTATATCATCAATTCCTGGAGTCTTGTTTTTGCCAGTTCTTTCAGAGCAGCTTCAATTTCTTCCTTCATCAGCAAAGGGTCTTGCTGTTGTTTCATAATACCTTGTTTTATGAAATTGTCGGTGTCCTCCAATTCCTTTTTTGTACAGTGACTGTATACTCTTTCCATTTTCTTTCAATACTTCCTGGATCATTTACTATTTTGCCCAAAGCATCCTTAAGTATTGCAACTCAAGGTTTGAATTTGCTCTTCAGTTCCTTGAGCTTAAGAAATGCTGAGTGAGTTCAGCCTCTTTGATTTTCTGACTCCAGCTCTTTGCACATTTCATTATAATACTTTGCTTTGTCTTCCCGTGCTGCCCTTTGAAATCTTCTGTCCAGCTCCTTAATATCTTATTTCTTCACTCTACTTTGGCTTTTTGGCATTCTAATGAAACATTCAGAGTCTCTTTTAACATCCATTTTGATCTTTTCTTCCTCCTCTGTCTTTGTTTGCACTCTTCCTACTCATGATATCCTCCCACAACTCATTTGGTCTTCACTCATTAGTGTTCAAGGCCTCAAACCTGTTCCTAAGAAAGTTTTGAAATTCAAATCGGATAGACTCAAGGTCATTATTTTGGTCCTTGTGGATTTAATTTTCCTTAGCTTCAGCTTGAACTTGTATATGAGTAGCTGGTGGTCTGTTCCACAATCAGCACCTGGCAACTGATATTGAGTTTCTCCAGTGATTCTTTCCACAGATGTAATAAATCTGATTCCTATGCATACCATCAGGTAAAATCCATGTGTATAGCCTGTGTTTATATTGCTTATAAAATGTATTTGCAATGATTAAATTGCTGATTGTTCAAAATTCTATCATTCTATCTCTGGCTTAATTCCTTTCACCAAGTCCATGTTTTCCAACTACTGATTTTTCTTGTCTGTTCGCAACTTTTTCAGTTTAGTCACCCATTGTTATTAATGCATCTTGATTGCATGTTTGATCAATCTCTGACAACAAAAGTTGGTAGAAATCTTCTATTTACTCTTCTTTGGCTCTGGTTTTTGGTGCATATATCTGAATGATAGTGATATTCACTGGATTTGACTTGTATGTATATGGGTATTATCCTGTCACAATATTGTGTTTCAAGATGGATCTAGAAATAACTTATCTATGAAAACAACCCATTTCTTGTTACCGTTTTGCCCCATGCCAGACCATCTCATCTTGCCAATACCTAGTATGTCAATATTTATGTGTTCCATGGGAAGAGGAGGTATGTATCTCCCAGAAGCTTGTGGATCAAAGTGGAATCTGCAATTCTTTGGAGCCTGTGGGCCAAGAAAACAATACTATATACCAGATCTACACAGAACCTCACTTGGGAAACTATTTCATTGTGACTACAGTGTGCTGCAAATGGAAGAGAAGAGGTCCTGAGCCACAAGAAGTTAAACCCGGAGCAGAAATTCAAGGGAAAGGACTTTTTCTCAGAACTGTCTGAGATAGGATGCCTTCTCTAACATTGTTGTTGTTGACTTGCCGTCAAGTCGAGCTCGACTCACAGAGACTCCATGAACAAAGGACTTAATGTCTTTCAATACCTATTGTCATTTCTCCAAGTTCATAGAGTTTCCATAGGCATATGGTTTAGGAAGTGGATGCCACTCCTGCTTCCAAACCTGTTTTACAACTGGGAGCTCGACCAAAGACTCTCCACATTGGGAAACCATTATGGCATTTCATACCCCAATGGCATAAGGTTCAGCACTGCAGCAAACCCAGATTCCCTCAGTACAGCAAATTTGGTAGTGATGTACAAAGTTGAAGAATGTTCTTCTAAAATATAACAACACTAGTCTCAGTGAGCAGTGATTAAGAGTGGTCAGGTTGAATAGCCACCCTATGGGGAAAAAAAGACCTGGACTCTGTTCTACAATTAAAATTATTTATGCTGATAGTTCATAGAGTTTCCAGAGGCATCTGGTTTAGGAAGTGGATGCCACTCCTGCTTCCAAACTAGAATCAATGTGGAAGCTCCTCCAAACACCTTTTATATTGGGTAACCACGAAGGCATTTGACACAACTATTCTGTCCATATCGGGAAACCATTATGGCATTTGACACAACTATGGCACAGTGTTCAGCATCACAACAACTTCAACTAATTTAGTACAGCAAATCGACAAACTACTGCGCCACTTAAAGAATGTTAATGCTAACATTAATAACTTTGGAGTTTTAAATAATAACCTATGAAGTTTTAAAGACACACCCAACAAATGCTGTTGATTATGATAAACCAAGTATTTCCTCTGCCCTTGGATCCTTGCTGGCTAACATGGGCAAGCGAAACTCCAGCCAGCTGACACCTGCTTATGGAGGGAAAGACCAATAACACAAGCCCAACACACACCAACACAAACCCCAAAATTTTCCTTATGTGACCCTCATCAAGACATGAGAAACCAACTTCTAGATTGGAGCCACTGCCCAGGAACTCCAGGCCAGCCGCAGTCTGAACCTATCATTTAGTGACCCTAACATTAGTACCTGGTGTAAATCTGCTCAAAGGCCTTGGCTTAAAACCCTGCAAGGGTGGGGAGAGGCCTGACAGCAGAAGTAGGTCTGGAAGACTCCTCTCTCAACACGTGGCCCTTTGCTGCTTGCAGGTGCTGGTCCGGATGGGCAAGGGAAAGGAAGTTTTTGGCAGCATGTTTCTTTGGGGTCACATTTGATGTGTATTGTTGCCCCCCCCACCAAGAGCCAGTGTCCCTGAGATTTGCCTGGGATGTAAGTCCACTCAAAGTCCCCTCAAAACCCCATAGGGCTTCGAATGAATATTCCTTGAATGACACAGCAATCTTTTGTCTACTTGATGTTGATGTGATGATACACACTGTTTCGTAGTCTTGTCAAATACCATAATGTTTACCCATTATGTAGTATTTGGATGAGCTTCCACTTTGATTTATGGTGAGAAACAGAAGTGGCATCCACTTCCTAAAACTAAATGCCTCTGGAAAATGTACAGAAATGATGGTAGTTCTAGAACAGAGTTCTGTATAGAAATTATGTTAGTCATAGAACAGAGTTTAGATCTTTTCTGCAAAACTTACTCTCAGTTGTATTCGACTTGACGACACTTAACCACTGCTAAGTGAAACTAGTGCTGTAATCTCTGGAGAAACACTCTTCTGCTTTGTACATCACTCTTTGTCAATGTGCTATATGAGGTAACTGGGTTGCTGAGATGCTGAGTCTTGTGCCATTGGGTTATCAAATACCAGAATGGCTTCCCAATGTGGACAGTGTTTGGTGGAGCTCCCAAATGTAAAACAGGTTAGGAAGCAGGAGTGGCATCCACTTCCTAAACCACATTCCTCTGGAAACTCTATGAACTTGGCGAAATGACAACAGTTATGGAAAGGCATTAGGTCTTTTGTTCATAGAATCACTGAGTCGTGTTCGACTCAATGGCAATCAACAACAACATTTGGACTTACAGACTCCTGAACTCAAGAGACAGTGGCCACAGCATAAGAAATTGGCAGCAGCTTGAAACATCTGGAATCACAGAAGCCCAGAAAGCTTGAGATATAATCTATCATACCAAGGGATGGATAGTGGGAGTTAGGAGGGAGTAGAAGGGAATGCTGTTGGAGCAGGGATATGGGTGGGTCAAGACACAGGTATCAAGGGTGGGGACAACACTGAAACTAGTGGTTATTTCTACAATTGGGGAAATATCTTTCATCTAATCTTTTTGGTCAGATATTGTTCTAGGCCTGAGCATTCAGATAAGACAGACTAGGAAGGATTGGCCATCCACTTCTGAAATAGCAGGACTTCGAAAACCCTATGTACAAAAGAACACACTGAGAATAACACATTGGGCAACTGAGTTGGAACCCTCAAGTATAGAAACACAAAGGAGGAACAGTTGTAAGCGGACACTAGTGATTGGAACATGGAATATGAGAAATTTAATAATTACTTCTAGGGAACTCTGGTGGCCTAGTGTTAAGAATGTGCACTGCAATCCCAAAGGAAAGCAGTTCGAATCTGCCAGCTGATCTTCTCCCGTATGATTATTGCTCTGAAAACCATCTGGAAGATCAGGTATGGGTCAGTTGCAACTCAATGGTGCACAACAACAACAACAAGAACATCATGAGGGAATTCTAGTGGAGTTCTTATGGTCTAGTGGTAAGAAGCTGTGCTGCTATCCCAAAACATGGTTTGAATCCACCAGCTGCTCCACAGTAGAAGGATGGGCAAGCTCCTCCATTGCGATTAACTGTCTCCGAAAATACATTAAAGGGTCAACTCCAACTCAACAACGTACAACAATAACAACTATCATCATGAAGGTATGCAGTTTGAATCTACCAGCTGCTCCAAAGGAGAAAGGTGGGCAATCTCTTATCATGTGATTTATTGCCTCTGAAAACCTGCCAGAGGGTCAGCTGAGCCAACTTAATGGTATATATAACAACTGTCATCGTCATCATCATCACCATTATTACCTACCTACCTACCTACCATATTGGTCACCCAATGCGGACAGAGTGGGGTGGAGCTCCCCGATTAAAACAAGCTTGGAAGGAGGAGTGGCATCCACTTCCATAATAGCTTGCCTCCGGAAACCCTATGAACCTGGAGAGAGGATGAAAGACACCCAGGTGTTGAGGACTCTCCTTCATAGGTTCGCTCTAAGTCGCCTGTGACTCATCGGCACTTAACAACAACAACACCTTCCATATGTTGCTGTCGTTGTTATGTGCCATTGAATTGCCTGCAACTCATAGTGAACTTATGAACAACAGCTCTGAACCCTGCCCTATCCTGAGCCAGTCTCACTGACTCCGACACACCTACGCCTATTACTCCAGTTACTGTGTCAATCATCTCGTTTCTGGGAGGATGAGCATCACCTCACTTAAAAGAGCAAAGGTGATTCCAGGTTCTTCCCATGTGTGAAACCCAGGAGTTCTCAATGCTAGTTTGTGTTGGATCTCTTGTCTTCCTTCGAATCCTTGACTGTCATCAAAGCCCATTCGAATTCTGGGAGGATGGGTGCTACCTGATTTGAGAGGTATATTTTATCATATACAGTTTAATAATCCCTTGTACAATTTCCTAGGGAGTTCCTAACCACACAGTTGTAAGTTATGGCATTTAAATAAAAACATTTGTCTGCAAGCCCATGCTCTTAGCCTTGCACCAGTGGGCTTCATTTCAGATGTCTCTGCCTACTCTAACATAAATCAATCTATACAAGGGCCAAAGGATCTCCCAAGGCTACCAGTTATGGATTGTTATCCTCACCTGGCAGGTCCGTGGCTGAAAGGATGAGTCATCGCCTATTTCCAGGCTGTTTGAACTCAATTTAATCCCTCAGCAGAAAGAAAGAAATAAATAGCAATGGTTATAGTTCATGTGGTTGAAATAAATGTATCTTTTTCTTAAATCTGCAATTTTCTTTGTAACTATACATTAGTTTCCACTGAATATACACCTTTTTTTAGACTTGGTTTGATTATGACTATATTAGGTCACACGGTGCTTGTCTAACAGTATATGTTTGGATTAAATGTTATGATGCTGGACTGAATCAATTCCTTTTTCCTCCATTTGCATTTGAATTCCCCCCTTGATCCTAGGAGCTGTGAACAGCAGCTGTAGTGGAAGACAGTGCGTGAGGGAGGCTGCCAACAAGGAGGGCAGCCAAGGATAATCAGTCCATTAGCTCGGCCTGCTTCACTTATGGGAGATCTCAGGCAAGTCAGTGTATCTCTTTATGCTTCTGTATGTCCAGGCATAAATGAGAGAAATAATGCACAGATAGACAGTTGAAAATTCGCACTTGCAAACCACCCTGACAACCTATATACAGATGAGATAATAAAAGGAAGTTTAAAAGAAACCCTGCATGTACACACACATACACCCATCATGTATACCTCTCTTAGCTTCATTCTCATATAGAGCTTTACAGTCCGTAACAGAAGAATCCCATCAGAGGACCACAGTCAGCAATCTTACATTAACTGCAGCCTTGGGCTCCTTTTGGGTTTAGGAGATGTTGGCTCAAGAATGTTCCCCTTGCAATTTCGTTTGCTTGTGAACTTTACCTCTTTTCCAAATTACCTAGATGAAGGGGTCACTTTCAACTTTCTGAGACCTTTATAACATGTTAGGGATTGAGTTGTATTCCCCAAAATGTTTTGGAATCCTAACCTTACACCTGTGAGTAAAATATAATCACTTTCAATAATGCAATCTAATGTTATGTTGATGAGACTACCAGACTACCAGTGTAGGGTGTATCCTAAACCAAATCACTTCTAAGTGATAAAAAGAGTAGATTAAACACAAGGGTGGGCACATATTGGGGAAAGGTCTTATAAGGGTCTCCAAAAACTAAGGATTACCCAGGACTATGATTAACAAGGAAGGTATTGACGTAGAGAAGACCCTGATTTCAACTCTCAGCCTCCAATGATAAAACATATTTTTTCCTTTAAAGTTATCCACCTAAAGTTGTAACTCAAAAGATATTTGTGTTACAGCAGCACTAGGAAACTAAGATGTAATGATATTCAAAGTTACTCACATTGCAAAAGACAGAAATCCCTTGTAAGCCAAGAGATCTTGATGTGTCATTAATAAAGGGTTAGAAGGAGTGCAATAAATCCTAAAAAAATTTACCAACATTCTCAAAGTTTTGTCATTTAATCCTCTTCCCGGTGGCCATGGTCTCAAAAACAAGAAGGCTTTGGGAGTTAGAGAGTGGAAGGATAGGGTCTTACTATTAGTCAGGAAGTCAGAGAGTTCTCTCTTCAACAGTAAGATTTCCTGGGGAATAATAGAGTCTTCCTACATCCCCTACACAATAAATAATAAATCACTAAGAATGAGAGACACAGGAGCCAGAAGACTCAAAGTGGACTGAAAATGCAGTACTGTTCACTCAATGTTCAGAAAACAAGGGAGAAATGTCAAGGACCCAAAAGTGAGCTTTTAAGAACTTGCTGACTCAATATGAGAGTCTAGAAATTGTGATCATAAATAACACAGATTACTTTTGAGAGAGTCCAGAAGTCCTTGATATACCCACAAAAAAGCAACAGTAGGTCAAAATATCCCAAAGAAGCGTGAGCCCAGACTTAAGAGTTAGAGAACCACGTCTACTGAGGAAGACTTGGTCTCATCTACTGTGTGGACCATAACAAACTGTGGCTGACTCTAAGTATGGGAATCCCAGAACACTTGATCGTGCCAATGTGAAACCTATACTTGAACCAAGAGGCAGTCGTCAGAACAGAGCAAGGAAACACTACATGGTTCAAAATTGGGAAGGGTGTACTCCAGGGATGTGTCCTGTCTCCATACCTTTTCAACCTGTATACAGAACAGATCATCCAGGAGGCTGGGCTCTATGAGGAGAAATGCGGCATCAGGATTGGTGGAAGATCTATCAACAATCTGTGATATGCAGATGACACAACCCTGCTTGCTGAAACTGAGGAGGACCTGAAGAGCTTGCTCCAGAGGGTCAAGGACTGCAGGCTTCAATATGGATTGAGGCTCAATGTCAAGAAGACAAAATTCTCACCACTGGACCAATTGGCAGCATCAGGATGGATGGTGAAGAGATTGAGATTGTTCACAGCTTTAGTCTGCTTGGCTCTACAATCAACACTCTTGGAAACAGCAGCCAGGAAATTAAAAGATGTATTGCCATGGGAAAGTCTGCTGTTAGGAACCTCTCTAAATTACTGAAGAGCAATGTTGTCTCTCTGGAGACTAGGGTGTCTCTGATATAGTCCATGGTCTTTGCAATCACTTGTTATGCATCAGAGAATTGGACAATGACTGGGGAGGATAGAAGAAGAATTGATGCCTTTGAGCTTTGGTGTTGGAGAAGAGTATTGAGGGTAACATGGACTGCTAAGAAGAGGGTTAAACTGGGAAGCTCCTTGGAGGCAAGGATTCTGAGGCTTCGTCTGACATACTTTGGTCATGTTTTAAGGAGAGACTGGTCCTTGGAGAAGCACATCATGCTTGGGAGGGTGGAGGGCAGGCACAAGAGGGGAAGGCTCTCTAGGAGGTGGATTGATTCAGTGACTGGGATAATCGGGATGGGAGTGTCAGAGACAAAAAGATTGGCACAGGACAGAACAGAGTTTAGGGCTGTTTTACATAGGGTCGCTATGAGTCGCAAGTGACTCGAAGGCACATAGCAACAACAACAACAATGCTTCCAGGTGGGGCAGGGGTCTCGAGGAGCCTGATTCTACAGAGGTTTGATCATGTTTTCAGGTGAGAGAGACATAAGGTGCAATGTTTATTAGCCAGTGGGAGTGAATTGATTGTATCAAGCCTCCTATTTAAAAAGGCTTGGGGTCAGCATTCTGGCCAGCAACGCCAACATAGCAAGAGCTCTGTAGGCCTGGTGGATAGAAAGTTATACTACCAAGTTAAAGGTGAATGATTTGAATCTGTGCCCCCCCAGGCCTGGTTTTTAATTGGTTTTGAGCAAATATTCTTCTAAGTGGTATAGTATTGGTCTGTCCACTTGCTGTACAGAGGTAACTTGTGGTTGCTGTGATGCTAAACACTGTGACAGTGGTGTGTCAAATGTGATAAAGGCTACCCATGGTGGACACAGTGTTTAGTGGAGCTCCCCGATTAAAATAGGCTTGGAACCAGGAGTGGCATCCACTTCCGAAATAGCTTGCCTCCTGAAACTCTGTGAACTTGGAGATTGATGAAAGTTATACAAGTGTTCAGGTCTTTCATTCATAGGGTCGCTATGAGTCATCTGTGACTCAATGGCACTTAACAACAACAACATAACAACTATGTGATGATAAATGACTAGTTGAATGAGCAATAATGAACCATATTGAGCACACCGGCTTTTCAAAACAACTCATTTATGTCTTAAAGTCTCAGCTCAAGAAGTCAGGAAAGAATAAAGTAGATGAATGAGACCTTCTAAGAATCAAATCCCTAGGTACATTTAAAAAAAAATCCAACAAAACTTCTCCAACATGGTAAAAAGGAAAGCTACAGATTGGGGAGAAATATTTGGTAATGACATGTCTGATAAAGGACTTATACCTAGAATTTATAGAATACTCCAGCATCTAAACAAGATAAAGGTAAACAACCCAGTTGGCACAGGATATGAACAGACACTTCACCAAAGAAAACATTCAGAACAAAATATGAAGAAATGTTCAAAATCTCTAGCTCAATAGAAAGAAAACAATGAGATATCATCTCACTCCAGTAACAATAGCAAAGTTCAACAAAGCAACAAACAACAAATGCTGGTGAGGTTGTGGAACCCTTATCCACTGTTGGTGGGAGTCTAAAATGGTGCAACCTCTCTGGAAGGCAGTATGGTGCTTTCTCAAAATATTGGAAATAGAAATACCAATTGACCCAGCAATTCCACAGAACTGCCACCCAAGCAGATATATGCACATCTATGTTTATTGCAAATAAACATTGTTCACAATAGCAAGGAGATGGGAACAACTTAAGTGGCCATCAACAAACAAATGGATAAAGAAACTGTGGTATAGTCACACAATGGAATACTACACAGCACTGAAAAACAAGGAACTCATAAAAAATTATACTAAGTGGGTGACCTGGAGGACATTATGCTGAGTGAAATATTTCAGTCTTGAATACTGCATAATGCCAAGGTTATAAACAGGATTAACATGGGGGTAGGAGGGAAATTAAGAAAATAGGGGATAAATAATGCACACTGCATTGAAACAGATGAGAGAAAAAACTGTTTAAAAGGAATATATGATTAGGTATTATTTGCATGGCAACAGTCCAGAATAAGAGCTGCATGACAAAGTGGACTGGGAAAGGGCAGGGAGGGAGGAAATTGTACAACAATGAAAGAATTTTTTAAAGAGAAAAGAAAACTGGAGGGGGAGGGTAGTTGTGGTTGCTGTTAAGTGTCGTCGAGTCAAGTACAATTCACAGTGACCCTATGAACAAAAGATCTCAACCCAGTCCTGTCCTGTGCCATCCTCATACTTCCTGAAACACAAGGGCCCATTGAAGCTGTCACCATGTCAATCCAATTGGTTGAGAGTCTTCCTCTCCTTCAACGACCTTCTACACTTCCCAACATCATGTCCCTCTCCAAGGAATAGCACCTTATAGCAATAAGCTCAAAGTATTTGAGGCAAAGCCTCATCATTCTTGCTTCCAAAGAGCACTCTGGCTGCACCCTCTCCAAAATATATCTGTTTGTTCTTTTGGCTGTCCATGGTACGTTCAATGCTCTTCCCCAACACCATAGCTCAAAAGCATCAATTCTTTTTCTATCATCCTTATTCATTGTCTAGGTCTCAGATGCATAGCTTCAGGGTGAGGGGTAGGAGGTAGGGAGGAAAATGAATGGAAACAATAAATGGAAATTAAAGTTTTCTGTAAACTTTCATTAAAATCTCAATTTTTTTTAAAAAGGGTTTTGGTTTTTTTAAAGAACTCTAATGTTAACCAGGCTGCTCCTTGGAGGCAAGGATTCTGGGGCTTCGCCTGACATACTTTGGACATGTAAGGAGAGACAGGTCTTTAGAGAGGGACATCATGCCGGGCAGAGTGGAGGGACAGCGCAGGAGGGGAAGACCCTCTATGAGGTGGATTGATTCAGTGACTGGGGTAATCGGGATGGGTGTGTCAGAGGCAATGAGATTGGCACAGGATAGAGCAGGGTTTAGGGCTGTTGTACATAGGGTCGCTATGAGTCACAAACGACTCGGCGACACATAACAACAACAACAACAATCCAATGTTGTCTACAGCAACAAAACTAAATCTGACAGAATTTCAATGCCATTTGACCTTCACGTTATGTCACAATATTGGGCACAAATCCAAAACCCAAACCAATTGTCATTATGCTTGTTCTGACTTGTAACATTTTGAGAATAGAGTTGTGCTCCATAGGGCTTAAACTCAATAGCTGTGATCTTTTGGAAGATTACCAGGCATTCTGCCAAAAAGCCTTGGGGTAGATTCAAATCACCAACCTTTCTGGTAATAGTCAAGCACTTAACTGTTTGCACTACACAAGGACTACTTCTCATGAGAACAAATACAAACCCTCAAATGATTGCAACTATTCTAGCCTATATTGCAAGTAACTGCATCCTTTCTGCCACAAGAAGAAAATACACAAACTCTACATCAAAATGACTACATTCAGCCTTCAAGCTCTCCTGCTGGTCTCTCAGATCCCTTCTCCGCCCCTTTATCAAGTCTGTCCTGCCCACATCACTACCTCATTGTCCACTCCTTGCCCTTTCCCCTACAACTAACACTTCTCTTCCCTGTTTTCAGTAATCTGATTAAAGTAGTTTATACTAAATTACAAATGTTGGGTAGCCTTAATCTCGGCATAAGACTTTGCATTGTAAAACAGAAAACCCATTAACCTTAACTGATCTTAAATTCAAAGTTTCAGTAATGTGTAAGTCATTTTCAAAATACTAATCTTGGCTTTGAGATACCATTTATATGAAGCAAATCAAGCTATTTCAAGGAAAAAAGGTACCAGTAGATGCTTCTAACTACTTCTTTCTCTGCTTGGTAGAAAAGGCTACCTTATCATCCTTTAAAGTACTAAAGAGCAAGGATTTCTGTTTAAACACTAAAATGTACCTGAACTATGAGGTAGTAAATTTTAATTATTTCATATGCATATGAAAGTTGGATAATGAATAAGGAAGATGGAAGAACTGATGCCTTTGATTTTTGGTGTTGACAAAGTGTTGAACATACCATAGAGTGTCTAAGGAACAACAAACACATGGATCTTGGAAGAAGTATAGCCAGGGTACACTTTAGAAACACATACCGTCAGGCTATCAGGAGGGACCAGTCCTCGGAGAAGGACATTTTGCTTGGAAAAGTAGACAATCAGCTAAAAAGGAAAACATCCTGAGCAGTATGAATTGACACAGTGATTGAAACACTGGGCCTGAGCACACCAGAGGTTATGAGGACAATGCAGGATAGGGCAAAGTTTCAATTTACT
Source organism: Elephantulus edwardii (assembly GCF_000299155.1). NCBI lineage: Eukaryota > Metazoa > Chordata > Mammalia > Macroscelidea > Macroscelididae > Elephantulus > Elephantulus edwardii. Next base: position 14,721,083 of record NW_006399769.1, read on the forward strand.
GTTCATACATTTGTATGAGCGGTAGTCAACTCTACCTCACCTATACCAACTCTTCTTGAGGTTCTATGTTGGAGTTCTAGAGGCATACTATTGTTGTTTTTGTTGGTTGCCATCAAGTTGAATATGACTTAGTGACCCTCTAGACAATAAATGTGAATTCCGCTCTACCCTGGGTGAACCTCAAAATCTCTGAAGCACTCAAACCCATTGCTGACATCACCATGTCAATCTATCTTGTTTGGGGTTTTTCTCTCCTTCACTGACCACCCCCTCCAACTTTCTGATGCATGCCAAGTAATTATGAAGACCAAAGGTAGTTAATATTTAAAAACTTCAGTTGTGTCATAAGTTAATGGATTGCATTTCGCTGACATCCTCTCATCACCCCAAATATCATTACTCTCACCCTATATGAATATTCTGGTCTCAGGCATTTTATCACACAACTTGGAAAATCAGTTCTGTGGAGGAACAGTTATGTTAACAAACTAAAAGCTTATTTTTACATATTGTATTAAAACTCTATTACTGTTGTCCTAAGGGGGACAATTTGATGCTAGTTTATCTTTGTGTGGGGGTAATTAAAGAAAAGAAATAACAAGCTATAACTCAGGCAAGAATAGAGCAGAAAGCTAATGACAGCTGTGGAGTTCTCAATGACCCTCAACCCATGTAAAGTATAATTGCGTTTTAAAAATAAATGTGTTGCAAGTAAGAAATACAAAAGGCTGATGAACATATGAAAAATGTTCCATCTCAGCAAGAACACAAATTAAAAGTACAATGAGCTCAGTTTTTGCTTATTAAATTGATGAAAAAGAATAAAGTCCAGTTCTTAAAAGTGTGTGGGAAGGTTGGCATGTTAATATATGGCAGGTCTTCCTGGGAACCAGCACAAGATTTGCTAGGGAAATTTGAGCACTTATTTCTAAAGCCTTAAAAATATTCTTACTTCCAAAACAACTATATCATCTCACCCCAGTAAGAATATAAAAATTTAACAGAACAGCAAACAGTAAATGCTGGCGAGGTTGTGGAGAAACTGGAACCCTTATTTACTGTTGGTGGGAGTGTAAAATGGTGCAACCACTGTGGAAGGTTGTATGGAGTTTTCTCAAAAAGTTGCAAATAGAGATACCATTTGACCCAGCAATTCCACTACTGGGAATATACCCCAAAGAGACCATAACTGCCACCCAAGTAGATATATGCACACCCATATATATCACAGCTTTGTTCACAATAACAGGGAGTTGGAAACAACCTAAGTGCCCATCAACAAAAAAATGGATAGAGAAGTTGTGGTATGTTCACACAATGGAATACTACACTGCACTAAAAAAAAGAAACTCATGCAATATTATTCAAAATGGGTGACCCTGGAGGACATTATGCTAAGTGAAATATTACAGTCACAAAAGGACAAATACTGCATTGTGCACTGTTGTAAAGCAGTACTGACATCGGGGTTGGGGGGAGAATGAGAAAGATGGGATAAATAATGTATACTGCATTGAAATAGATGAGGGAGAAAACTGTTTAAAAGGAATATGTGATTAGGTATTATTGTCATGACAGGAGTCCAGAGCGAAGGCTGCATAGTGGAGTCGACCTGGGGGGAGGGATTGTAAAACAATGAAAGAATTTTTCTTTTACTTTTCAAAGAGAAGAGTGAACTGGGGGTGAAGGGTGGGCGGGGAGAAAAGTGCAACAATGAATGAATGGAAATCCAAAGTCTGTAAATTTTCACCAAAAGAATAATAATGAAAAAGTTAAAAAAATATTCTTACTTCCTGACTCAGTAATTATACTATTAAAACTTTATTCCACTCTACCTTCTAGTTTGGTGCAGAGTACCCAGAAACTTAAAAAAGCTTCCACAGACTACCCAAGGTACAAAAATTGATCTCTCTTTGCAGGAGCAACAGAGGTAAAATGACAGTCAAGAAAAAGTGGAGAATATTCAAAGTGAGTTAATTGTCCCCTTCAACAACTGAATCCTTTGCCATGAGACCAGAAAAATTGGGCGGTGCCTGACTACTATTTGGGAATATTGGGAATACTTTTACAAACATTCTGTAGAAGCATACAGATCAAAAGTGAGGAAATATAGAACAGAGATTAAAATATCCATTAAATTAATAATTTCTTGATCTAAGTAAATTAGGTAAACCCCAAAAACTATTACTGCAAGGTAATCTGGGAACTTTAAACCAAAATATTCCCTGAAGCCTCCTTAAAACAAACAGCAATGTTTGTGTGCTCAACTAAAACAAAAATGTAAGCAGTGCCAAAACAAAACAAAAAAAAAACAAAAACAAACAAGCAGCAGCTTAGGTTAACTAGTAAACAAAGCCTACTTTGAGTATTGTGCACCTTTAAGAATGTCTATATGGGTTCAAGCTGACAACAGCAGTCAGATTAGAGTACAAATGCAATTTAGGGAGCAGTGAAATTGTGTAAATTGAGGAAAAACAACTCAGAAAAGGAAGGTAAGAATGTACAACTCAAAGAACATAACCAATGCCATTATATTGTTCAGATAGGAACTGACAAATTGGTCTATAATCTGCTGTATATACTCTCAACAAAACCAAAAAAAAATAAAATAATAAATAAGACTGGGAAAAAGATTTATTTGTAAGATTTTTCATAAAAACGTTATCTATACATCTCTCTCTCTCTCTCTCGCTCTCTCTCTCTCTCCCTGTCTCTCTCTCTCTCTCTCTATCTCTCAAATTTGCAAATCCTTGTAGGAAAAGAACATCTCATAGAAACTGTTCAATAAGACTTGAGCAACACCTCCCCCTATTACCATCAAATCAGTTATAATTCATTGAGAATCTATTTGTTACAGAGAAGAACCACAGAGTTTTCTTGGCAACAGCCAGGTAATCAAAAGACAAAATACATTGAGAAAGTTTGCTGTCAGGGACCCTTCCAGAGTACTGAATAGCAATGATGTCAGTCTGGAGACTAATGTGCATTTTTTAGTCTCTTCAATTATTTGCTATGCATCAGAGAGTTTGACAATGACTAGGGAGGATAGAAGGAGAATTTATGGCTTTGAACTGTGGTGCTGGAGAAGAGTATTGAATATACCATAGACTGCTAGTAAAACAAACAGGTTAACCCTAGAGAGGGTGAAATCAGGGTGCTCTTTGGAGGCAAGGATTCTGAAGCTTTGTTTAACATACTTTGGGAATGTTGCAATGAGGTACCAGTCCTTGGAGAGGGACATCATATTTGGGAGGTTGGAGGGACAGCACAAGAGAGGAAAACCCTTGAGATGGATTGACTCAGTGACTTAAGGTAATAAAAGTAGGCATGTCAGAGACAATAAGGTTGGCACAGAATAGAGCAGGGTTCAGAACTGTTGTAGATAGGGTCACAATGAGTTGCCGGTGACTCGACAGCACACAGCAACAACAACAATAACAACAACAATCTTTATGAAAGCAGATCACTAGATTTAACTACCAGCAACCTCTTGATAGATCCTATGCCCTCAACTGGAAAGGATATCTTACAATTATATTTATAGACAGAAAAGAATCCTCTCTCTAGTGAATTGGCGCTTAAGACCCAAAGAGCAGGCTCACATGGTTGCTGACATGTGATCGATAGGCTGTTTAGTCAAAGCTGGAGTGGTTACTTTGATCCATATAGAAGCAGAGAGGGAGTTCTCTGCAAAGAGGAGGGGGACAACACTCACAGAGAGAAAGAGATGGAAACAGCGTTTTCTGTGAGACTTTCATGGCGAACACGGGGTATCACAATTTCACTCTTCTAATTTTTAAATAAATCCCCTTTAGTTGTGTGATGGAACCACCTACGAGTTAATCCCCAAATTTATCAGATGCTACTACTAGGAGATGGGATTTCAGGTAAATTTGATGGTCTTGGTTTTGCTTTTCAGTATTTTTGGATTGTAGTGTGTGTGTGTGTGGGGGGGGGATGCCAGAAAAACTGCATTCCACAGAGGACTCTGAGTGACTATCAAAAGTTATTTCACTTATCTATATTACGTGAGAATTTCAAGCAGGAAATTCTAAGTTTTTTAGAAAGAATAAATAAAATACTCATTCATTAGTATGAAATTCTATTTCTGCCCATCCTGTAGGTGGCCCAAAGTCCAAGTAGTCTCAGAGATGGACTAAATAATGTGTAATATATATATCACAACAACACTTGGCAACCCTGAATGTGATTTGTGCAAAGTACTCCATTTTCTCATCTCTAAAGCGGGAATAATTATTGCACCTACTTTATAAGACGATTGTAAGGGTTAAGATGAGGTAAACCAAATCCTGTAAAATTCTAGTATTAAAAACACAAAATGAGCATTGAAATTTTGTTCAAGGAGAAGGAGCCTCTCCATTTCCAAGAAACTGATTACTCTCTTAGCTTAGTGTTTCCCAAACTTCAATCTGCACATGAATCCCTGGATGTTGATAAAATAAAGGTTCCATTTCGCAAGGCTGAGTAGGACTTGGGAACATGCATTTCTAACAAATCCTAAAAGACATCTAGTCCTGCAAACTGATAAAGTTAACAATTCTGTCTCAAAGACTACCTAACTAAAAAAATGCATCTCTAAAGATTAGTTCGTGTGTGTTAGGAATCGCTAAGTATCATCTGAGAATCACGTTAACATTCGGATTCTGACTCAGCATACCTGGAGTCATTGTTAGGTGTCATCCTGTCATATACAACTCATAGAAAACCTGCAAACAACAGATGGGAAGGTGAACAGCAGATGATCATGGTAATAGATCTCTTCTGAGGTATTGTCATGATCTCCACCATGTTTGAGTTCATTGTAGTCATTACATCAACCCATCTCTTGAGTGTCTTTTTCTTTTTCCTGACCTTCTACCTTTCTCAGCATGATGTCTTTCTCCAAGGACTTGCCACTCCTGACATCATGCCCAAAATATGTGAGAAGAAGCAAATTATCAACAGAGGATGAAGCTAGAATGAGCCAGCCCAAACCCTTGTGATAATGTTAACTATATTGACCCCAAAGAAAACTCAAGGACATGCCTGAGAGCAAGCAGGACAGCTGGAATTTGAGTGAGGCAGTGGAGCCAGTTCTCGAAGGGAAAACCAACCCTTCCTGGTTTTCAGTTCAAGTACTTTGTGGGGATCATCGCTGTTTGGCTGGACCCATGGGACCTTTTGAGCTCAAGTAGAAGGGAACAGGACAGCTGGAACTCAAGTGAGGCAACAGAGCCAGGTCTTGAAGGGAAAACCAAGGCTTCCTGGTTTTCCATTCAGGTACTTTGTGGGGATCAATGCTGTTTGACCTTGAGCCCTGCAGGCCTTGGCCCAAGAAAAAAAACACAAATATACAGGTACTTCACAAAACACAGCCATACTCTTGGTCACTATATGGTTACAAAGACTTAACATCTACTAAGAAAAGACCCATGTAATGTCAAAAAAGCAGTTGTCTGCCTCAGTTATCATGAAAAAACCCAAAATAACACATCACCTAAAAAAGCAGACCCAATGAATAACCCAAATGCAGAGAACCAGAAGAAATATATTAATGTGGAATTATTTGAAAAGAAGAAGATGCAAATGATGGAAGAAGCAATTAAGAAAGCAAATACCCCAGAAACAACAGTCCAGAAGAAATATATTGATGAGGAGCAACTTGGACAGTATGGAAGAAAATGCAAAAGATGGAAGAAAGAATTGATAGAATAGATAAAGAGGCACAAGAACGTAAAAAAAAAAATCATAAAACAAAGAGGGTACAGCCAACACAATACTAGAAATAACAAAAAAGCATGAAAATGCAATCCAGAATATTAAGACTGAAATGGCAGGAATGTTCAACATGCTGGTAGCACAAAAAAGTAGAACTGATGAGATGCATCAGAGAGTGAGTGATTGGAAGACAAGAGCCTCACTGAAAACATACTTGAAGAAAAATCAGAGATGAGACTTAAAGAAAATGAAGAAAACATTAGAATCATGTGGGATGACATCAAATGGAATAATATATGTATGATTGGAATTCCAGAACAGGGCAGTGACAGGAAAAACATTGAGAAAATAATGGAAGAAAAACTGGAAGAAATCTCCCCATGTATTCTGAAGAATGGGGGAATCCACATTCAAGAAGCACAGTGAACACCAAATAGACTAGACCCAAAAAGAAAAACACCAAGACATATCATAGTCAAATTCTCCATGTTAAAAGAGAAGGCTAGACTTCTAAAAGCAGCATGAGAAAAACAGAGTCCCCAACAAAGGGGGAAAATTGGATTAAGTTCTGATATCTCAGCAGACACAATGTGAACTAGATGATAATTGGATGGAATATACAGAAAGTTTAAAGAAAATAATTGTCAAAGAAGCTCTGGTGGCCTAGTGGCAAGAAGCTGCACTGCAATCCCAGAGGTATGCTGTTCAAATCCAGATGCTCTACTCGAAAAGGAGGGACAATCTCCTCCTGTACCAGTCAGATCCAATGTGACTGTGTACACACACAAAAATAATAAAATTTTAAAAAATATAAAAACAACAATTGTCAGTCAAGGATGGTGTACCTAGCAAAGTTTTCCACCAAATATGAAGGAGAAATCAGATCCTTCACAGAAAAGAAGGAACTTAAGGAATTTGTGAAAACAAGACCAGAACTGCAAGAAATTTTAAGTGAAATCCTTCACATGGAGATACCAAAGGAAAGTGCATGGACCATAGTAACCAGAAACAACAGAAAAAGAAACATGGCAAAAAGGCAAAAGTAAAACCTGGCCTGACAGTGATCAGCTTAATGTGAACGGACTAAATGCACCAATTAAGAGTAAAAGAGTAGCGGAATAGATAAAAAAACAAAGCCCATCAATATGGGAACCTCAAAAAGCAAGATTAGCAGTATTGATCTCTGATAAATAGATTTCAGAATGAAAATCACCATAAAAGACAAGGAAGGTCATTACATACATACTGATTAAAATCACAATAGATCAAGAAGACATAATCTTGGTCAACATTCATGCACCGAATTATAGACCTGCAAAATACATTAAACAACAGTTAATAGAATTGAAGAAAGAAATAGAAAACACCACAATAGTGGTAGGAGATTTCAACACACCACTATCACCAAAGGATAGGTCAACTCAAACTCGATAAAGATGCAGAAGACTTGAACTACACTATCAGTCAATTTGACCTAGTGGATGCATTCAGGGAACTGTCCCCAAATAAAACTCAATTTGCTTTCTTCTAAAGTTCACATGGTACATTCTCCAGAATTGATCACATACTAGGACACAAAGCAAGCCTCAACAAATTAAAAAACATTGAAATAATACAAAGTATGTTCTCAGATCACAATGCCATAAAACTAGACATTAACCACAGGAGCATAAAGCTTACAAAATCATCCAAGTGGAGGCTAAAAACTCTCTGCTAGAACATGACTCAGTTATAAAAGAAATAAAAATGAAATTTAAAAAGATCCTTGAAACAAATGAAAATTAAAATGCAACATACCAAAACCTCTGGGATACAGCTAAGGCTATCCTCAGGGGGGCAGTTTACAGCAATAAGCACACAAATGAAAAATGAAGAAAGAAAAAAAATCAATGATCTAACTCCTTCATCAGCTAGAAAAAGAACAACAATCTCATCCTACAGCCTCTAGAAGAAAAGAAATTATCAAGAGCTAAAATCAATGAGATTGAAAATCGAAAAACAATTGAAACCATCAATAAGACCAGGAGCTGGCTTTTTCAAAGAGTAAATAAAATTGATAAACCACTGGCAAACTTAACAAAAGAAAAAAAGAGGAGACACAGATAACTAGATTAAGAAACAATAGAGGTGACATCAAAACAGAACTAGAGGAAATTAGATCTATAATATCAGAATACTATGAAAAGCTATACTATGATAAATTTGAAAATCTAGAGGAAATGGACAAATTCCTTGAAACTCATGCCCTACCCATATTGACAAGGACAGATATAAAACACTTGAACAGACCCATCACAAAAGAAGAAATTGAAAAAGTCACAAAAAGACTTCCCCATAAGAAAAGTCCTGGACCACATGGCTTCACAGTTGAATTCTACCAAACACTTAGGGAGGCTCTATCACCAATTCTGCTTATACTATTTTAAAAAATTGAAAACAAAAAAGAATACCCCTAGAGTCATTCTATGATGCAAGCATAACCCTAATATCAAAACCAGGCAAAGGTATTACAAAGAAAGAAAACTACAGACCAATATTTCTCAGGAATATAGGTGCAAAAATCCTTAAAATCCTAGCCAATAGAATCCAAAAGCACATACAAAAAATAACCCATCATGACCAAGTGGGATTCATAACAGGTATGCAAGGATGGTTCAACATAAGAAAAACAATCAATATAATTTACCATATTAATAAAATAAATAATAAGAACCGTATGATCTTAGCAATTGATGCAGAAAAGGCTTTGACAAAATCCAACACTGCTTCCTGATTAAGACACTCAGAAAAATTGGAATAGAAGGAAATTTCCTCAACATGGTGAAAAGTATATATGCAAAACCAAGAGTTAATACTATTCTCAATGGTTGTTGTTGTTATGTGCCATCGAGTCGTTTGCGACTCATAGCGACCCTATGTACGACAGCCCTAAACCCTGCTCTATCCTGTGCCAATCTCATTGCCTCTGACACACCCATCCCGATTACCCCAGTCACTGAATCAATCCACCTCATAGAG
>NW_006399769.1:14732668-14745750 GCF_000299155.1 Elephantulus edwardii
AATCACCTTCTCCAGGACAAACCTGTTTGTTCTCTTAGCAGTCCATGGTATATTCAACACTCTTCTTTAGCACTACAGCTCAAAAGCATCAGTTATCTTTCTATCATCCTTAGCCATTGTCCAGCTCTCTGATACATAGCATGCAATTGTGAAGAATATGGCCTGGATCAGGTCCACCTTAGTCTCCATAATGATGCTACCAATTGGCCCAGTGATAAGAATCTTTGTCCTCTTGATGCTGAGCTTCAATCCGTACTGAAGGCTGCAGTTCTTGACCTTCTGCAGCAAGTGCTTCAGGTTCTCCTCGGTTTCAGCAAGCAGGGTTGTGTCATCTGCATAACACAGGTTGTTGATTAATCTTCCTCCATTGCTGATGCCACATTCCTCCTCATACAGCCCAGTGTCCTGGATGATCGGTTCTGCATATAGATTAAAAAGGTATGAAGACAGAACACATCCCTGGCAGACAACTTTCCCAATTTTGAACCATGCATTGTCTCCTTCCTCTGTTCTGACAAGTGCCTCTTGGTTCAAAGTATACATTTCACAGAAGCATGATCAAGTGTTCTGGGTTTCCCATACTTCTCAGAGTCAGCCACAGTTTGTTGTGATCCACATAGTCAAAAGCCTTTGCATAGTCAATGAAACACAGATAGAATTCATCTAGTACTCTCTGCTTTCAGCCAAGATCCATCTAACATTAGCTGTAATATCCCTAGTACCATAACCTCTTCTAAACACAGCCTGCACATTGGGTAGTTCTCTGTTCATGGATAGGAATACTCAATATTATGAAAATGATAAGCCTACCAAAAGCAATCTATATATTCAATGCAATCCCAATCCAGATACCAAATTCATTTTTCAAGGACATAGAAAGGGAAAATGTCAAGTTAATTTGGAGAAACAAGAGACCCCAAATAAGCAAAATACTTCTGAGAAACAAAAATGAAGTGGGACACATAGCACTCTTTGGCCTCAAAACCTATTACACAACAGTAGTAACCAAAGCAACATGGTACATGTACAACTACAGTCACATAGTTCAGTGGAACAGAATTGAGAATCCAGAAATATCAACTGATATTTGACAAGGAAATAAAACCTATCAAATAAAGAAATGACAATCTCTTCAACAAATGGTGCTGGTAAAACTGGGCTGCTACCTGCAGAAAGCTGAAACAGGATCCACATTCACACCATACACAAAAATCACCTCCAGGTGGATAGTAGACTTGGGAGTAAAGTCCAAAACCATAAAGTTCATAGGAGACAAACTTGGATCAAGCTTAGAAGCCCTAGTCTATGGTATAAAGAGTCTGCCAAATACAGCCAAAAACGTACGATCTGAAGAGGATAAAACTGATGAATTGGGCCTTCTGAAGATTAAACCCCTGTGTTCATCAAAAACTTTTTCCAACAGGGTGAAAAGAAAACCTACTGACTGGGGAGAAAACATTTGGCAATACCATCTTAGACTAGAGCCTCCTAGCAAAATTTTATAGAATACTCCAGGCTTCCACAAAAAAAAAAAAAAAAAAGTCTGATAACCTAATTACAAAATGGGCAAAAGACATGGAAAGAATTTTCACAGAGGAAGATATTCAAATGGCTAACAGATATATGAAGAAATGCTCCAGATCACTTGGGATCCATGAGTTGTCTAATTTTCTGCAGTTTTGTGTGTTGGAGTGTAGGTTTTAGAGAAAACCAGCGTGGGATGCTAACTATCACTGCAATAGCATTGTGAACATAATTAAATTGCTCAGGCTCTCAGTGCTTCACGTATTCAACATCCAATATCTATCTATTGAGTGACAGGCTCTGTTCTAGATTCTTGTGTACCAGTGAATAAAATAAATGAAAATTCATGTCTTTATGATATTTAAATTCTAAACTAAGTAAAATGATATAATAATAGAAAACATAATAAAGAAAAAGTATCTGAAAAAGAAACGATAGTAGGGAAAAAGAACAAAAGCATGCTAGGGGAGATTTTGCATATGGGTATGTTGGATGTTGCCACCCAATTCCTAAATAACATGCCTCCGTAAACTCTGTGAACTTTGATAAATATTGATAGTTGCAGGCCTTTTGTTCATAGGGTCAACTATGAGTCTTGCTTGACTCGAAGGCAATCAACAACAATATTGGATGTTGCCACCTTTATAGAGTTGTGAAGATTAAATATTATTTCCATGTTAAAAAAAAAAAGAAAACATAACAAAGTCATCTCATTTCTGTTACCAGTATGCAGTATTTATTTCCTATGAAGCTTTGGGTCTTTTGGCTATTTGTATTTTCTAGTTAACTTGACAGCAGTGGTGGCGTGAGTAATCATTTTCAGCAGCTTGTCACCAGTGGTTTGAACCCACCAACCAGCATAGCATGTCCACTAGAGAAGGATAGGCAGTTTCCAACTCTATCAGGATTTACAGCTTCACAAGTCCAAGGGAGGTTCAGTAATGAGTTAGAAGTGACTCAGTCACAGTGAGGGGTGTTTTGGTTTGTGGGGTTTTTTTTTTTTGTTTTTGGGGTTGTGTTTTTTTTTTTGTTGTTAACTTAGGGTTAAACACGGTAATATTTGCAGTACCAGCTCTTGGAGAAAGTATTTCTAAAATGTATTATTAGTTCACTTTTTGGCTTCCATAAGTACAGAACATAATTTAATCTTAGTTTGATGATTTGTGAGGCATTTCAGGCCCTCACAGAGCCTCAAGTCATTATTCGGAACATTCATTTTTATTGCCCAGACCCATAGACACAGGAGTTTGAGGATAAGAAATTGAACCAAATTTTTACAGACCTAGGGCATAAGCTGAACTCTGCTGAAGGTTTTTACTTCTTTCCACTAACTCTTTGGAATGAGTTTCTGAAGATCTGCCTTGAAGTGAAAAGAATTCTGGCTAAGTGAGGGGCTCAACTGGCTTTGGAGGTTTGCATTATGACTTTGCGTTACGACAGTGCTACATAGTATTTATGTATATAATTATGTATAATATCATGCCAGAAATGCCACCAGAGGTCCCTCTCATGTGGGCCACTCCGACCTCCCACTTACAGAAACCTTTCCCTTACGGAAAAATCTGCTGGAAGACCTCATCACTAATGTAAACAGTCCTTTCTGTCCAGTCCTGTCTTGACAAAGAAGTAGGACAGCTTCAAAGCCATTTGTCAAATAAATTTGTCAAGTCTGCTGCTACCAAACATTGAGGAAAAGTGTGTTTTGCTTTAGCTTACAGTGGTTTTGCAGCATTTCTGCTCCATGGAGTGGTCATTTCTCACACTGTTTCAAACTTACAGATCTATTAGAAACTTCATGAACCATGTCTGTCTAGTCTTTCCCAGATCTGTTTCTCTCTATTTAGTTATAGCCATTTTATTCCTTAATTTGTCTTCCTTTTTTCCTCCTGTCCCCTTGCCCCTTTGCTGGGCAGCAACCATGGTGGTTACTCAAGGGCATCCTTGTCCCATGCGACATTTCTGTTAGAACTATTGTTATTGTTGTGGACAGTCAAGTCTGAATTGATTCATTACTGACCCTCCAGTGGCCTAGTGTTAAGAAACTGTGTTGCAATCCCAAAGGCGCACAGTTCAAATCTATCAGCTACATCATGGGAGGAGGGGCAATTTCCTTTTGTTCAATTAAATGACTTTGAAAACCCACTGGAGGGTCAGGCTATGGGCTGGTTCTAATTCAACAATACACAACAACAACAGTGGGTTTTTGGAAGCAGCAAATCACACAAGAAGAGATTGTTCTTCTTTGTAACACCTTATCACTAGGTCATCAGAGTTTGCTTCTATTATTTCTAGTGTCTTTTTTTTTTTCTTAAGTGTGTCTTTAGGTGGAACAAGCAGTTACTGAACGCAGCTGCTAACTGAAAAATTTAAGGTTCTAATTCACACAGTCATCTGGGAAAAGCATGGCCAAGTCAGGTTGACTTGACAGACACTGGTGTCTTTGTTTCCTTTGAAGGGTGTACTCCAGGGATGTGTCCTATCTTCATATCTTTTCAATATATATACTGAACAGATTATCCAGGAGGTTGGGCTTTATGAGGAAGAATGTGGCATCAGGATTGGAAGAAGACTCATCAACAACCTGTATTATGCAGATGGCACAACCCTGCTAACTGAAACTGAGGAGGACCTGTAGTGCTTGCTGTAGAAGGTTAAGGACTGCAGCCTTCAATATGGATTGAAACTCAACATCAAGAAGACTAAGATTCTCACCACTGGGCCAACTGGCAGCATTATGGTAGATAGTGAAGAGATTAAGCTTGTTAACAGCTTTAGTTTGCTTGGCTCCACAGTCAACATTCTTAATACCAGCAGCCAGGAAATAAAAAGGTTAATTGCATTGGGAAAGTCTGTTGTCAGGGATTTCTCCAGAGTACTGAAGAGAAACAAAGTCAGTCTGGACACTAAGGTGTGCCTAGTCTAGGCCATAGTCTTTGCAATTACTTGCAATGCATCAGAAAGCTAGACAATGACTAGGGATGATAAAAAGAGAATGTATGTCTTTGAACTATTGTGCTGGAGAAGAGTTGAATATACCATGGACTGCTAAGAGAACAAACAGGTTCTTCCTGGAGAGGATGAAACCAGGCTGCTCCTTGGAGGCAAGGATTCTGAGGTTTCCTCTGACATACTTTGGACATGTTGCAAGGAGGGACCAGTCCTTGGAGAGGGACATCAGGGTGGAAGGACAGTGCAAGAGAGGAAGACCCTCAATGAGATGACTTGATTCAGTGACTGGGGTAATGAGGGTAGGTGTGTCAGGGACAGTAAAGTTGGCACAGGATAGAGAGGTTTCAGGGCTATTGTACATAGGGTCACTATGAATCGCAAGTAATTTGATGGCACATAACAACAATAACAAGCAAAAACTCATTGCCAAGTAGGAACCAACTCATAGTTGACCCTCCAATAGGTTTTCAGAGGCTGTAGTATCAGGAGAGGAGATTGGCCATCTTCCTCTGTGGGTCAGCTGCTGGTGGGTTAGAACCACCCCCTGTGGCTTGGCAGCACAAATTGCTACTGACTAGGCCATCAGAGCTCACTGGTGTATGTAAGAGTGGGCACCATTCCTGCTGCACTTTTCTGTGGGTCACCTTGTTCTCAATTTTTACAAGTCACTGCACACTCAGGCACTGAGTGAAGGCTGCAGGCAAAGCCTCCTTTGGGGACTCACATATGTAGTGGGATCCCCTCTGTCTTGGCTATCAGTAGTCAGGGGTATGGGTGTTTGCTGATGTAACACTGAGAGGCCACTACCACAAATCCAAATAAGTACACATCTAACTCTGCCAGCTCTGCAGACTTATGTAGACCCGTGCTGCCCAGTGGAAAGAGAATGTGAGCCTTGAAGTTTAAAGTTTCTAATCATCACATATCCTTAAAAAATAATAAAAAGATAAAATAAATTTTTTTAATTACCTATATTTTACATGGCATCATTTTGATACTTATTCAAATTAAAAAGTACTAGTGAAATAAATGTTTTATATTGTTGTTTTATGTTTTTAAATAGATATTAAATCTTCAAAAGCCAGTAAGCATGTAACACTTACAAACATCTCAGTTCAAACCAATCACGCTCGAAGGCCTCAATAACCACAAGTGGCTGTTGTTTGCCATGCTGAACAGAGGAGAAAGTCAGTCTTTCCTGCAATTTTCTTAAAGTAGTTGAGTAGGAAATTTTACACAGTATATTGGAGTCATAGGATGTAAGGTCTCTGGCTACTAACTGAAAGGTCAGCATTTAATATCAGCCATTTGCTTCTCAGGAGACAGACGGGTCGTCTTCTCCCACAAAGACTGACAGCCTCAGAAGCCTGATGCAGGGTCTCCTGTGAATTGGTACCAATTTGATGACAGTGGGTTGGGTCAGTGGGTTTGTCATAAAGCCATGGATCCTGAATGTTTGCCTGAAGATCACAGTCTATGCCATTCTACTTTAGAACCCACAAAGTTACCATGTGTCAGAACCAACTCACAGCAAGGGGGCTGTGGCTTTTTACATTTTTGTTTTTATCGTAAAGTCTACATCCCCCAAACCTGTTTTAAGACAATTCTCCCCAAGGCTTCTTGTTCAGTCAATGGCTGAATCCCCAAGCCCCTAATCCTAGTTCCCCTTCTGCTTTGCCCCACTGTCCATGATCACTTCTTCCTTCTCCTCAGTTTATAATTTCTGCCCCAAACCCTGAACTGAAAGCTTTAATTTTCCAAGAATTACTCCTTCTGGAATTGTAATGGTGGGAAAAATATTGTTTTTCTTGTTTGCTTGCTCATAAATGTTCCCAGTGCAGCCAATGGCATCTCACGACTCTCCCAGGTTTCCAGCTGGGCCATGTGCGTCTGAACTGGAGTCTCCCTCCACCTTGCAGCTCCTCGACCCTGGGATTTCACCAAGGGAACCGGTTCTGCCGCATTGAAAACCTTCCCTCAGCAGCACACTTTCCAGAGCCCTTTCCAAGCTTGAGACCAGCTCTGTAGTTACTCACGGGATACTTAGTGGGTAGAGAATGGACAACAATGTTCTTCCTCTTGTGACCAATCTTTGAGAGTCTTTAGAAGGAGAGAGAGAGAGAGCTTGAAGGAGAGCAATGCTCCTTGAACCTTTACTCCATTTATATTAAGACACAGGGTCTACTGAATTGATTGCAGTCCATATCTACAACTGTCAACAACCATTTGTATTTATCCTTTCCTCTAAGCCCAGTTGCCCTGTTCCCTAAAGATGATGAAGGCTGTTTGAGTTATCTTTCTTGTGGTGGAGATGCCGTTGAATTCTCCTTGCTGTTGAGTTGGGACTGACTCAGACCTGACCCTCCATTGACTATTCTTCACCTTGGGTAATTTCTCCATCTTGGGCCGTTGGTGGATTTGAACCACTAGAGGAGTGTGGTCTTTGGGTTAACAGTGCAACTTCCTACTGACTAAGCCACAAGAACTTAAAAAAAATTTTTATTTATTAATTTTAATGAAAGTTTACAGAGATTTAGGATTTCCAGTCATTCATTGTTGCACTTTTCTCCCTCCCTCTCCCTCCCCCAATTCACTCTTCTCCTTGAAAAGAAAAAGAAAAACTCTTTCTTTCATTGTTATGCAATCCCTTCCTCCAAGCCCACTCGACAATGCAGCCTTCACTCTGGACTTCTATAATGACAAGAATACCCATTCATATATACCTTTTAAACAGTTCTCTCCCTCATCTGTTTCAATGCAGTATACATCATTCCTCTCATCCTTTTCTGTCTTCCCTCAACCCTGATGTCAGTCCTATTTTACAATAGTTGCCTTACGTAATATTTGTCCTTTTGTGACTGAGATATTTCACTCAGCATAATGTTCTCCAGGGCCATCCATTTTGCATAATATTTCATGATTTCTTTGCTTTTCAATGCAGCATAGTATTCCATTGTGCCACAAGAACTTTTATGAATTAATTTAAAATTTCTAATTGTCATTGGCTCCAACTCATGGTGACCCCATGTGTGTCAGAGAATTGCTCCACAGGGCTTTCAGTGACTGGGCTTTTTTCTGGAAGTAGATCACAGGCCTTTCTTTTTAGGTGTCCGTGGTTGTACAGGAACTGCCAACCTTTTTGGTCTAAAAACCAAATGCATGTGTCATTTTATCAAATGCAGTGCTTACTGGACAGTTCTGCTACACAGTGACCCATCATTCATGTTCTGAGGCTGTAAATCACGATGAGAGGAGATTGCTCATCTTTTGCCTATGAAATCCACTAGTGGATTTGAAGGGCCAGAGATACACAGCCTTTGAATTAGCACTGCAACTTGCTATGGACTATGTCACTGAGGGACTCCACAAACTGAAAAGAAAAACCAAACCCACTGTCATCAAGTTGATTCCAACACATGGTGCCCTCCTGTGTGTCGGGGTGGGACTGCATTCCCCAGAAGTCTCAAAGCTGTTTGCCAGGTCTTTCTTCCAAGGAATCTTTCAAAACTCGAACTCATTGTCGTAGAGTTGATTCCAACTCATAACAACTCTTCATCAATTTTCTGAGGCTGTAAACTCTGGTGTTCTTGATGGACAATCTTCCATGCAATTTACAGCCTTGGAAGCCCAGTGGATGGTTAGCTATGCATTAGTTCTTATGTGATAGATAGTAAGAGAGAAAGTTGTTGTTGCTATTGTGTACATTGAGTTGGAGTCAAATCATAGCTGACCCTCCAGTAGGTTGCATGGAAAAAGACTACTCATTCTTCTCCCTCAGAGGAACTGGTGGTTTTGAACCATGTTTCTTGGGGGTTAGCAGTGAAGTTACTTATCATTAACCCAACAGAGCTCCCTAAGAGAGAATGAGTAAATCTTAGTGAGTAGAGACTGCTCATCTTTCTCCTGAGGAGTCATTGGCAGATTCAAACAAGTGTGGACACTCAGCCTTCTGGGGAACAGAACAACACATTACAGATGACGACACCACCAGAGTTCCTAAGGCACCTCTTGGTGGATTCCAACTGCTGGCCTTTCATTTAGTAATCTAGTCAGTAATCTAGGCTTTTTGTGCCACTTGAGGACACTCAATGGGAGACTTGTTGTTCTGTGCTTTCAAGTCACTTGCAACTCAGAGCACAATAGCTTTGAACCTTGTCTTATCCTGAGCCAATCTCACTGTCTCTGACACACCTACCACTATTAACCCAATCAGCACGTCAATCCATTTCATCCAGGGTCTTCTTCTGTGTTTTGTTCTTAACAACTTTCCAAGCATGATGTCCTTCTCCACGGACTTGCCTCTCCTGGTAATATGTCCAAAGCATGTGAGACAGAGCTTCAAAATCCTAGCCTCCAAAGAGCAAGCCAGTTTCAGCTTCTCCAGGACAGACCTGTTTGTTCTCTTGACAGTCCATGATATGTTCAAGATTCTTCTCCATCACCACAGCTCAAGGCGTCGATTCTTCTTCTGTCATCCTTAGTTATTGTCCAGCTAGCTGTCTGATGTATAACAAGTAATTGTGAAGACCATGGCCTGGAGTAGGCCACCTTCATCTCTAGACTGACATCTTTGCACTTCAGCACTCTGTACAGTAGAGTCGGAAGCAACTCATAGTTGACCCTCCAGCAGGTTTTCAGAGTCAGTTAATCTAATGAGAAGAGACTGCCCATCCTTCTCCCATGGAGCAACTGGTGACCTTTGAACCATGTGCTTCCAGGATTTCAGTGCAGCCTCTTGCCACTAGGCCACCAGACTAGATACACATAATTGTACCTAAATAAGCAGTCTTGACCTTCTCAAGGCACTGTTGGATCTAATGGAATGAATTCTCATTCTTATTGCATCCACATCACAGATCTTATTGGACTATCCAAGGTCCAATAAAAAAACTTCAAATGTTCAGAACCAACCCAGACCCCCCACCTCTCCCAGGTGAAGAGAAATTCTATGCTGATCTATCAACCCCCTGAAGCAATGCAGTACTGGCAGAAATGGATCATTCAGAGAGAGCATGGTTTTGAACAGCATTTGTTCAGTATCTTTAACTTCCTCTCCATCAGCCGCAGAAAGCCTGGACTAAAGACCCAGCTACTCGTGAGACACCCTCTTTGAACTAAACAGTAAAAAATATCCAAGAAATATCAATTCTTCTTTTCATCTTTACCCAGCTGAATCGAGTCATCCCCATACTGAATGGCTTTTTAATATCTTTGACACACTCCTTCTCCTATGTCTGCCAATATTATAATGTATTATTTGGCTGGTGATTTTTCTCATTTCTTTTCTCAACTCAGCAGCCAGAACTGTATCTCCTGACTTGGCAGAACTTGAAGCTGTCCATTTTTGCTGACTTTTGTGCCTACTCATTGCCAAACAAAATCTACACTTTTTAAGGCCTTTTCACTCTAAAAAAAAAAATCTTCTTTGTGTCTGTGTCCAGTTCTGTACTTTCCAAGTTTGCTCTGTTGTTTAAAAAGTACCCAATGCAAGTTTCTGCCTTCTGTGATAATCAAGAAGTATTTCATTGTTGGTGGAACCAGTTATACACGAATTGTTTACAAACTGATAAGCTGAAGTTTTATTTTGTGAAATACAGGACAATGCCTTTCCCTGCGTGGTCTGCATAGCATAGTTCTTTTTGAGGTAGTTCATATCCCAGACACCTCCACACTAACCTGGATGAATAAGAATTTTGGAAATGCTTAAGACAGCTGCAGTACAGTGAAAAAACTGTCAGTGGCCTGAACTCTGCCACCAGCTAGTTGTGTCCTTGGAAAGTCACTTACTATCTCTGCACTTCAGTTATCTTCCTCTGTTAAAAGATAAGATGAGATTAGATCAATGGTTCCCAAGGTGCAAGTCCCTGCGAGGCTGAGGAGTTATTTCAAAAGATTTCCAAATCCACATGTACACCAGGCAGGCTGTAGATTAAATTAATAGCATGTTGCGCTCATATAGGGAGTGCTCTTTGTTCCAATAAATAATTACTGATAAAATTCAAGTTCATTATAAAATGTTCATGAATTCACAGTGGTATAACGTCACTAACTCTTCTCAGTATATAAGTACTACAAGGCCAGCATGCTTTTGGAAGAAAATTCAAGAAATGATGAGGTTGGGAAGGGATCCTTATGTTTAAAAGGTTTGGGATCACCTCTGATATAATCTATAAAATTCCTTGAGGACCCTGGTAGTGAAGCAAGCACTCAGCTGCCAACTAAGAGGTCAGTGGTTTGAACCCACAAGCTCCACAGGAGAAAGATAAAGACAGTTCACTCCCTTAAAATTCACAAACTCCAACTCACTGAGGCGGAGCCAGTTTCTATGCATAGTTGAAGAAGCCCGTGGGTTTCTGAGTGTGTAAATCTTAACAGGAGGAGATTTCTCATCTTTCCCCTGGTTTTTAAGTGTTACAGCCTTGCCAGTCCTGAGGGGAATTCTGCTCCATTCTGTAGGAATGCTCTGTGGGAAACTACGTAGGTATAGAACCCACTTACAGCAGAGGTCAGTCTATATCAGGAAGACCAGGGCTCCCTCTGGTCAGTCCATTGCATCCAATTAACTACAACACTCCCACAGAACAGAGGAAGAGTCCAGGTAAGGGCCTTTAATGTCTTAGAGGATTTCTTGAGACTTTTTTCTATTATCCCACTTCCCTATTTTAACTTGTTAATTTCTGACTCTGTGTTTTCTGGAATAGGCGACTTGTGTAAATTGGGGTAGTAAAACATGAAACAAATAGCTCTCTCACTTGTAGGAACCAGGGTTTTAACTTAAAAAAGTCATTTCAACATTGTTGTGTGCTGTCAGACTACTCACAGTGGACCCTCCATCAGGTTTGTAGAGGTTGTAAGTTGCACAGGAGGAAATTACTCTTCTTTCTCTCATGAAGCAGCTAGTGGATTAAAACTATTTTCCTTGGGGTAGGCATATAACTCGTTATCACTGTGAGACCAGAACACATGCAAATATAGACAATTCTAATCAAATAACATACAACTTCTTTTAAGAAGCATCTCATTTTCTTCCTGCTTAAGGTAGGTCTCTAGACAATTCTAGTGGTGAGAATTGTTATTCTACTGGTGTGAGATTACATCCTCAGTTCATGTAAGAAACTAAGTCTCCTAACTTTAAAAATAAAAAGATATGAGTAACTTAAAGAAATAAGGAAGAACAAGTTACTTATAAGTTTCATTTTTCAAAACGGGGTACTTTTTGAAGCCTGTTTGCTTATTATTATGATTGTTAGCAATAAATATTTATTAAATATTTAATGATCATAAAAGAGATTAGTATTTAGAGGTTAGGAATGAAACGAATTAATTATACTCTCTTACATTCTGGTGGCAAGAAACTGCACTGCAATTTCAAAGGCACGTGGCCCAAATCCATCAGCTGCTCGGTGGGAGGAGAAGGGGCAATCTACTACAATGCAATTTAACTGCCTCTGAAAACTTGCTATGGATCAGCTATGGGTCCATTCCGACTGCGTAGTACTCAGCAACTACTGGTAAGTTTGTAAAAAGTCATGGTGGTGCAGTGGGTGAAGTGAAGGGCGGCTCAGTTGAGGTTCAAATCCATCAACTGCTCCAAGGGAGGAAGATGAGACTATATGCTTCCACAGAGACTTACTGCCTCAGGAATCCTTCAAGACTGTTCTACTCTTTCTCTAGGGTCTTTATGAGCTGGAATCCACTCAAGGGTTGTGGACAGTATTAAGTTAATATGAGTCGTAGAGAATTAAAGAATGTTTATTTTAATATTAGAAGTATTTATTATATGAAGGATAGTATAAACACAAAGCATACAAACTTTGTAAGCAAACCAATGTAAAATATTTTTTTAAAAAGTATACATTCTAAGATTGTAGAAAAAAACCCCAAACAGAATTAGGCTAATAGAAAACCCAGACTATCTTACTGTCAAGTAATCGTAACTAAAATCTGTAATCATAACTAAAATCTACACCCTAGAAGTTATTTTAATACATCATACACAGAGTTTGTAAACTATTATAAGAATAAGGAGTGACAGAAATGTAAGAATAACTCCAGGTGGAGCCAGAGAGAAATAGTATACAACACTCTCAAGGAAAATAATGGAGGAAAAATGGTTTAAAATATATTGTTATATAAGTTGGATTGAGGTCCTCAAGAAACAAGGATTTTAGGCAAAACCAACCAAACAAAACAACATTCTTAAAGTGTTTTAAAAGAGAAAAGCTTATGAATTTCAAATAGCAATGTTGTATCAATAAAAAGAAATTTAAGGCTGATGAAACTTATTTATTGGAATATTACAAACTAAAAGAATCTTTCCCCCCCCCCCCCTCATGCACAAGCGTAATGTTTCTTTTTCTCCTGCTTCTAGTGGTTTAGTGGCAAGAAGCTGTGCTGCATTTCCAAAGGCGTGCTGTTCGAATATACCAGCTTCTCCCCTGGAGAAAGACGGGCAATCTCTTCCCATGTGATTAACTTCCTCTGAAAATCCACCAGAGGGTCAGCTATGGGTTGGTTCTGACTTGATGTTAATTAATTAATCAATCAATCAATCTGGACATTTAGGTTGCTCATCTAATTTTATCTTCAGAGTTCTGATCAGTAGATAG
>NW_006399769.1:14746400-14750542 GCF_000299155.1 Elephantulus edwardii
ATCCTTGCCTCCAAGGAGTAGCCTGGTTTAACCCTCTCCAGGATGAATCTGCTTATTTCCTTGGCAGTCCATGGTACATTCAGTACTCTTCTTCAGCACCACAGCTCAAAGGCGTCAATTCTCTTTCTATGCTTCCTGGTCACTGAACTATCCTTAATTATTATCTAATCATTTTGTCTAAGTCTCTTCTTAATGACACCAGCAAAAGACCCTCATTTAGATGGATTGAAACAATGGCTGCAGCTGTGAGCTCAAATATGTCAGAGATGAAGAGTAGGGCTCAGAGTCATTGTTCAAAGGGTTGCTATGAGGCATAGTTGACTCAACAGCACCTGACAACAACATATTTTATTGGGACCCCTGTATTCCAGTATGTCCTCTTGTTAAGTCAGCTGTAACATTTTCTTTCCAAATAAAATCATGTTCACAGGTATCGAGAAGTTAGGGTTTCAGCATACCTTTTGAGGGATACGAGTTCAATTCATAGAAATTCTGACTGAAAAATGGCAGAACTAGGATTTAGGGACAGGATCTGACTCTGAAGTGGATGATTAGTGATTACATTACTCTCACTAGGAAGACTAAAGGAAACTAAAGAAGAATTAGGAGGCAACAGGATGGAATTACTAGAGAGGTATTAAATCAGATCTACTAAGCCCATGATTTTTTGTTTGCTTGTTTGTTTTATCCACCCTTTCCTTACTCCAACACCATCCCTTCCTACTTTTGCCTACAGCATTCAACACCCGTCTCCCATTGACCAGCCCCTGATGTGATGGCCTAAGTCTCAAGCCATCAGGTTTTCTGTGATTCTGAACATATCGTGCTTTTGTCAGTCTCTTATGCTGCCAATGACTTTTGACTGTGTGGATCACAACAAGCTGTGGCTGACTGAGAAGAATGGGAATCCCGGAACATTTGATTGTGCTAATGCGAAACCTATACTTGGATCAAGAGACAGTTGTCAGAACAGAGCAAGGAGACCCTACATGGTTTAAAATCAAGAAGGGGGTCCTTCAAGGATGTGTTCTGTCTCCATACGTTTTCAATCTGTATGCAGAACAGATTACCCGAGAGGCTGGGCTCTATGAGGAGGAATACGGCATCAGGATTGGTGGAAGAGTCATCAACAACCTGCGTTATGCAGATAACACAACCCTGCTTGCTGAAACTGAGGAGGACGTGAAGTGCTTGCTGCAGAAGGTCAGAGACTGCAGCTTTCAATACAGATTGAAGCTCAACATCAAGAAAACAAAGATTCTCATTTCTGGGACAATTGGCAGCATCAGTATGGATGGTGAAGAGATTGAGATAGTTAACAGTTTTAGTTTACTTCGCTCCACAGACAACACTCTTGGTAACAGCAGCCAGGAAATCAAGAAACAAATTGCTTTGAGAAAGTCAGCTGTAAGGGACCTACCTCTCAAGAGTACTGAAGAGCAACGACGTCAGGCTGGAGATTAAAGTGTGCCTGATCCAGGCTACAGTCTTCGCAATTACATGCTATACATCAGAGAGCTGGATAGTGAATAGGGATGATAAAAAGAGAATTGATGCCTTTGAGCTGTGGTGCTAGAGAAGAGTGTTGAATATACCATGGACTGTTAGGAGAACAAACAGGTTTGTCCTGGAGAAGGTGAAGTCAGAATGCTCCTTGGAGTCAAGGATTCTGAAGCTTCGTCTGACATACTTTGGACATGTTGCAAGGAGGGACTGGTTCTTGGAGAGGGACATCATGTTTGGTAGAGTGGAGGGGTGGCAAAGAAGAGGAAGACCTTCGATGAGATGGATCGATTCTGTGACTGGAGTGGTGGGAATGAGTGCATTTGAGATGGCTAGGTTGGCACAGGATAGAACGGCGTTTAGAGCTCTTGTACATATAGGGTCGCTATGAGTCGCAAACGACTCGATGGCACATAACAACAAGAACAACAAGCCCATCAGGAAAAGGAGGGAAGTGAAGTGGGCCATCCCATAGGAAAAAAGATCTGAGTGGTGCTAATGTGCTTGCCTATTAATTCAAACGTTGGAGGTTCGAGTCTACCCACAGGCACCTGGAAAGAGACACCTAGTGATTCACTAATGAAAAGTCAGCTTCTGAAAACCACGTGAAGCACAGTTTTGTTCTATTACACATGGGGTCACCATGAGTTGGGGATGACTCAGCTGCAGCATGCCAGCTGCTTAGCTGAAGCAATGTTTTAAAAGGAAAAAACCAGAGGTCAATAACATTGCAACACATTGTTTGTAAGACTTTTGGAAACGGCTGCCTTGACTGATGAAAATGGCCAAAGACATGATGGATGAAACATGGCAATCTGCCGGGAGGGGTGGGAAGAAGCTGACAGTGGGTGAACTAAGGTCATTAATAGAGGAAGTGAATGAAACTTACTAGACTTCAAACAGATAAAAGGATTTTTTTTTCTCCATCAGCAACACAAATGACATACACACAAACCAGACAACAATATAAAGTAGCATAAAGGAGTTCAAGAAATATTACTGGTGATGTAGACCGTAAGAAGTCGAAGAAAACAGAGAATTTTTTCCATAAATGCAAAAGGAAAAAGTATAATCTTAGATTTTCATTTTAAAAGCATTTTTAACTAAAATTGCATTTAACAACAAAGAAAGTTTCATTGAATAATAAGCAAAGTTCCAGACAAAAGTCCAAATAGCTAATAAAATAGCTTTAAACAAATGCTTCAGCTTTGCTATAAAATTTCCTCACTGATAAACTCAGCATTATAATAATGGCAGGCTCAGAGGATTTTGTGATCATTAAATGCAATGATGTTTGTGGAAACAAATTGACAGTACTATTCTATCATCATTGTTTTATTATCATCATCATCATCAGTCCTGCTTGGTTCTTATTTAGCTATAAAATAGTAGATGGGTGGTTAGACTAGATTATATCTTTAAACTTTAATTTTCTCTGCTGACATTAATCATGATTTTGTCTTCAAAATTATGTAAGTATATGTTGAAAGGGATTATTGTTGTTAGGTGCTGTCAAGTCGAATAGAACTCATAGCAACCCTATGAGTAATAGATCTGAACACTCCCATATCCCTTATCATCCCCATAATCTCTGGCACACTCAAGTCTCTTACCATAGTCATGATGTCACACCCTCCCCAGCCCCCACTGTGGAGGGTTTTCTTCTTCACTGCCCTCCAACTTTTTAAGTATGATGTCTCCCTCCAAGGAATAAGCTCTCCCAGCAACATGCCCAAAGTATGTGAGATGAAGCTTCATCATCTTTGCCTCGAAGGAATGCTCTGGCTGCACACTCTCCTGGATAGATCTATTTCTTCTTTAGGCAGTCTATGAGATCTTCAGCACTGTTCTCTAACACCACAGGTCAAGGGCCTCAATTCTTCTTCTGTCATCCTAGTCATTGGCCAGCTCTCAGGTGCATAGCAAGTGACTGAAAAGACCATGGTATCAATCAGGTGCACCTTAGTCTTCAAACTGATATTATGACTCCTCAATAATTTGGAGAAGTCCTTGAATACATACTTTAGTAGTTGCAAACAATAAGCAATTGAAATATGTAGGAATATAACATTCCTCCGTAGAAGTGAGTATAAACAATGAGGATATTAAACTGATAAGGAGAAAGGCAGTGTCTGGATAGTCTCCTATGTTGGACCTAGCCCACAAGTCTATTGATCACAAGTAAGAATTCATGATATTTAAAAGTAGTGGGGCAAAACTTTAAATAGTGAGGGACCTCTCCAGAGTCCTGAGAAGCAAAGATGTCAGTCTAGAAATTAAGATGTCCTTGATTCAGGCCATGGTCTTTGTAATTACTTACTCTGCATCAGAGAGCTGGAAAATGACTATGAATGAGACAAGAAGAATCGATGCCTTTGAGTTGTAGTGCTGGAGAAGAGTCACTAGCGTACAATGGACTGTCAAGAAAACAAACAAGTCTGTCTTGGAGAGGGTGAAACCAAATTTCTCCTTGTAGGCTAGGATTTTCAAGCTCCATCTCACATAGTTTGGGAAAATAGCCAGGAAGGACCAGTCCTTGTAGAAGGACATCATGTTCAGAAGGGTGGAAGGACAGTATAGGAGAGGAAGACCCTCGGATGAGGTAGATTAACACAATAACTGGGGCAATAGAGGTAGGT
>NW_006399769.1:14755647-14756678 GCF_000299155.1 Elephantulus edwardii
TAGGGCCCTGCCTCCCGGATAATCTGTTCCGTATATAGATTGAAAAGATATGGAGACAGGACACATCCCTGTCATATACCCTTTCCAGTTTTAAACCATGCAGTATCTCCTTGCTCTGTTCTGACAACTGTCTCCTGGTCCAAGTATAGGTTTCGCATAAGCACAAGCAAGTGTTCTAGGATTCCCATTCTTTTGTTCCCCCAAGGAATATTTGTAATCATGAGGTGTGATTGGATATAAACCTTTATTTTCTAGGAGCAGAATTGATTATTATAATGACGAGTCAGCCACAGCCACAGTTTGCTGTTAACCACACAGTAAAATGTCTTTGCGTAGTCACTGAAACAATGATAGACATCTGGTACTCTCTTCTTTCAGCCAAAAGCCATCGAACATTAGCTACACTATCCTACACTAGTACCTACACCTACACTAGTACCTTCTAAACCCAGCCTGCACATCTCACAATTCTAAGTTGATGTGCTGTTCAGGTAGTTTTTGTATCATTTTCAGCAGAATCTTGCTTGCATGTGATATCAGTGATATTGTTTGATGATTTCTGCACTCTGTTAGTCACCTTTCTTTGGAATGAGAATAAATATTGATCTCTTCTAGTCAGTTGGCCAGGTGGTTATCCTCCAGATTTCTTGGCACAACTTGGTGAGCACATAGAAGACAGCGTCTATTTATTGAAATATGTCAATTGGTATGCCGTCAACTCCTGGGACCTTGTTTTTGTCCAGTTCTTTCAGGGAAGCTTGAGGTTTTTTTCCCTTCATCACCACAGATTCTTGCTCATACATTGCTTCATGAAATTCTTCTGTGTCAGCCAATTCCTTTTGGTACAGGGACTCTGCATACTCCTTCCATCTTCTTTTAATGTTTCTTGAATCATTTACTATTCTTCCCAAAGCGTCCTTATGTATTGAGTCTCGAGGCTTGGATTTGTTCTTCAGTTCCTTCATGTTAAGAAATGCCAAGTGAGTTTGGTCCTTTTGATTTTCTGGCTCCAGCTCTTTGCATATTTCATT
>NW_006399769.1:14756778-14757725 GCF_000299155.1 Elephantulus edwardii
TGAAATGCTTGCTACAGAAGATTAGAGACTCCAGTATGGATTACATCTCAACTTCAAGAAAGCAAAATTCCGTTGTGTGAATGTACCATCGTTTTTCTATCCACTACAAAGCATTGAAAAACAAGGATCTCATAAAACATTATACAACATGGATGATGCTGAAAGATATTATGCTGAGTGGAATATCTCAGTCACAAAAGGACAAATTCTACATAACACTACTGTTACAAAGAGACTGGCATAGAGGATTAGGGGGATAATAGAAAAAGAGTGGATGGATAATGAACACTGTATCAGAACAGATGAAGGAAAGAACTGTTTAAAAGGAATATATAATTAGGCATCATATGTATGAAAATGATTGTGAACAAGAGGAGCATTGCAAAGTGGAGGGGGGAGGAGGAACAGAGGGTGAGGGAGGAAAGTATACAACAGTGAATGAGTATTTTTTTGAAAAAGCAAACTGAGGGAAGGCGAAGAGAGGGGCAGAGAGGAAAATATGCAACAATGAATGAATGAAAATCCAACTTCTCTGTAACTTTTTGTTAAAATCACAACAAAATATTTTTTAAAAAACCCAACACAACAAAAAGAAAACAAAATACCAACCACTAAGCCAATAGGCAACATCCTAACAGATGGAGATAAGATAGATTGTCAATGATTTTTCTTTCTTACTTGTATACACAATCAACACTCTTGGTACTATCAGTCAAGAGATCAGAAGACATGTTGTAATGGGGAAAATCTGCTGTCAAAGCAGTTGCAATGGAACCCATAATTAAAGACACAATTAAAAAATAAATTGAAAATAATCTTGAACATACAGGTGAGATATGTAAATATTTGTTGTTTTGTACCATCAGATCAAAATCAACACACAGATGATATTGTTGATTGCCTTCGAGTCAAGCGTGGCTCATAGTGACCCTATGAACAAAAGGCCA
>NW_006399769.1:14763805-14769889 GCF_000299155.1 Elephantulus edwardii
TGGAGGGACAGCACAGGAGGGAAAGGCCCTCTATGAGGTGGATTGATTCAGGGACTGGGGTAATCGGGATGGGAATGTCAGAGACAGTGCATTTGGCACAGGACAGAGCAGAGTTTAGGGCTGTTGTACATAGGGTTGCTATAAATCGCAAGTTACTCAATGGCACATAACAGCAACAACAACAACAACAACATCAACATTATATGTATGACAACAATGTGCAACAAGAGGTGCAAAATGGACTAGGGGAGAGGGAAAGAGGGAAGGAGGGTGGGGGAGGGAGGAAAATGTGCAGTAATGAATGATTGAAAATCTAACCTTTCTGTAGACTTTTATTAAAATGACAATTAAAGAAATAAAAACTAAAGGGCTCCTACTTTCAAGAAGCTGAACTCTATGAGGAGGAATGTGGCATCAGGACTAGAGTGAGACTCATCAATAACCTGTGTTATGCAGATGACAGAACATTGCTTGCTGAAAGTGAGGAGGACTTGAAGCACTTTTGCAGAAGATCAAAGAATGCAGCTTTCGGTGTGGATTGCATCTCAATGTCAAAAAACCAAAGTGCCACATTGTGGTATAGTGGTAAGCATAGCTGCCTTCTAAGGAAACAAAGTTTCTTACCACTGGACTGATAGACAATGTCATGCTGGATGGAGAGGAGATTGAAACTGACAACACCTTTATCTTGCTTGGATCCACAATTAACATCCTTCGTACCAGCAGTCAGCAAATAAGAAGATACACTGTACTCCATTGAGAAAATCTGCAGTTAGGGACCGCTCCAAATTACTGAGGAGTAATGAAGTCAGTTTGAAGAGTAAGGTGTGTCTGATGCAGACCATAATCATTCTGATCACTTGTTACCCATCCGAGAGCTGGGTGGATAATGAATAGGGATGGAAGAATAAGAATTTGTGCATTTGAGCTGTGGTATTTGAGAAGAATGCTGAATATCCTACTGATGGCCAAAAGAACAAATAAATATATCTTGGAGAGGGTGCAGCTAGAGTGCTCTTTGGAGGCAAGAATTACGAGGTTTTGCCTCAAACACTTTGGGCTTGTTGTTAGGAGGGGCTATTCCTTGGAGATGGACATGATGCTGGAAAGGGTGGATGATTGGTGAAGGAAAGGAAGATCTCAGCCAGGTGGATTGACACAGTGATTGAAAATGGGCTCTGTGTGTCAGGAAGTATAAGAATGGCACAGGATAGAACAGGGTTCAGCTCTTCTGTTCATAAGGTAGCTATGAGTTGTACCCACTTGATGGCACCTAACAATAACAACTTTGTATTCAGGATAAATTATTGAAGCATTAACAGATCCAGCCCTGTATCCATGCTTTATCCATTGGTTGGTTAGTTGCTTTGATAAATTATGAGCTTAGCCACCAACAAGTGGTGAATAAGGGAGTTTAGGGAGAGGATTAAGGGATCAGGCCTCCTGATTTCTCATAACTCTCCTGAGTCACAATCATATCTTCCACCTCCTAGTCTTTGCCACCACTGTTCTCAACTTGGGCCAGGGATATTGGCATTCACAGCTCCCTGAGATGCATGATTATCTGATCCAGTCCTAGTTTATTGTTCACAGGCAGAGCTGGGGGAAAAGCAGACTCTTAAAGCTACATACTATCCCCTTCCTGATTTCAAAGGGACCAATTTATTTTGAAGGTGGAGTTTTTAACTTTTCCTAGAAAGCTGTCCAAAGAAACTGACAACATTCTGAGTTTTTTTTCACTAGCTCCTCTAAAGCTCCAGTCTCCACAGGCACGTAGTCTGAGTCCAAAGAACCATTTAATGTTAGCATAATAAGGATTGTCGACTTCCTGCCCCAGATATGGTGTCTTAACATACTGTACCCCAGTGGGCTCAAGCAATCCAGTATTGCAGAATCTGTGTTTAGCAATGCCCTGTTTCTGGTATTTATTCTACTTTTTCCCAGTTACAAAGGACAGAAAGCCAACCCAAACTATTTTCACAGCAACAGTTTTGTTAAGAGTTATGGATTTATTGGATTCTTTGTCCAAGAGTAAGATTTCAAGTACACTTGGATCTGTTGTTGTTGTTGTTGTTGTTGAGTTGTTCGGAGTTGGAAACAACCCCTAACTGGACCCATCAGTGTATTTTCAAAGGTAGTAAATCACATAGGAGGAGAATGCCAATATTTTTCCTATGGAACAGCTGGTGTATTTGAACTGTGTATCTTTGTGTTGGCAGCACAATTCCTTACCAGTAAGTCATCAGTGCTCCTTACAGTTAGGTCTGTTGTTGTTGTTATGTGCTGTTGAGTCGTAGATGACTCATAGCAACCCTATGAAAGAAAGACCTAATGGCTTTTATAACTCTCTTCATTTCTCCATATTCTTAGTGTTTCCAGAGGCAAGCTATTTGAGAAATGGATGCCACTCCTGTTTTAAAGCTTGTTTTAATCAGGGAGCTCCACCAAACACTGTCCACCATGGATAACCATTATCACATTTGACATATCAGTGTCACAGTGTTTAGCATCACAGCAAACATGAGTTACCTCTGTACAGCAAATGGACAGACCAGTGCTATACCACTTAGAAGAATGTTTGACCAAAGCCAATTTAAAGCAGGCCTGAAGGCTACAGATCAAAATCACCCACCTTTGGCTCGATAGCATCACTTTCTGTCCACTAGGCCAACAGAGCTTTCTTGTTGTTGTTAAGTGCTGTTGAGTTGTAGACGATTCATAGTGACCCTATGATGGAAAGATCTGAACAGCTAGGTCTAGGATCTTAAATATTTACTAGGACTCACTCCTGTTCTTTGTCTTTGTTTTTTAGAGCTCCCATTTGTTTGCTGAAAGTGAAAAGGACTTGAAGCATTTATTGGAGAAGATTAAGGACTACAGCTTTCAGTATAGAATATAATTCAACATAAGGAAAAGAAAAAAAATTCTCACAACTCAATCTATTAGCAACATCATGAGAAAAAAGAATATACTGAAGTTGTCCAGGACTTCATTTTTTTGGATTCACAACCAATGCTCATGGAAGCAGAAGTCAAGAAATCAAA
Source organism: Elephantulus edwardii (assembly GCF_000299155.1). Lineage (NCBI taxonomy): Eukaryota > Metazoa > Chordata > Mammalia > Macroscelidea > Macroscelididae > Elephantulus > Elephantulus edwardii. Next base: position 14,766,850 of record NW_006399769.1, read on the forward strand.
CCATATATTACAGTGAGCAAATCTAACTAAAAATCACCTCTTCAGATATTAAAAAGCAAAGACATCAGTGTGAGGACCGAAGTGCCATTTCTATTATCTCATACGCTCCCTCGAGGTAAGAATGATGAAACTTCATCTCACATACTCTTGGTCTGCTGTCAAGGAATTCTAGTTCTTGGGAAAAGAGAATCAGCAAAAGAAAAGAAGATCTTATTGAATTGACTATATTGGCACAGGAACTGTAATAATGGGGTTGAGCAATGCAGAGATTATAAGACTAACACAAGACTGAGCATGATTTTGATTTGTTGGCTATATAGTCACTGTGAGTTAAAGTCATCTCAACAGCACCTATCACCAATAATAACATATGCATGTGAAAACTGAACAATGAGGAAGGAAGACTAAAGAAAAATTGATGTGTCTGAATTATAGTATTGATGTAGACTACAGAATATGCCATGGCCTACCAGATGAATGGCAAATCTATTTTGGGGAAGTATAACCAAAACACTCCTTAGAAATGTGGATGATGGGACTTCATCTTAAGTATTTTGGAAGGACCAATCCCTGGAAAAAGACATCATGCTAGAAAAAGCACACGGTTAGCAAAAAAAGAATCATGAGATGGACTGACATAATAGCTGCAACAATAAACTCAAACATTACAGTGATTGTGAGAATCACATCAGACCAGACATTGAGTCGCTCTGTTATAAAACTCAAATATAAAATCACTATGAGTTCGAACTGATGCAACTGTCTAATTACCATAATCTATCTGGTTAGTTATCAAAGTATTCATCTATTTATATATCTTTCCCTTAATCTCAGGGTACACTTGCTTTTGTTTAATTTTGTTTAGTTGGCTCATTCTCTTCAGCGTAGATGGAATAGTCATATATGAAAGATTCTTTTTCTAATCATATACAAAAGATTCATGGAATACCCACACCATATTCCTACAGCTCAAATAATACACATAGTTTAGTTTTAGGGCTCTAATTGGTCATAATTGGCTATGTTCACCTTTCTATAAGCTCTTGTGGGAAGTGCATACCACCAAACCATGCCTGGGTATATTATATACCCCCTGATTAATATTAACACCAAAAATGTGTATCTATTAGAGAAGAAAATATCTTCTCTAACGTTTTGTACTTTTAGGCAGAAAAGTACAACAGATGTTGCTCCATGTACAAATATAAAATAAATACTATATTTTAAAAAACCCCTTACTATTCATTTTACTTTATCAACAAATATGCTTTTTTAAAAAGAATTCTAGCTACTTGGAGGGAAAAAAAAATCACAATAAAATACTAGAAGAATTTCCAAAGAGTAAAAAAAAAATGGTATATTTCCTCTCCTCTGGCCTAACCCCCAAACATGGGAACCAAGTTTTATTTGCAGTTTTTTGGGGAATCTTGTCATTCTGGTATGAAACTTGGCCCCTCTTTTCTAAGCAGCTTTTCTTATCTGTCTCCTTTCCCAATTCCAGGAAATGTGATTCTCAAGTTACTTCCTACATCACACATTTCAGATAAGATCTCTTATTAAATTCTACCATTTAAAAATCATGGTTTGCTTAAGCATCTTTTGGTGCTTGAAATGAGAAAATATGAAAAAACATGTTAAGAGAATACAGGACCCAACCTAAAAGAACACCTAATGGCTAAAGGCAGAACAATTTATGTAACAAAATATGCAATGATAATATTGGGTCAGAGCTCAAAGAACAAATTTCCACAAGGCCCTAATAATATGAAAAAATGACTAAATAAACAGGAGGAAAGGAACAATTCTTATTTACACAAAAAATTCAGTTAATAAATATAAAAGGAATGAAGAAAATAGAAAATCACCAGGAGACTGCTATAATATTAAGCAAATACATGTTCATTTTAGTAGTCTCAAAATATTGCCTCTCTATTATTAGAGTTGATGAAAGTTATACAAGTATTCAGGTCTTTCACTCATAGGGTCACTATGAGTCGTCTACAACTCAACGGCACTTAACAAAAATAACAAACAACAAGAGAGCTCTGTTGGCCTGGTGGATAGAAAGTTATGCTACCAAGTCAAAGGTGTGTAATTTTAATCTGCAGCCCTCAGGCCTGGTTTTCATTGGTTTTGGTTAAACATTCTTCTAAGTGGCACAGCACTGGTCTGTCCATTTGCTGTACAGAGGTGACTAGTGGTTGCTGTGATGCTAAACACTGTGACACTGATGTGTCAAATGTGATAATGGTTACCCATGGTGGGCAGTGTTTGGTGGAGCTCCCTGATTAAAACAAGCTTGGAAGAAGGAGTGGCATCTACTTCCAAAATGGGTTGCCTCCAGAAACTCTATGAAATTGGACAAATGATGAAAGTTATACAAGTGTTCAGGTCTTTCACTTACAGGGTCGCTATGAGTCATCTACGACTTGACAGCACTGAACAACTACAACACCATTATTAGAGTGGAGCTCTGGTGGCCTAGTGGCAAGAAGCTAGCTGTGCTGTAATCACAAAGACACTCAGTTTGAATCCACCAGCTGCTCTGCAGGAGCAGGATGGGCAATCTCTTCCTGTGCAATTAACTGCCTCTGAAAACTCGCCAGAGGGTCAGCTAAGGGTCGGTTCCAACTCTACGGTATAAAACATTAGGGTCCTCTGAAGAGATAGACTATAGAGAGTTGCATGCTGTTGTTGTTGTTATGTGCTGTCGAGTCGTTTGTGACTCACAGCGACCTTATGTACAACAGACAGTCCTAAACTCCGCTCTGTCCTGTGCCAGTCGCACTGTCTGACTCTCCCATCCCGATTATGCCAATCACTGAATCAATCCACCTCATAGAGGGTCTTCCCCTTCTGCGCTGTCCCTCCACCCTCCCAAGCATGATGTCCTTCTCCAAGGACCGGTCTCTTCTCACAACATGTTCAAAGTATATTAGAGGGAACCTCAGAATCCTTGCCTCCAAGGAGCCACCTGGTTTAACCCTCTGCAGAAGGAATATGTTTGTTTTCCTAGCAGTCCTTGGTACTCTCAACACTC
>NW_006399769.1:14769989-14773940 GCF_000299155.1 Elephantulus edwardii
GGGAGAAGGAGAGGGAGAGGAAGAACAGGAGCGAGCTGGTGGCCTAGTGGCAAGAAGCTGCACCATAACCCTAAAGCCATGTGGTTTGAGGCCACCAGCTGCTCTGTGGGAGAACAATGGGCAATCTTCTCCTGTGCGATTAACTGCCTCTGAAAACCTGCCAAAGGGTCAGCTATGGGTCGGTTCCGACTCAATGTTACACAACAACAACAACAAATTTATATTCACAAATAGTCTTGGAAATGGTTTTAATATGAGGACAAAGGGGGAAAGTTAAATGCAAGTAAAGAACAAACTGCATATAAAGAGAAAATCTCAATCTGATCTCGTACTTCTATGCATTATCAGATGTTGAGAGGAAGTTAGAATCTATTGATTTTTAAGAAGAGAGCTATAGTCTAAGATTTTATTCTCAGCTTTTATGACTTTTAGTTGCAAGTGAGAGGAGAGTACTCTCAGACTAACTTAAGGGAAAATAAATGAGTGCATTCTCTCATAAAACTCCCAAGTTATAACTTTAGAAATAGCAGAGCCCAGGAACGGAACTCTCTTACTTTTCTTCTTCCCCACCACTCATCCATCTCACTCTTAGGTGCTTCGTACTGTCTCTATTTTTCTTTTTGTGTTGGTCCAATTTTCCCCCTCCTCTAAGTAGACTCTTTCCTTATTCTAAGAAACATGGATACTGACAATTTCAACCCAATACTCTTTTAGTTTATGACTCAAATACAAGGCAGACTCCCTGCATTCATGGGATTTTAAATCTCATGAAAGTACTCTGGTTGCCTGTCCTCAGCTAATGTAGAGTCATCCTGACAAGGGGATGAGCTACTATTACTCAGACCTGTCACCCTCCACGTCTGCAGCCAAGGGGATACACGGTGATTAACAGTTCCTGGGGAACTTAATGAAATAAGAGAAGGTGCTGGGAACAGTAAGAACCAATATTTGCTATAATCCACCCTATGCCTGTTGTATAAATCGTCATGAATTTTTCTGTACATAGGATTTTTAAAGTGCCCCTCCTTGGTGTTGTCTACTGTGCAACAATATCACACTACTCCAAATGGACACCAGGCTCACATCGAGGCACTAACTCAGTTCCACATCCAGTACTTTTTGTTAATACACATATCTCTCACATCCAAATATAAATCTTCTTGGTAAAGTAACCTGCAGGTTAAGTGATCAATATAATAATACCCTAACTTCAACTGCACAGGAGAGGAGGGGAAAAGAGTAACTTCAATAAAAACTCCCATTTAGAAAAGGTGATATGACATAGAACATCGCTTTTCCAATACCCTGAAAATAGTATAACAAAAAAACAAGTAAAAACCCCCAAACCCACTACTACTCTCCCTTGATTCGATACAAACTCATAATGAGTTTCCAAGGCTGTAAATCTTTAAAAGGACACTGCCCATCTTTTTTCTGCAGAAAGGCTGGTAGTTAGACCTGTTAGTTAGAACCTGACAGAATATGCACTCCTCTACCAGGGCTCCTTGAAATTAGCATGCTGTTGAGTATGAGCACAGTGACTCTGAAAAACAGACCTGAATCCTGAACTATCCTGTCATCCTTACCACCTCTTATACACTTGAGCCCATTGCGATAGCCACCATGTCAATCCATCCCATTGGGAGTCTTCCTCTCTTTTGTTGTTTCTCCGTCCATCCAAGCATGATGTCCCTCTCCAAGGAATAGCCTCTCCTAACAATGTGTGCAAAGTGTGACAGAAGAAACTTTCCCACCCTTGCCTCCGAGGAGCACTCCGGATGCACTTTTCCCAAGACATACCTGTTTGTTCTTTTGGCAGTTGATAGGATATTCAAGATTCTTCTCCAACATCACAGCTCAAAGATTGGTATCTTTTGTTATCCTTATTCATTGTCAATAAAATAGTATAGGGATGGTTCTTAAATTTTTTAATTAAATTTTTAATTTATACTGGTTTACTTACAAAGTTCATATACGTTGATTTTTATACCAGATCTTTTCCATTTCCTTTACCCACACCTCCCTCCACCCATCAAATTGTATGACCCTATAATTAACCCTCCATCCTCACTTCTCTGTTTCCCCAGTCCTCCTCCTTGGATCTTCATACATGTTTTACTTTTTCATTTTCTATTTCTACAATAATTGTTTTATACAGTATTTGTCTTTTATGGGATTGAGTCATTAGTTCACTGAGCATAATGCTTTGCAGTCCCTCCGGAATTAGGTTGTGATTTTCAAAATCCTTGCTCCTGCATGCTGTGTGGTGTTCCATTGTGTGTGCCATCATTTCTCAATCCATTCAATTGTGATTGGACATTTGGGCTGTTTCCGTGTTTTTGAGATGCTGTTGCTATGAACATTGGTGTACAAATCTCAGTTTGTGCCTCAGTTCTGATTTTCTCGGGGTATATTCCAAGCACGCTGACTGCCTCAGACTTTCCCCTCTGGAAATTAACTATCCTCTGAGACTGTCTCCAAAACGAAAGCTGGGAAGAAAGTCCCTTCTGAAGATCCTTCATTTTAGTGTCTCTCTTCCATTTGACATTGTTGCTGTCGTTAAGAGCTATCAAATCAACTATGACTCATAGCAACCCTATACGCAATGGGTCTGAACCTTACCTTATCCTGTGCCATTCTCATCATCTCTGACATACTTGTCCCAACTGTTATGGTCACTGTGTCAATCCACCTCGTTGAGCGTCTTCCCTTCTCTTGCTGATCCTTTATCTTTCCAAGCATGATGTCTTTTTCTAAGGATTGGCGCTTTCTAGCCACACGTCCAAAATAAGTGAGATGCAGTTTCACAATACTTGCCTCCAAGGAGCCACCTGGCTATACCTTTCCCAAGACATGTTTGTTTGTCCCTTTGGCAGTCCGTGAGTTATTCAGCACTTTTCTCCAACCTTGAAACTAAAAAGCATCAATTCTTAGGTCATCCTAATTTATTGTCCAACTTTGAGATGCATAGCAAGTAACTGAAAGGTCATGGTTTGGATCAGATGCACTTTCGTCTATAAACTGATATCATTAATCTTCAACTTTTTGGAGACATACATCTTTTGAATTCCTGGGTACTGGTACAAAGAATGTTGATTATGGATTAAAGTAAGATGAAATCGCTGTCAATTTCTGTCTTTTCTCCCTCTATCATGATGTAGCCTATTGGCCCATTGGTGAGTAGCCTGTTTTGTTGATGTTAAGATGTAGCCCAAATTAGAGACTGTAGTCTTTGATCTTCTGCAGCAAGAATTTCAAGTCTTTCTCATTTTCAGCAAGCAAGGTTGTGTCATGTGCATAATACAGGTTGTTGGTGAGTCTTCCTCCAATATAGATGTCATATTCTTTGTCATGTTGTCTAGACTGTTGAATGATTTATTCTGCATGGAGATTGAATAGGTATGGAGAAAGGATATAACCCTGATACAGTGTTCCATTACTCTGCTCAGACAATGACTTCTTGATCTAGGTCTAAGCAGTGCCATTTTGGTATTACAATGACTCAAGAATTGCTTCAGAAACTGAGAAATCTCAAATCTTGTTTGTAAACTTGGCATTTTTCTGACAATTCAATACTTTTAAAATCTGAGTCACCCAGTGTTTGAGTCCACTTCTGTGAGTGAATGCCAAGAAACCCTTATGGATTCATTCCTTTTGCATATCTACCCTTTAGCAACAAGTATTATCCTTACATTAAAGGACTCCTATCACTCAGAATAATGACTTCCAGGTTGAGTAAAATATCTCAGTCACAAGAGGATAAATACTGCATAATTGCTGTTATAAAATAGTACTGACATGGGAGATTGGGAGAAGAATAGGGAAAGTAAGGATAGATAATGAACACTCCATTGAAACAAGCTCAATATCACCTGTGAAAACTAGGCAGGAACTGATTGTGGAACAGACCACCAACTACTCATGCAAGTTGAAGCTGAAACTGAGGAAAAT
>NW_006399769.1:14774040-14783664 GCF_000299155.1 Elephantulus edwardii
GAAGCCTCAGAATCCTTGCCTCCAAGAAGCAGCCTGGTTTAACCCTCTCCAGGATGAACTTGTTCTTTTTTTCTTAGCAGTCCATGGTATATTCAATACTCTTCTCCAGCACTACAGCTCAAAGGCATCAATTCTCCTTCTATCCTCCCTAGTCAGTCCAACTCTCTGACACATAACAAGTGATTGCAAAGACCATGGCCTGTATCAGACACACCTTAGTCTCCAAGAGTGACACCATTGCTCTTCAGTACTTTGTAGAGGTCCCCAACAGCAGACTTTCCCATTGCAATACGTCTTTTAATTTCCTGGCTACTGGTGTCAGGAGTTTTTACTGTGGAGCCAAGCAAACTACAGCTGTGAACAATCTCAATCTTTTCACCATCCATCCTGGTGATTGACCTAATACAATTTATCTTTTGATTTCCTGACTGCTGGTGCCAAAAGTATTGATTGTGCAAGTTGTAACAGTTAACAACCTCAATCTCTTCTCCATCTATCATGCTGCTGTCAATTGGCCCATTGGTGAGAATCTTTGTCTTCTTGATGTGAGCTTCAGCCCATACTGAAGACTAAAGTACTTGACCTCTGCAGCAAACACATTTGGTCTTCTTCAGTGTCAGCAAGCAAGGTTGTCATCTGCATAATGCAGGTTATTTATGAGTCCTCCTCAAATCCCCATGTCACAGTCCTCCTCATAAGCCCAGCTTCCTGAATTATCTGTTCTGCTTGAGAATGAAAAAGTATGGAGACAGGACACATCTCTGATGCACTCCCTTCCTGCTTTTGAACCATGCAGCATTTCCCTGCTCTATTCTAAGGACTGCTTCCTTGTTCAAGTATAAGTTTCACATAAGTACAGTCAAGTATTCTGGGATTCCCATTCTCCTCAAGATTAACCACAATTTTTGGCCATCCACACAGTTAAATGCCTTTGGATAATCAATGAAACACAGATAAATATCTCTCTGGTACTCTTTGCTTTCTGCCAAGATCCATTTGACATTGGTTATAATGTCTCTATTGCCATAATCTCTTCTAAATCCAGCTGTATTTCTGGTAGTTCTCTGTCAATGTACTATTCCAGTCATTTCTGAATAATCTTCAGCAGGATTTTGCTTGCGTGTGATATGAGTGATATTGTACAATAATTTCCACACTTTATTAGGTTATCTTTTATGGATTGGAACTTATTTTTTATGGTGAGAAAAATTTATATTTAGAATTAGCCAGCTGGACTCAGTTTAGATGATCCAAATTTTGTTGGCAACATCCAAAGCATCATCATAGTCAGGAGCAAGTCGAACATAGTCCTTCTTCTCTCCATCAGGCCTAATCAACGTGTTGACCTTGGCCACATCAACGTCATAGAGTTTCTTCACAGCTTGTTTGATTTGGTGCTTGTTGACCTTGACATCCACAATGAACACAAGTGTGTTGTTATCTTCTATCTTCTTCATGGCTTACTCAGTGGTCAGGGGAAATTTGATGATGGCAGAGTGGTCAAGCTTGTTTCTCCTGGTGGCGCTCTTCAGAGGTATTTGGGTGCCTTCAGAGTCTCTGCGTCTTAGGCCACCAGAAGGTGGGTGACGTGTGGATCTTCTTTTTTTTTTGGCTGTGGATGCCCTTCAGGACTGCCTTCTTGGCCTTCAATGCCTTTGCTTTGGCTTCAGTTTTGGGAGGGGCAGTGGCTTCCTTCTTCACTTTCAGTGCCATCTTTGTAAAAAGGGTGGAAATTTTTTTTTTAAGTAACAAAAGACTAATGCTATAAAAGATCAACCAGCATGCAAAAAAGGATACTACTTATTTTAATCTGAAAAAAAAAGACTCCTCTAAAGATTCCATGATCCAGTACCTCCAGCCCCTTCTACAAAGGGTGATTTGCCCTTGGGAAATAAAAAGAGCTATGTTGAAAAGTCTGCTCTTTGATAGTTTGAATTTCCCATTCTAATCAATTTTTATCCTACTCTTCTCTCATATTTGAAACTCCCACCTTTTTCTCTTGATAAAGACCAAAGAAACTCATGGGAGGGTGGAAAGATGAATGCAGAAGGAGTTGGAAACAAATAAAGCTATGTGGATAATGGAGTAAAGGCAGAATAGGATGCCACTTTCCAGCAGACACTGAATAAGGCCTGACACTATATGGGGCTCCAGTTTGGCAAGGAAGCCAAAGAATGCCTTCTCTTTCTGTTACCAAAGTCCGTATTGGTTTTGAATGCTTTGCTGGACAGTAAACAATTGCAATCGTCAATGCTACAAGGTTATGTCTCTGCCTGGGGCTGTGAAGGCTCCCCCAATGCCAGGGAGGATGATTTGTGGCATCCTTGTCACAAGACTGGCTGCCCTGTTATTTCAGCAAATGTTCTCTGCATTCATTAATGATCCAACTCCTTAATTTCTTCCCTTTGCTTTGGCTTCTCAGCACTCTAGTACAATATTCAGAGTCTAATCTGACATCCATCTTGGTCTTTTCTTCATCTTCTATCTTTTAATGATCTTTTTTCCTCAAAGAAAGAGTCATACAAAACAATATCTTTATCTAACTCAGTCTCATAAGGACAAATACTGCATAAGATCATTATAGTAAAAATAGAAGGTATACTAGTAATATGTATACAAATAAGCTCAAAGTGGGAAGGGGAGTAAGAAGAGAGGCTGAGGATGGATGGAGGAAGGAAGTCTTGAAGGCACAGAATTATGTGGGCAGAGTGAGGGGTTGAAGAAATTTGGAAAGATCCTGTGGAGACCTGAAAAGGTGGGGTAATAATGGCCAAGGATCAATGGTGATTGATTTTTAAAACACAATGTATGGAAATGATACCATGGGACACAGTGTGAACAGAGTAATGTGTGAGGAACAATGGTCATACAGAAAGAACAAGGTATACAAATTTTATATCCAAACAAATATAAAATAAAAATATTTTTTAAAACCAAAATGTGTATGTTGTTAAGTTGTTAAGTGCCATTAAGTAGTAGATGGCTCATAGCCACCCTATGAAAAAAAGACCTGAACATTTGTATAACTTTCATCATTTCTCCAAGTTCATAGAGTTTCTGGAGGCAAGCCATTTCAGAAATGGATGCCACTCCTGCTTCCATGCTTGTATTAATCAGGGAGCTCTATCAAACACTGTCCACCACCATGGGTAACCATCATCACATTTGATACATCAGCAAGTTACCTCTGTACAGCAAATGGACAGATGAGTGCTATATGACCTAGAAGAATGTTTGACCAAAAGTAATTAAAACCAGGCCTGGGGATGGCAGTTATATACACAGATATAAATTTCTATTAGATATAAAGGATATGCACATACATGTAGTCTAAATATATAAATATAGTTATACCAATGTACTGTTGTTTGTTTGCAGTTTTTCACATTATCATCCCCTTTCACAGGAAACAATACGAAGATTCAGAGATGTTCAGTGAGTTACTTCATATATACTGTGAGTAAGGTTGCCCTGGTGGTCCTGTGAGTAAGGAGTTGCACTGTCAACCCATAGGCATGAATGGATGAAAACCCAATTGCTTTTTAAACTTTAACTTAAGGCACAATAAAAAGAAAAAATTAGTATGTTCAAAGAAGGATTCATTCATTTTGAAGTTCTACTCTCTAAAACTTTAAGATAATACATCTGTGTTGTCTAGGGAAAAAACCCATCTATTTCTCCTCAGTGAGAAATCTGAAGATCTCTGCATTTTATGAGTTCATAGTGAACGGCCCTATTACTCTGCTTGTCACCTTCCATCTAGACCTGTGAGTGTTTAAGTGCCAAATAACAGCACAGAAAATGTGGTCCTGATATTAGTTTTCTATGGCTGCCATAATAAATTACCATAGATGGGGTGGCTGACAACAACAGAAATGTATTCACTCACAGGCACAGGGCGGCTTAAAACCAAAACAAACAAACCCAATAGTGATACACAACAGCACCATGTGTATCAGAGTAGAAATGTCCTCCACAGAGTTTGCAATGGCTGGTTGTTCGGGAGTTGAACCCTATGCCTTACTTCCAAGGCTCTTCTAAGGAAACTCAAACCTCCAACCTTCCAATCAGCAGCCAAGCATGTTAAGTATTTGCTCAAACTCATTACTATCAAGTTGGAACTGACTCCCAGTTGACACTGGGTTTCCGGTTGTAAATTGTTTGGGAGGAGATTGCCCATCTTTCCCCTGCACTGCTGCTGGTGGATTTGAACTACCAGACAGGCCACAGCCTCTAAGTGATCAGCACAACTCCCTGCGGCCCAGCCACTGGGCAAAGCTCCCTTTGAAGGTTATAGGAAAGAAAACTTGTCTCTTCCTAGTCTCTGGTAGTATCCAACAATCCTCAACACTCTGATTTTAGGTTTGTCACTCCAGTCTTTGCCACCATCATAATGAGATTTTTCCATGTGTGACTGTGTCTCCATGGCCATATTTCTGACTTCTATAAAGACAATCATATTATACTTGATTGTTGTTTATTTTTATGTACCACTGAGTCATCTGTTACTCATAGCGACCCTCTGTACAACAGCTCTGAAGCCTGCCCTGTCCTGAGCCAGTCTAACCGACTCTGACATTCCTACCCCTATTCCTCCAGTTACTGTATCAATCCATCTCATCTGGGTCTTCTTCTCCTGTACTGTCTCTCCATCCTTCCGAGCATGAAGTCCTTCTCCAAGGACCGGTCCCTTCTGGCCACATGCCCAAAGTATGTGAGACAGAGTTTCAGAATACTAGCCTCCAAGGAGAAACTTGGTTTCACCTTCTCCAAGACAGAGCTCTTTGTTTTCTTTGCACTCTGTGGTATGTTCAAGACCCTTCTCCAGCACCACAACTCAAAGGCATCGATTCTTCTTCTGTCATCCTTAGTCATTGTCCAGCTCTCTGATGCATAGCAAGTAATTACAAATACCATGGCCTGGATCAAATGCACCTTAGTCTCTAGACTGACACCATTGCTTCTCAAATGCTCTGGAAAGGTCCCTGTCAGCAGATTTTCCCAGTGCAATTTGTCTTTTGGTTTCCTGACTGCTGGTGCCAAAAGTGTGGATTGTGGAGCCGAGCAAGCTGTAACTATTAACAATCTCAATCTCTTCTCTATCTATCATGCTGCTGCCAATTGGCCCAATGGTGAGAATCTTTGTCTTCTTGATGTTGCGCTTCAACCCATACTGAGGACTAAAGTACTTGACTTTCTTCAGCAAACACTTCAGGTCTTTTTCAGTGTCAGCAAGCAAGGTTGTACCATCTGCATAACAGGTTGTTTATGAGTCCTCCTCAAATCCTGATGCCACATTCCTCCTCATAAAGCCCAGCTGCCTGGATGATCCGCTCTGCATGTAGACTGAAAAGGTATGGAGACAGGACACATTCTTGATGCACACCTTCCCTAATTTTGAACCATGCAGTGTTTCCTTGCTCTATTCTGAGGACTACTTCCTGATCCAAGAATAGGTTTAACATAAACACAATCAAGTGTTCTGGGATTCCCATTCTCCTCAAGGTTATACATAGAGTTTACCCTAATCCACTATGACTTCACGACGACTTCATTACATCCACAAAGACTCTATTTCCAAAGACAGATGTCGAGAGGATATTAATTTGGAGACAGGGAGAGAGAATCACCTCGTCAAACCCCCTCACTATTGTTATTGTTAAGTGCCATCGAGTTAATCACAATCCATCTGAATCTTACCTTATCCTGTGGCATCCTCTTCTCTGATATTCTTTAACCGCAAGTGTCAGTCCGTCTTGTTGAGGGTCTTTCTCTCTTTAGCGGACACTCCACATTTCCCAACTTAGTATCTTTTAAAACTCTACTAAATAACATGGTTATAAGACATAGAACAGGTACCCTGTTGCCTGGGTTTGGACCACAGCTCACCCTTTCAGCAGCCCAGTCTTTCTGTGCTCCAGCTGCTGTGTCTGTGGAACTGGGATGAGAATAGCATTTGCCTCACAAAGTTGTCAGGAGGATGAAATGGGTTATTAAATGTAAAGTACCTAGAACAGTTCTTGGCCCTTAGTGAACATTAAATTAGAAATAGCTGATGTGGTTGTTATTATATAAACTACACAAGGGATATCACTCAACTATGGAACTCTTGGTGACTTATGTTTTTGTCTTTATTCATTTCTGCACTTTTCAAACGTGTTTTAGCACTTTTACTATACAGAAAAGGGCTTTTAGGGGAAGAATCCACTCTGTGCATGTGTGTATCATTTTCCTACGAATTATGTACAGTCACGCATCTCTCCTCCCTTCAGACTGCCTCACTGTTCTCAGGAAAAGCCTACAAGGACTGCCAGAACCTGGTTCCTCTTTCCTGCTTCATTGCTCATGCTTGCGACCTCACAATCCTGCCATAATTATGGGACTGCCTTTTAGTTTGTCAAAATGCTTCTTTTTTGCCTCTGCCAAGCCTTTCTATTCCGATTCTCTTCTGGAACACTTTTTTCAACCTCAATGCCCACCCAAGAACGTTTTCTCATTTGTCATAGATTACTTTTTTATGATCCACTCACTGATTCTATTTGTACAATAGCTTTTTATTAAGTTTCTACTTTATGGCAAGACTCTTGATGGCAAGGGACAGAACAGACTAGGCCTTTTACTGTCAAGGACCTGGCAGCAAACAGATGACACACCGAAATTAGAGATTTGAGGAGATTTTTATAAAAGGATGATTTACGAAGATGTGGCAAAGGGTAGGGAAACACAGGGGATGGTAACCTCAGACTTTTTTTATCATCCTCTGGCTCTGAATGGGGTAAAGGAAGGTATAGCTGTTGAAAACTGGTACCATAATCTGTAAGGAATTGCTACTTACCCAAAGTTGCACTGCTAACATGCATCTTTCTGAGAAAGAGGAACAACATTCTCCTGTGTGATTTGCAGCCTCAGAAGCCTACTAGAGGGTCAGCTGTGGGTTGTTCTGACTCGATGACAAAGAGTGGGAATGAGGAAAAACATTTGGTGGAGAAGGTCACCTGATGGGTCTGTGGTTTCTGGTCAAGGGTACTACCATATCACACTGATTGGCAGGCAAGACTCCCACAAACTAAGTATCCTGGACTCACTCCCCGCTCCGTCCACTCTCCCTCAGCATTTCACGTTAGCACCAATAATCTGAAGCGAGAAGCAAGGATGAATGGTGGAGGGAGGGGACATAGATTGGCTTCAGCAGGATTATGTACAAGGGAGAGAATGGCAAAGTTTGGCTTTCTTGGGGCAAATCAAAGACATGCCACACAAGCCTTACTCTCACAGAGGATATATTCTAATGAAGGACAGGGAGGAGGAAGTGGGGAAATAGACAGTACAGAGGCCAACATCCGGTGAATCCTACCTTTATGCCTGGCAAATTCTATGCAATTTAAAGAATTTTATACCCTCTATAAAATACCGTGACTGGCAGCATGGACATAAGCACAGCAGAGATTATGAGGATGGTGCAGAGGTTTGGGTTTTGTTCTTTTGTTCGATGGGTGCCCATGTATCACAGCTGACACGAGAGCACCTAACAACACCAACCTCATATCTAATGATCGCAATTACAGATTGGAAAACTGAAGCACAGAGGGCTCAGAAGCTTTGCATAAGACCACAGAGTTACTAAATGTAAAGGTTGGTCACTTCTGGGTGCAATCCTTTAGGGGTGAAAATAAACCAGGATAAAGAGCTGGAGAGAGATTCAATTGTAGAGGGTGGGAACAAGTCGGGTAAGAGCATTTCAGTATTTACTTGGTGATTTTAGAAGACTTTCCAAAGGCAGCGATTTTTGAGCTGAGAATTGATTGACAGGTGAGAATTAGCCACACAAAGTGTAACTCAAGGCAGTTGAGGGCGAGGCAAGCACCGAGGCATGGCCCTACTGACCATGTGAGGACACCAACTCAGACTCTGCAGCTGGAGTCCAGTAGGCCAAGGGGAATGTGATGAGAAATTAAGCTGCAAATAGAGTCAAAAGCCATGAGATGAAAGCAATTGGAGGGTTTTAAGCAGTGATGAGACTGATATTTTTGAAAGATTCTTATGAATGCTATGTAGTGTTAAATTATGGGGTAGAAGGTACAGGGGAACAAGATATAGGAAGACCAGTTAGGAGACTATTATAATCAGACAAAAGATGATGATGAATTCCGCTAGGCTGACTACTCAGAGAATGAGAGAAACGCACAGTTGCAGAGCGTGTTTGGGGAGGAGAATTTATAGGAGTTCATGATTGGATGGGAGGAAGACAAGGAGAATTTACTGACAAGAAGACTGAAATGTCACAGATGGGGAAGCAGGGATAAGGAATCAACATGTTTTGTCCACATTTGTTTTGACATTATGCTGCCAAGGACCTCTTAAAGAGTAAAAAAAAATAAAGATACTCATAAAAAAGACCAAGGTTCCTAATGTAAATCATAGTATTTCCAGTCCCCTCATGTGCACATGGAAGTTGGACAGTGAAAACGGAGGATTAAAGAATTGATGCTGTTGGACTGTGGTGCTGGCAACAAATGTTGAATATGCATGAACTGTCAAATGAACCAACAATTCTGTCCTGAAATAGTATAGCCAGAATAATCCTTAAAAGGAGTATTCTTTTTTTTATTTTGTTGTTGTTTTTTAATATTTTTAATGAACATTTACAGAGAATTTGGATTTCCATTCATTCATTCATTGCTGCACTTCTCTACCCGCCCAGCCCTGTCCCCCCACCCCCGTCCCCCAGTTCGCTCCTCTCTTTCAAAAGTAAAAGAAAGACTCCCTCCCTAGAGTATTCTTAAAAGCAAATATCCTTAAAAGGGGTATACTTAAAAACAAGGATGATAAAACTTCATTCATCTCACATGCGTGGTTAGGAAGAGGTCAATCTATGGAGAAGGGCAACATAACTTGGAAAAGTAGAAGTTGTCAGGGTGAAAACAACCCATGATGAGATGGAATGACACAGTGTCTGCAACAAAGGGCTTTACCACAGCAAAGACAGTGAGGATGGTGTGGGACTAGGCAGGGTTTCATTTTGTTGTACATAGAGTTAATAGGAGTTAGAGCTGACTCCACAGCACCTAACAGCCACATTAGTCTTTCAGGTGGAAGTGTAGATCCAACAGAGATTCAGGAAAGACGTTGGGGCTGAAGAATCTGTTTCCTGAAATGGAAAATCATCAAGTACCTAAAATAATTTTTATTCATTTATTCAAAGAATTAATTTAGTATTGTTGTTGTTGTTATGTGCCATGGAGTCACTTGCGACTCATAGCTACCGTATGTACAACAGCGCTAAACCCTGCTCTATCCTGTGCCAATCGCATGGCTGCTGACACTCCCATCTTGATTACCCCAGTCACTGAATCAATCCACCTCATAGAGGGTCTTCCGCTCTTGCGCCGTCCCTCCACCCTCCCAAGCATGATGTCCTTCTCTAAAGACTTGTCCCTCCTTAAAACATGTACAAAGTATGTCAAATGAAGCCCCAGAATCCTTGCCTCCAAGGAGTAGCCTGGTTTAATCCTCTCCAGGATGAATATGTTTTCTTGGCACTCAATGGTACATTCAATACTCTTCTCCAGCACAACAGCTCAAAGGCATCAATTCTCCTTCTATCCTCCTTAGTCATTGTCCAAC
>NW_006399769.1:14783764-14784991 GCF_000299155.1 Elephantulus edwardii
GGGTTGTGTCATCTGTATAAAGTAGATTGTTGATAGATCTTCCACCAATCTTGACCCCCACATTCCTCCTCACAGAGCCCAGCCTCCCAGAAAATCTGTTCTGCATACAAGTTGAAAAGGTATGGAGCTAGGATCCATCCCTGGCATACGCCCTTCCCAATTTTGAATCATGCAGTGTTCCCTTGCTCTGTTCTGACGATAGCTAATCTAAAATTCATTCATCTGTGGTGGTTCTAATCCAGCCATGACTAGGTGGGAGAAAGATGGGGAATATTCTTCTGTGTCATTTATAACCTCAACAACATGATGGATGGTATCCGTCAGATGGAAACTACTCGCTAGTGGTTTGAATAGTATTTATTAATTATAAAAAGCAAACAGTCACTTTACAATACAGAAATGCTATTTAAGATGTTAGGATCAAAGGACATTGAGGACACATAAAACATCTCTGTAAAATTTTTATAACTCTTCTACGTATCTACACTTATTTCAAAATACAAGAACAAAAAATATAGTAGTTGGTGGGTGCTATTTGATAATGATATATTCCTAAACTGACCATTGTTGTTGTTTTTGCTGTTCTTCCATCAAGTCAGAACCAACCCATGACTGACCCTCCAGCGAGTTTTCAGAGGGAGTTAATTGCATGGGAGGAGATTGCCCATCCTTCTTCTTTCTTCCCCAGAGCAGCTGGTGGATTCAAACCTCATGCCTTCAGGATTGCAGTGCAGTTTCTTACCACTAGGCTACCAATCTGTCAAAATAACTAACTAAAAGTTTCTCTCTTCCTCAAAGATGTTGTTGTTATGTGCCATCAATTCGCTTGCAACTCATAACGACACTAGGTACAACTCTGAACCTTGCTCTACCCTGTGCCAAATTTATTGTCTCTGAAACACCTACCCCCATTACCTCAGTCATTGCATCAATCCATTTCATTGAGGGTCTTCCTCTCTTGCACTGTCCTCCACACTCCCAAGCATGATACCCTTCTCCAAGGACTGGTCCTTCCTTACAACAAGCCCAGAGTGTATCAGATGAAGCTTCAGAATCCTTGCTTTCAATAACAGCCTGGCTTTACCATCTCCAGGGTGAACCTGTTTGTTCTTCTACCAGTTCGTGGTATATTCAATACTCTTCTCCAGCATCACAGTTCAAAGGCATCAATTCTCTTTTTATCATCCCTAGTCATTGTCCAGCTTGCTGACAAATAGCAAGTAATGG
>NW_006399769.1:14785091-14798009 GCF_000299155.1 Elephantulus edwardii
GATTGGCACAGGATAGAGCAGGGTTTAGCTAGGTTGTACATAGGGTCGCTATGAGTTGCAAATGACTCGACGGCACATAACAACAACACCCTGTGCTGCCTTTTGGAATCTTCTGTTGAGCTATTTAGCATCTTGAATTCTTCCTTGTGCTTTGGCTTCCCTGTGCTCCAGTGCAATCTTCAGAGTTTTTTTTAACATCCATTTTGGTCTTTTTTTTCCTCTTCAGTCTTTGTAATGACGGTTTGCACTCTTCCTGGATGATACATTTGACATCATCCCACAACTCATTAGGTCTTCGCTCATTTGTGTTCAAGGCCTCAAAACCTTTTCCTGAGATGGTTCTGAAACTCAAGTGGGATGAACTCAAAGTCATATTTCGGTTCCCTTGAATTCGGTTTAACTTTCCTCACCTTCAGCTTGAACTTGAGTATTTTGAACCACATACCTCTGGGATTGCAGTACAGCTACTTGCCACTAGGCCACTAGAGCTCCTTGTTTAGTATTTAGTATAGTTAAGTATCTACATTTTTCAGTTACCATTATTGGGAATAAGGAATCTTTAAAACATCATGTAAGAACACAATGGTCCTGAATGCTGAAAAAATGTTTGGAGTTTCTCCATATACATGGCGTCTCTTGAATTACCAGCCTCCCTCCACTAGTAAGGGTTGGGAGAAGGTGGAAACCACCTCAACCAATAGATTTTGGAATCACAAGAGTCTTCAGAGTAGCCCCTCTCTTAATTCTCTTTTGAACTGAGTCTTGATTTGGTGAACCTAGAGGGTGGGAAGCTGTACCTGTTGGTGGGAGAGAGTGAAACAAAAAATAACAAATTTTAAACTACTCCCCAAAAAATATCATGCAACATATATGAAAAATATTTCACATCTAAAGCCAAGAGAGGCAAGATGAGATTTTCTAGGCTATGAGTACAATTAAAAGATGATAGCATCAGTCTGAATGCTGCCCCCTAAGCTGAGAGGTCTGATAGAGAATAAGGCCAGCAGTGAAGACTATGAAGCAGCACCTAGTAAAACGGAGGGAAAACCTATAGGGGCTGATGTTACAGAAAAAAAATAGTAAAACATAATATTTCTTTTTAAAGGTTTTTTTTATTTAGTTTGTTTATTTTTCATTTCAATGAACATCTACAAAGATTTTGGAATTCCATTCATTCACTGTTGCACCCTTCTCCCCGCACAAACCCCTACCCCCTACCCCCCCCAGTTTAAAGTTTTTTAAATTGATATTTTAACAAAAGTTTACAGAAAATTTGGATTTCCATTCATTCATTGTTGTACAATTTCCTCCCACCCCCAGTTAACTTTGCTATGCACCTCTTATTCCAGACTGTTGTCATGCAAATAATCCCTAATCATATGTTTTTTTAGACACTTCTTTCCCTCATCTGTTTGAATTCAGTGTTCATTATTTATCTCCTCTTTTCTAAGTTCCCCTAAACCCATGTCTGCCCTGTTTTATAACAGTGGTATTATATAGTATTTGTCCTGTCATGACTGAGAGATTTCACTCAGCATAATGTCCTCCAGGGTCACCCATTTTGTATCATTTTTTATTAGTTCCTTGTTTTTCAGGGCTGTATAGTATTCCATTGTGTGAATATACCACAGCTTCTCTATCCATTCGTTGATGGGAACTTGGGTTGCTTCCATCTCTTTGCTATTGTGAACAAGGCAGCAATAAACATGGGTATATCTGTATATATCTGTTTGAGTCACAGTTCTGGTTTCTTTAGGGTATGTTCTCGGTAGTGCAATTTCTGGGGCAAATGTTGTTTCTATTTCCAACTTTTCGAGATAGCACCATACTGCTTTCCATAGCAGTTGTACCATTTTACACTCCCACCAACAGTGAATAAGGGTTCCAGTTTCTCCACAACCTCACCAGTATTTGTTCTTTGCTGCTCTATTGAACTTTGTTATTGTTTACTGGGGTTAAGTGATATCTCATGGTTGTTTTGATTTGCATCGCTTTTAGAGCTAAGGATTTTCAGCATTTCTTCATGTGTCTGTTCACCATCTGAATGTCTTCTTTGATGTAATGTCTGTTCATATCCTGCGGCCATTTTATGATTGGGTTGTTGACCTTTATCTTGTTGAGGTGCTGGAGTAGTCTATAAATTGTAGATATAAGTCCCTTATCAGACATGTTATTACCAATTATTTTTCTCAGTGTCTAGCTTTCCTTTTTACCATGTTAGAAAAGTTTTTGGATGTGCATAGTTATCTGATTCTTAGAAGATCCCACTCATCTATTTTTATCCTCTCCTGATCATAGGTATTTCAGGATGCTTGGGATACTCTTTATGTTGTGGATTAGGGCTTCTAGAGTTCTTCCAGGCTTTTCTCTGATGATGTTTTTCATCCTTGGTTTTACTCATAGTTCCTTGGTCCACTTTGAATTGGATGGTATGGGTCTTGCTTGAGTTGTCTACAGATAGTTTTCCCAACATCATTTGTTAAAGTGGCTTTCATTTCCCACTTAACTGATTTCATCTCCTTGTCAAAAGTCAGTTGACTATAGGTAGAGGCACTGATTTCTGGGTTCTCAGTTCTATTCCTTTGAGAATATGTGTCCATATGTGTCTATCACTATACCAGTACCATGCTGTCTTGACCACCACAGCTGTGTAGTGGGATTTGAGATCAGGGAATGAGATGCCTCCCACCTTATTTCTCTTTTTCAGGAGTGCTTTGCTTATTTGGGATCTCTTTCCATTCCAGATGAAATTAAAAATTGCCTTGTCCATCTTATTGAAGAAAGGAATTGGTATTTATATTGGGATTGCATTGAATGTGTATATTGCCTTTGGTAGAATCGTCATTTTCACAATATTTTGTCTTCCTGTCCACGAGTATGGTATAGTCTTCCATTTCTTCAGGTCTCTTTTTGTTTCTTGTAGTAATTTTTTGTAAGTTTCTTTGAATAGGTCGTTTCTGTTTCTAGTTAGACTTACTCCCAAGTATTTAGTCTTGTGTTTAGCAATTGTGATGGGTATTGTTATTCTTAGCTCCAATTCTGTATTCTCTTTGTCACTGTAGAGAAATCTAATTGGCTTTTGCATGCTGATCTTGTATCCTGCCACTTTGCTGAATTGGTTGACTATAAAACATAGTATTTCTATTAAAAAAAAAAAAAGAAAGTCAAGAGTGCTAAAAGCTACTTAAAATTACTTATCATTGTTGTTAGATGCCATCAAGGCATGTATGAATCATAGTGACCCTATGAACAATATATCTGAACCTTGTCTTATCCTGCAACATCTTTATTATCCCAAACACACATGAGCCATTGCCACAGCCATGGTATCAATTAATCTCACTGGGAGTCTTCTCTTTCATGGACTCTCTCCATCTTTCCAAGCGTTATGTCCCTTTTCAAGGAACACCCTCTTCTAAAGATATGCCCAAAGTAAGTGAGTTGAAGCTTCATCATCCTTGCCTGTAAAAAGCACTCTTGTTGTGCCTTCTCCAAGACATATCTGTTCAGTCCATGGGATATTTAGCATTCTTCTTCAAAACCACAACTCAAAGGCATCAATTGTTATATCATCTTCATTCATTGCCCAGCTCTCAGAGGCATAGCAAATGAATGGAAAAACCATGACTTGGATCAGGTGTATCTTAGTCTTTAAACTGGCATTGTTCTTCAGGACTTTGGAGAGGTTCCCAACAGCAGACTTTTCCAGTGCTGTATGTATCCTGATCTCCCGATTGCTGGTACCAAGGGTGTTGATTGTGGATCCAAGTAAGATGAATCATTGACAATTTTAATTTTTTCTCCATCTATTACGATGCTGCTTATTGGCCCTTTGGTGAGGATCTTTGTTTTCTTGACGTTGAGATGTAAGCCATATCAACAAAGTGGCATGAGGATTGAAAAATGGCTAGTTAGTTTGGTAATTAGTGCAAGGTTTATTGATTTTCATGCAGACAAGGACAATGGAAAATCACAGGCAAGATATACTGGACCAGCATTGATGGAAGAAACCAAAGATGGGGAGCAATATTGGGGTGCCCTACAGAAATGCACAGGAATCTAGTAGGAATGGATGACAGATTCTAGGAGAAAGACAAGAGTTATCAGGAGTAAGGGCTCTTACTGTACATAATCCAGATTATAAGCATGGCGTCCTTTATAGAATTTTGGTTCCACCTTTATTGTATAATTTCAGTATTAGTTACTTAAGGGGAAGAGGTCTTTTCTTCAGGGAGCTCTGGTGGTATAATGGCTATGCTTTTGTGGCTGCTAACAAAAATGTTGGCAGTTTAAGCTCATCCAAACCTTTATAGGGCAAGGACTTGGAGATTTAATTCCTTAAATTTATAGCTAAGAACATTTTATGAGGCAATACAAGTATATCACATGGAATTCCTTTGACTAGGACCCAGCTGGAAGGTATCTAATGACACCCTTTTCCTAGAGCCTGAGGTCCAGCTCTTGTAGGTGACTCCTTAGAATACTGCACCATGACTGCTTTAAGTGTTGTTGAACTCTGCAGAAAATTACTCTGAATGAACTAGTCCTTACCTCTTATCAGTTATTTTAGTGTAAAAATAAGAGCTTCATTCAGGTGGTGAAGTAGTTGAAGAGTAAATGAAAGGAGAGGAAAAGTAAACAATTCAGTAAAGATGACCCTTTCACAAATTTCTCTGAAGTAAAACAGAGAAATGTAGCACCAGCAAGAAGGGAAAGTGGGATCAAAGGTAATATACTCCAGAGTATGTCTGTGTGTGGAGTGGAGCTATCAAGCAGACAGGAGTAATTGCAGAAGTATAACTCTTGTGCAGGCAAGGAGTAATGTAGCCTAAAGCAGAAGAAGACATCTTTCAGCAGTATGGAATACTTCTTGCACAGAAACCAGATGGAAGGAAGAGATCATTGTTAATAGATCTACAGATGTGGTATTATTCAAACCAAAACCCAAGCCACTCTGATTCATAGAAATTCAAGTTTCCAAGGCTGTAAATCCTCACAGGAAATTTACCGCTTCAGAAGCCCAACACAAGGTCACCAGGAATCAGAATCAGCTAAATGGAAGTGGATTTGGTTTTGGTTTTTTTTGATTTTGTGTACATCCAGGTGCCTGTCCTGGCATATGACTGATTAAAATTCAAGGACAGTGTAAATGATGGAAAAGATAAAAGAAGAGACAGCATTAGAAAAAACAAGAGAGAGCTGATAACAAAATAGCCATATTGCACACAAGGGTAGAATAAGAAGATCTGAAGTGTGTTATTCTGCTAATCAAAAGGTTGTATGTTTCTGGCAGTTTGAATCCACCAGTGGCTCCCCCAGAGAAAAATGAGCTATCTCCTCTCATGAAGATTCACAGCTCAGAAGCCCATTGGGGGGTCGCTATGCAATGACAGCGAGTGAGTGATACACAGGGGAGGAGAGTTGTTACTGTCCGTTTGCCAACAAAGAACAGCGACACCCTGATGGGGGCAAGCACAACAAGATACACGACTCCGGAGTCATTCAGAGAGTCAATCCAGCTCAATTTTATTGGGGGCTGTAATGCCTATATGAACACGTAAACAGGAAGATAGGATAGGGTGAGCTTACAGATGTATAGGGCATGCGGATTGGATAGGAGAACCTCAGCCTTGTGCGGATCACTCCCAGCTCAACAGACCTCGCCTCAGTCTTCCCAGGTGTCGAGCTTTCTCAAGCTTGTATGACCAAACACAGGGGAGCTTTATCTACCCTGTATTGAAGGCCATTGGGAGTCTTGCACTTATCTGGAGCTTAGGCGATCTGTCCTGGCCAGAGGCCCTTCCTTACTCCCCAACATTTCCCAACAGATAGTTACATCTTGGTAGGATATAATCTAGGCAGTAGAAGCACCACATCTCTGTTTTCTTGGTCAGTTGCATTTTGATTAGCAGCTGAGCACTCAACTACTGAGCTACCAAATCTTCTTAACAGAAAGATTGGGGAGGGGGAAAGCACATTAGCATATCCTGCTTAAACCACATTAATATGCGATTGTAAGTATTTAGGCATTCATACTATGTAAATGCCTTTTGCAAATGAGATTATAGGTTTGCTTGCAAACAGTAAGCGTGCTAAATAAATGTAAGGTGCTATTATTTAAAAAAAAAAGTCAATGATATTGGCAACATTCCCCACAGAAATCAAAAGCATCCAGAAAGATGCAATCTCTAAAGAAATGTGCAAGGCCCACAGCATCCCCACAGCTAGATGAAGGTTAGTAAATGAGAAATAAACATCTCTCTCTCTGATTTCTCCCTTGAATTGAAAGAGACTAATTTGTTCTACAGTAAGATGATGAGTCTTAGGTTGGACACCCAGGGGACAGAATCCTCTGGTTCATTATGGGACCAAGGCTAGGTTGAGCAGGACCTCAGCTGAAGTAACTGGCCCTCCAGCTCGAGTTTGTCTAACTGTGAGCCCATCCGTGTTACCTCTCCTCTCCCCTCCTGCCCTTCATCCACAGAGCTAACAAAGGACTGCAGGGGAAGCTGAATTTGCCGTGTGTAGCACAGTTCTGCAGGACACAGCAAAATCTGAAATGGATTGTGACCTGCTGATAATCTTTCACAGCTAACCAAGTGATCATTGATTAAAAATAGCTTTGAACATGTATCGCACATCTATTTTGGGCCTCATTTTATTTGGAATGCAAATACTGCTGGAAGCCAGAGCTACATGAGCAGCAGCTGGAAATCGACTCAGACATTCCAGCCAATTCACGTCAAACCCAGTTGGCCAAATGAATGCCATTCTGCATCTCAGTGAAGGGAAAATCATTAATTATGCCCCACTGCCCAGTGGTTGCTATTATGCACACATCTGGCCTGAGAGGAACATTTGAAATCCCCAATGCCACTGCTTCCCACATTCTAAACCAAGTTTTCACATTGATCTGCGATGATAAGAAGGCAGCAAATGCAAACGGCCTGGCCCACAGAGTCCAGGTAGACACTAATGAAAGTCTGTCCTAGTTTCAAAGACTCTTTTCATGCCTCAGGTGCTCAAATTTTCAACAACATTTCTTACCATTTCCTGAAGTGTAGTGTTTGAGACAGCATTCTTAGTAAATAGTAAAGAAAAAACACACACCCATCTCTGCACCACAGGGCTAAGGAGTTTCATTTTCACAGCACACCACAGCTTGCAATATTTTCATCTTTCTTAAAGGCAGGCAGCCTGGGATCCTGTTTATTTTGAACAGAAAGCCTTTAAAGGAATATATCTGCCCTACATCAAGAAACACAGTCATTTCTCTGAAGAAAACTTTCCTGTGAATAGTTGCCGACTATTTTTTGCAGTGGGAGCTGAAAGATGAAGACTATTCTTTGAGAGGTTCCACCTTGGAAAAGAGAATTAAAACTGGTCATTGTTCAAACCAAGGATGGCATTTCTAATCCCATACTGTCTTTATTAGGTACTATCAAGTACAATTTATAGTGACAAGAGATTTGAACCCTGTCCTATCCTGTGCCATCCTCATCATCTCTGACATACTTGAGCCCATTGCTACAGTCACTGTGTCAATCCACCTTCCACCTAGTTGAGTTTTCCTCTCCTTTGCAGACCCTCCACCTTTCCAAGCATGATTTCCCTTTCTAAGGAATAACATCCCCAAATGACATGCCCAAAGTAGGTGAGAAAAAAGCTGTGTCATCGTTGCCTCCAAGGAGCATTCTGGTTGAACCTTCTACAAGACATGTCTGTTCATTCTTTTGGCAGTTTATGGATATTCAGTGCTCTTCTCCAACACCACAACTCAAAGACATCAGTTCTTTTGTCTTCTTTATCCATTGTCCAGCTCTTAGACACACAGCAATTGATTGAAAAGACCATGACCTGAATCAGGTGCTGTAGTCTTTGACCTACAGCAAGCACTTGAAGTCCTCCTTACTTTTAGCTGACAAAGTTGTGCCATCTGCATAACGTGATGCCACATTCTTCTTCATAGATTCTGGCTCTGTGAATTATTTGCTCAGCATGTAGATTGAATAGGTATGAAGAAAGGATACAACTTGGAAGCACCTTTCTTAATTTTAAACTATGCAGTGTTCCCTTGCTCTGTATAGACAACAGCTTCTTGGTCTAGGTCTAGGTTTCTGAGCACAATTGAGTATTTTGGGCATTCCATTATTCTCAATGTTAGCCACAATTTGTTGTGATCCACAAAGTCAAATGTCATTGCATAGTCAATAAAATACAAACAGACATTCCTCTGAGTTATAATTTTAGCAAAACGTCTTTCCTATGCACTTACACCTCAGGTAATGAAGAACAATAACCTCCTCCGAGGGAGACCCGGTGGCTTAGTCCATAACGAGTTACACTCTCACCCAATGACCATTTCTCTGGCAGTTCAAACCCATCAGAAGCTCCTCTGGACAAAGATGGGCAATCACCTCGTATGAGATTTGCAGACTTAGAAACCTAACAGAGGGTCAGCCATTAGTCAGTTCCAACTCGACTATAATAAGTTGAGTTAAATCTACTACACATTTCCATGAGACCACTAGTGTTCAAGGAATAGAGGCAGGATCAGACTAGGTAGCAGCCCCAAGATGAGGACTGAGGATTAGGTTCACCTTGAAGAACTAAGTACTCCTGTGTGGGTGGCCCAGTGGGTAAGGAATTGTTCTACTTACTCAAAGGCAAACAGTGAATCCACCAGTTGCTCCAGAGAAGAAAGATGAAAACTCTCTTCCCGTGTAATTTAGAGACTCTAAAATTTCACTGGAGGGTCACTTATGAGTAGATGTCTAAGGAAGAGAAAATGGGACATGGGGACACAAGGCCATGAGCGGCTCTCTGAAAGGGCCAGAGGGAATGAAAATAGCACAGTCCCTCATCACCCAGAGTAGAAAGCAGATAAAGATCCCGTATCCTAGCCCCATGGTGCCACTAGAACCACAATGACAGCAAGAGGTTCATTTATTCATTATACTTACAGACTTTACTCACAGTTTAGGTACCTAGCATGGGGTTTATTAGGGAAATAATTGGGAGAGTGGAAAAGACAAAAGCTTTTTTTTCTGAAAGGAAGCAAAAGAAGTTTTATTAAGGGGTCTCCCAGGCAAGACTCCATGGTCTACTGAGAGAGAAACAGGCAGAGGGACAGATCACGGTAATACCACCAAAGACAAAGACTATTACCTAATGTAAATCCAGGTTTTAGCCTGGCAGTCCTAAAGCACAATTTCTCAGTTAGTAAAATTCCCAGTTCAGCTTCTCCTTAATTATCCAACAAGGAGAGCAAAACTTCTATCTATAACCTTTACCTCCTCTGGTTATTCCTCTGGCTCCTCCTTGCAACAGATTATCCATAACGATGCCACAGTTTCACCACTACCATCACCAGGGTCTCATTCTCAACAGGGTCTCACTCTACTCTCCCTCAAGTCTTGCTGCTCAGTATAGGAAGCACTCTTTAGATCTTATCACAGTCCCATAGCAGTTGATGACTTGCAAGACCATATGTCTGCAGGTAAGGTAGTTGGAGACCAGAGAGCATTAAATGAATGGCTTAAAAAAAAAAAGAAAGAAAAGAAAAAGCCAACTTCAAGCTAACACCACAGCGGGTTCCAACTGGACAGCAGTGAGTTTTAGTGTTTTTACCTGATGGGCTGTCAGAAGCATTGAGACACTCCCTCAAACTGTCTGTTAAGCAGTATTCATCTCAAATTTGTTCCTTTTTTCCAAACTTTTCAAGGTTTGATAATTATTATTTTAAAGTTAGCCCATACTTTATTCTGATATCCTTCAAAACACTAACTCATGCTCATTACTGCTCAGCTGGAACCGACTCATAGTAACCTTCCAGCAGGTTCTGAGGTTGTAAATCACACAGGAGAATGCCCATCTTCCTGCCTCAGAGCCCGTGGTGGATTAGAACAGCTAGAGAGGAGTAGTCTTTAGGTTAACAGCACAGCTTTCCATGTACAACAGCACCAGAGCTCTTTAGTTTACTAACTGTATGTTTTCTGTTCCTTTATTTCATCCAAGATAATTGTATTTATACATCATGTCTCAGGATCCCCTTGATTTTGGTGGTTTCTTAGACTTTCCTTGGCTTTGATGACGATCTTGATGATTTTAAGTAAAATGTAAATGTTCACTGCTGGACTTCATCTGAGGCTTCCCTTATGATTGATTAGACTGGAGTTATGGGTTACTGGGGAGAAAAACCACTGGGGTAAAGTGCCATTTTCACCACATCATTCTCAAAGATGCATACTGCAGCATGGCTTATTTTACCTGGCTGAGGAAATTTGTCGGGTCCCGAGGTGAGCCAAGTCACATAGTTCATGTTTCACATCACACATAGAAAAACTTCCTCTAATTTTTTTTTCTTTTTCTGTACGGCATCAGTCCTGGTCCATGAACAGGTCTTCTTCTGCCATTCACTCCATCACCAGCTGCCTGGATTTTTCCGTGCTCCTGCTGCTCTCCAGCCCCAAGGTGGAGTGTAGCCCCACGGAGTCCCTGGACCAGCTTGGATCTGCTTGATGCTGGATACCCAGCACCAGCCTCAAGCTCTTCTCTAGCTTGTTTGCCACTTGGGCTGCAGCCTGGATAGCATCCTAGTTGCCATGGAAGTCCCACTGGGTCCTCAGCAGGGCATCATTCAGTGTGAAAAAGCCATCTCAAGTGTGCTGTATGTGGGAACAGAGAGCAGCGATAGTCAGCTCCAGGTCAATCTCGTGCACCTGCCTTTGTAGCTTCTTCTGTGTCTCATACAGGCATTGAACTTCCAAGAGAAATTCTGGAGGTGCAAAGTGGAAGCAGGGCATGTCAGTGACCAGCACTGGGGACTTGCTCCTGGCCTGGATCAAACTTCTTCCAGCCGTCTCATATGCATCCTGAGTCTTCAGATCCAGGTTAGGGTATATCAAAAGCACTTTCAGATGTGGGGAACCTTGGATCATTGCCAGGATGCAGTCGCCTTCTCTCTGGTCATGGTGACAGATTGTCTTCTCCCCTAGCCTCCTGTCCTCGCTGAAGTCACCTGTGGCTTTGGCCAGGAGACCACGTCCCTGCCATCCTTGGTGAGATGAGGACATTTCTACAGATGAGAAGCCTAAGTCTGTGTCCTATGCTGGGCACAGGCACCCCAGGAGCCTGAGTATCTAGCCAGGGTCTCACACCCATCTTCTCACTGGTGAATTCTGGCCCATGAACCAGTGTATGGTTGCTCAGCTTGGGCACACTGGTGCTTAGGAAGGCCCGTTCCTTGTCTTCGTTGCCTTCCATGAGGCCCAGCAGGAAGGACACACGCTGTTCACTAGTAGTAGGTTCCTGGCATTTAGTCCTTTCTTTTTTCTTCTTAAAAAACTTTATTTTATACTGATTTATTTACAAAGTTCAAATACATTGTTTTTCACACTGGATCTTTCCTATTTCAAATTTTGCCAATGCTATGACTGACCATCCCAGCCCCCTCCCCCACCTATCCTCACCGCTCTTCTCCCACTCTCCCTACCTCCCTTGGATCCTCACACTCATTCTACAAGAATGGTTTTATACAGTATTTGTCCTTATGAAACTGACTTAGTTCACAGCATGATGCTCTCCAGTCCCTCCCAAATTAGGTAGGAATTTACAAAATCATTGCTCCTGTGTGCTACATAGTATTCCATTGTGTGAATGTACCATAATTTCTCAATCCATTCATTTGTGGTTGGACATCTGGACTGCTTCCATGTTCTTACAAAGGAGTTCTTTCAGAAGTTGTATCTCCACAGTGTCCCAAAGGGGCTCCCACTGTACTTCTGGAGGCTTGTAGGTCGCAAAAAGCCCATGCAGCGGGGCCAGGTCTGCAGACTCTGTTCCTGAAACTTACAGCCAGACCGAAATAAAAGCAGAGCTCTAGACCAAAACACCATACAACCACTGGCAACCTTAGTAATTTCACTTAGAGCTGACTTTGCTTGTTGTTAGGTGCAACTGAGTCAAGTCCAATCCATTGTGATCCTATATCCAACAAATATGAGCCCTGTCCTATCCTGTGCCATTTTCATACTCAAACCCATTGCTGCTGTCACTGAGTCTTTCATCAATGCTCCACTTAGGCATGAAGTCTCTTTCTAAACTTGATGTACCTTTTCAAGGAATAACCCCTCCTAGCACCATGCCCAAAGTATGTGAGATGAAGTTTTATCGTCTTTATCTCCAAGGAGCTCTCTGGATCAACCTTCAAGACATATCTGTTCTTTTGGCAGTCTATGGAATACTCAACACTCTTCTCCAAAACCATAATTCACAGTCATAAATTCTTATTCTAACATCCTTATTTATTGTGTGGCTCTCAGATGCATAGCAAGAGATGGAAAAGAACATAGCCTGAATCAGATACACCTTGATCTCCTCAAACTAATGTTCTTGTTCCTCAATAATTTGGAAAGTTTTCTGACTGCAGATTTTCCCAGTGCAATATGTCTCCTAACGCCTGACAACCCATACTAAGGATGCTGATCGTGAATCCAAGGAAGATTAAGTCACTTATAATTTCAATCTTTTCTCCATCTATCATGTTTCTCGACGTTGACATGCAATCAATACAGACATCTTTTATCTTCTGCAGCAAGCACTTCAGCTCCTTCTCACTTTCAGCAAAGTTATGTCATCTGCATAATGAAGGTTATTGATGAGTCTTTCTCTGATCCGAAAGCCACATTCTTTTTCATAGAGTCCAGCTTCTTGAATGATTGCTCAGCATACAGAGAGGTATGAAGAAAGGAAATATTCCAGATGCATGTATTTTAAAATTTTAAACTATGTAGTGTTGACTTTAGTGTCTTCAATTCTTCTTTGTGTTTTGGCTTCTCTATGTTCCAGCGCAATCTTCAGAGTCTCTTCTGACATCCATTTTGGTCTTTTCTTCCTCTTCTGTCTTTGTAATGACCG
>NW_006399769.1:14800059-14823153 GCF_000299155.1 Elephantulus edwardii
GATTGGCACAGGATAGAGCAGGGTTTAGGGCTGTTGTACATAGGGTCGCTATGAGTCGCAAACAACTCAATGGCACATTGTTCTGTTTGCACAACAGCTTCTTGGTCTAAATACAGGTTTTGCATGAGGACAATTGAGTGTTCTGGGATTCCCATTCTTCTCAATGTTAGCTACAGTTTTTTTATGATACACATAGTCAAATATTCCATAGTCAATAAAGCACAAATATACAGTCTTCTGATATTTTTTTGCTTTCAGCCAGAATCCATTAGACCTCAGCAGTGATATTCCTGGTGCCATGGGTTCTTCTGAATTCAACTTGACTGTCCAATAGTTCACTGTCTGTGGACTACTTTAGCTGTTTTTTAATGATCTTCCTCAAATTTTGCTTGCATGTGACATTAATGATATTGTGTAATAATTTCCACATTCTCCTGGATCACCTTTCTTAGTAATGGAAAATCTTAGCACAAGCCTTCAAAACCAAGCCAGGTGTTGACTCTGGATTAGACTATCAATTATTCACATGCAAGCTCAAATTGAGACTAAAAGAAATTAAAACAAGTCCATGAGAACCAAGATATAATTTTTTAATCTATCCAATCTGAATTTAAAAATCTTCTCAAGGATAGGTTTGAAGCTTTGAAGAGCAATGATTGAAGACCAGATGAGTTGTGGGATGACATAGAGGATATCATCTATGAAGAGTACAAAAGGATATTACAAAGGCAGAGGAAAAAGGAAAACACCAAAGTAAATTTCATAAGGGACTCTGGAAATTGCACTAAAATGTCAAGAAACAAAATCAAAGGAAATAAATGCTGAAAAGAAGAAGATGGGGAGAATATACAGAATCACTGTATCAAAAAGAATTGGCCAACACTGAAATTGTTTAGGAATTGTCATATGATCAAGAGCCAATAGTAATGAAGGAAGAAGTTCAAGCTGTACTGAAGGTATTGGAAAAAAATAAGACTCCAGAAATCAATGTGATACTATTGACATGTTTCGACTAATAAGGCTGACCAGTCTTTGCTAGGAAATTTGGAAAACAGCTGCGTCAACTGACTAAAAGAGATCCAAATTTGTTCCTATTCCCAGAACTTTGCTTAGCCCATTTTAATTTTCATAAAGTCCTTGATTGGCTTCATTTAATAGAAATTGTCATTAATAAGATAGAGGTAGATCGATGAGCTCAAGAACCTGAAAACTGTATTAAAAAAAACAAAACTCACTGTCACCAAGTCATTTCCAACTCATGGTAACCCCACATGAGGTTAATGAGGTTATAAATCACCAGGGAAGGAGACTGGCCGCCTTCTTCCCAGGGAACCTTAGTCTACACAACCAGAGCTCCCCTGACAACTAAAAGGAGTAGTATTTAAATTTAATTTTATAAAAGTTTTCAAAATGCAATGGCTGTCCAAAATTGTATCAGTAAACAAAGGACAATTAAAAGCATTTCAACAGAGTCTGAGTTAGTTTCTGACAATGACTCTGGAGGAGGAGGTTTTGCTTTTGATTAATGTTGGAGCTAGGTCAAGTCCGAGGTCCAGTTCAACTCAAAGATTCTGATAGTTTACTCAGTTATCTCATGGAGACTTGTGATTCTGACCAAGGGAACAAAACTGAGTGGGGTTATCACAACAGATAAACCAGACACGCAGGTGTCTACTTACAGGATGGAAAAATCAGACCACAGCTCCTCTACACCTCACTTAACTGTGTGAGGGCCAAAAAGGAGTGAAACACTTCTCTAGGATCTGATGGGTCAGAGGCCAGGCCAAGCTCTCAGGGAGGCACCAAACTGAACTCTGACTCCAGGTACTGCCTCACCAGGAGATGCTCAAAGCCCACAGAAGACCAGATGGCAGCTTTAGCAAGTGTCTCTTGCATTTTTGTTCTTAAGACCAAATAAAACCATAAATTGTGCTTCCAGCTGGAGCTAAAGAACCAAGTCGAGGAAAGAAGTGTTGGTTGAGATCAGATGTGAAAACTAGTTGGACTCATGCAAAATCATTCAAAACTAAAGCAAAGATTGAGCCTGTTGTTGTTATGTGCCATCGAGTCGCTTGCGACTCATAGTGACCCTATGTACAAGAGCCCTAAACCCTGCTCCATTTTGTGCCAACCTTACTGTCTCTGACATACCTATTTCCATTACCCCAATCACTGAAGAGATCCATCTTACCACGGATCTTCCTCTCCTGCATTGTCCCTCCACCCTCCAAAATATAATGTCCCTCTCCAAGAACTAGTCCCTCCTTGCAACATGCCCAAAGTACGTCAGACAAAGCTTCAGAACTCTTGCCTGTAAGGAGCAGTCTGGTTTCACCCTCTCTGGGATGAACCTGTTTGTTTTCCTAGCAGTCCATAGTATATTCAACACTCTTCTCCAGTGCCACAGCTCAAAACCTTCAATTCTCTTTATATCATCCGTATGCACTGTCCAACTCTCCGATGCATAGCACACAATTGCAAAGATTATGGACTGGATAGGATACAACTTAATCTCCAGCCTGATGTCATTGCTCTTCAGTGCTCTGGAGAGGTCCCTGACAACTGACTTTCCCACTGTAATTTGTCTCTTGATTTCCTGGCTGCGGGTACCAAGAGTACTGATTGTGGAGCCAAGCAAATAAAAACTGTTAACAATTTCAATCTCTTCACCATCCATTATGATGCTGCCAATTGGCCCAGTGGTGAGAATCTTTGTTTTCTTGATGTTGAGCTTCAATCCATATTGAAGTCCTTGCAGTCCTTGACCTTCTGCAGCAAGAGCTTCAGGTCCTCTTCAGTTTCAGCAATCAGGGTTGTGTCATCTGCATAACACAGGTTGTTGATGAATATCCCTCAAATCCTGATGCCACATTCCTCCTCATATAACACAGGCTCTCAGATGATCTGTTCTGCAGATAGATTGAAAAGATATGGAGACAGAATACATCCCTGGTGGACACCCTTCCCGATTTTGAGCCATGCAGTGTCTCCTTGTTCGGTTCTGATGAGTGACTCCTGGTTCAAGTATAGGTAAACACAAACAAATATTCTGAGATTCCCATTCTTCTCAGAGTCAGCCACAGTTTGTTTTGATCCACACAGTCAAAAGTCTTTGCATAGTCACTAAAACAAAAATAGACATTTTTCTGATACTCTGTGCTTTCTGCCAAGATACATCTAATATTGGCTATAATATTCCTAGTACCACGGATTGCTCTAAATCCAGCCTGCACATCTGGCAGTTCTCTGTTGACATGTTGCTCCAGTTATTTTTAGATAATTTTAAGCAAACTCTTGCTTGTATGTGATATTAATGATATTTTAAAATAATTTCCACACTCTGTTGGGTCACTTTTCTTTGGAATAGGAAAGAATATCAATCTGTTCCAGTCAGTTGGCCAGCTGGCTGTCCTCCAGATTTCTTGGCACAACTTAGTGAACACATCCAGGGCAGCGTCTGCGTCTATTTGTTGAAATATGTCAATTGGTATGCTGTCAACTCCTGGAGTCTTTTTTTTTTTCAGAGAAACTTGAACTTCTTCCTTCATCACCACAGGCTCTTTCCCATACGTTGTTTCATTAAATTCTTCTGTGTAAGCCAGTTCCTTCTGGTATAGTACCTCTGCATACTGATGGAAGAAGCATAGTGTTGTGGCAAGAGTTAGCACTTTGGAACAAAAGATTTGCAATTGAATTCCACCACTTAATTATACGTGTGTCCATTTTCTCAAAGGTAAAATGAGGCTCATAAACTTCCCTCAAAGAATTGATGTCTTTGAATTGTGGTGGTGGTGGTAAAAAAAAACAAAACAAAAAACCCAAATATACTACAGACTGTCAGAAGAACAAACAAATCTGTCTTAGAAGAAGGCAGCCAACTCAATGGCACATAACAACAACAACAACATTTTTTAATGCTTTAATTTTCCAAATCTGACCCTTTAAAGCAAGCTTCTGTGTCCTTTAAGTATCTTATTATCATTCAGCAAGCTTTTCTTTCTTTTCTGGCATTGGATGTTTCAGGTTCAACTTAACGTCTCTTTGCCAGTGATGAAATCAGTTATTTCCCCAAATATCCCTGATTTCTTTTAGTAAAGGTTATTGGAAGGAGGAGTGACATCCACTTCCATAATAGCTTGTCTCTGGAAACCCTATGAACCTGAAGAGAGGATGAAAGACACACAAGCGTCAAGGACTCTCCTTCAAAAGGTCACTATGAGTCGCCTGCGACTCGCACTTAACAACAACAACAAACAACAAAGCTTATTAGAAATTAAAATCTGAGCAGTCACACTTCATTGCTTTTAGAACCACTCAGTGACCAGATCTCTACTTTTTTTGCTGGTGTTAGTTGCCATCAAGTTGGCTTCAACTTAACAAAAACTCTCAATATATAACAAGAGGAGACATTACCTGACCCTTTTGCCATCTTCATGGCTGTCGGTGCCACTGTGTATTTTTAAGACCTTGCCATTCAGGGGCTTCTTTACGCTCCAGCATATATCAAGCTATAACCTGTTGTGATCCATAGGTTTTTCAGTGGCTAGTTTTCTTAACATCCAGATCAGGCCTTTATTTCCAGTTTTTCTTAGCGTGGATGCCCGGTGAAACTTCCCACTATGCTTTCATCCATGTTTTAGATTATAGGCTGTCTTTAGTCTATACGTGAAACGTCTTTCAGAGGTGTCTCTACCTGCTGGTATTTGAAATACCAGTGGTGTTGCATCTTAACATCACACAAACTAGCGCAAGATAAAATATAGGGGAGAAATACATATCCATACCAGTACATCTATAATTTTTTCTATGTTTGTGTATGTATATATTAATATATACAATAGAACTCTAAGGTCATACAACTACCTCCATTCCAAGTCTACATATCAAAATTCTTTGTAGACTTTCCCTTTTGATGTTTAAGCATATTTTCTCTGTCAATAAGAATTTGAGTTTCTGTTATCCTAAATATCCTAAATGTATTAAATATATTTCCCCCATGTTGGCCCATCCAGCTGTCTCTTCCATTCACTTCCTCCACATACCAAGTCTTCTTGGCCCCTGGCTCACCCCTTCCCCACCTTGCATCCTTGTTCTCTGAGCCATCTGTCCACACCTCTGATTGCTCTCTGAACGTCCTCACCTTCCTGTGATTTCAGTCGCTGGGCTGACATCTCCATGCTGAGAAGGGAAGAGAAAGAACCACGTAGTGAGCTTTTAATGAAAAAAATACAACACCCAAAGGGAACAAAACCAACCTTCTAGCCCATTTGTGGTAATTCCGTTTTCCAGTTCCTGTTCCTAAAACTTTAAAAAGCAAACAAAGCTTTCGGACATTTTTGGGGGGGAAAATGTAGGTATTGAGTTACAATTTCATTTAAGTTCCCAAATAAAAGAGCTCAGCTCAAGCCCTTCTCAGTTTCCCCCAGCTGGAGCTAATGCTGCTCTGTAAAAAGTGAACAGAGTACTGGGCAGCAAAGGGGCTAATCAATAAAAAGGATCATTGGCAGGCTTGCAGAAGTGCTGGCCTTTGAGGGGCCCAGCAGGTGAGGACTGCAGACACCTACCTCAGACTCTGGCCTTGGCCTTGTGAAGTCTCAGCTGGTCTCAGTGACAGGCCTTCACTCACTGACTGGGACTTCCTGAGGGCTTCCTCATCAGAGCCTTTGCTTATCACCCTCAGGAAGAAACACTGCACTAGGTAGTTTCATGTTTCTGAAGTCAGAGAAATAATTTGGCTTTTGGAAAACAATCTGAGCTCACTGTCTGGAAGTTGTGGGAGGTGGACACACCTGGAGAGCCCAAAGCACCACGCAGGCACAGCTCTTTCATGTCTAACTCCTAAGCGCTCACTTACTCGCTCACTGCATTCTCTGCACTCACCAGAAAGCAAAGATTCTTTGTTCAGTATAGATCAGATTGCATAGTGCTTGGACTCTTTCGGGGGGATTTTTCTTTATCTCTGACCACACACTTCCCACTCTCTAGGGAACCCACTTATCTCTGAAAGATGTCTCACTTACAGGCTAAAAGCCCATGATCTAAAACAGGGATGATAATTTTGTTTCCATAATATGCCAGCTCTGAATGAGTGTTAGTGTAGACCTGGATGGTTGTTTTTGTTTTGTTTAAAAAGGGATTTTGAGGCTCTGTCAGGATCAACTGGAAAGAAAGCTGTGATTGATTAGTAATGTTTGCTTTGTATAGAAAAGCGTAAAGGTAAATGTACAACATAGTTGTCATCTGTGTCCTAACAACCCCTAGATAAGACCCATTTCCTTATGGTGATGGATTAGCTGTTGTTAAAGCGTGTAGTGATCCCACTCACAACACAACAATACCTCCTCCAGTCTCCCGCTGGGCACAGCCCATTGTTGGAGTCATTCTGTCAATCCTTTTCTCTGAGGCGCTTCCTGTTTTTCACTGACATTTTGCCAAAAAAAATGATGTGCTTCTCCAGGCACTGGTCGCTCCTCATAACATGTCCAAAATATGTGCGACAAAGTGTCTTCATCCATGCCCTTGTGTGCAGTATGCAGGCAACACTCTTCCCAGGACAGATTTTGTTTTGTCTTCTTTCTGGCAGTCTATAGTCCATTCAATAGTCAACACCACCATTCAAATGCATCAATTCTTCTTTCTTCCTTAGTCATTGTCTAGCCTTTACACGTATAAGTGGTTGAAAATGCCTGGGCTTGGGTGAGGAACAATTCAGCCTTTAAAAGGACACCCTTGCTCTTTGCATGTTACAGAAGTACTCAGAGGCAGTTTTGTCCATAATCATCGATCTCCTTACAGAGCTCTGACAGTGTAGACTGTATCAGATTGTACTGCTGACCAGAAGGCTACATGTTTCTGGCGGAGTGAATCCACCAACAATTCCACACAAGAAAGATGAGCGAGCTCCTCCCATTGCAATTTACAACCTTGGAAACTCACTGGGGGCAGGTGGAGGAGAGGGCATGGGTGGGGAGCAGCTATGAGTTCGTTCTGACCTTTTAATTTTGTCTTTCAGAGATACATATTACAATGTGTGGGTGAGTGTAAACACAAACAAACTAAATTTTAAAAAGTCCAATATTTTCTTTAAAGGACACATATTTGTACAGACACTTCAGAAGAATTTATATAGGTATCCCATACATGCTTCAGAAAGTGTTCAACATAACTAGCCATCAAGGCCAATGAGAGCCACTATTAGCTATGGCTAAAGAATCTCACCAGTGGGCCAATTGGCAGCTTCAGGATGGATGGTGAAGAGATTGAGATTGTTCACAGCTTCAGTTTGCTTGGCTCCACAGTCAATACTCTCGGCACCAGTAGCCAGGAAATTAAAAGACGTATTGCCATGGGAAAGTCTGCTGTTAGGGACCTCTTCAAAGTACTGAAGAGCAATGGTATCTCTCTGGAGACTAAGGTGTGTCTGATACAGGCCATGGTATTTGCTATCACTTGTTATGTATCAGAGAATTGGACAGTGAGTAGGGAGGACAGAAGGAGAATCGATGCCTTTGAGCTGTGGTGCTGGAGAAGAGTATTGAGAGTACCATGGACTGCTAGGAAAACAAACAGATTTGTCCTGGAAAGGGTTAAAGTGGGCAGCTCCTTGGAGGCAAGGATTCTGAGGCTTCATCTGACATACTTTGTACATGTTGTAAGGAGGGACAGGTCCTTGCTTGGGAGGGTGGAGGGACAGTGCAGGAGAGGAAGGCCCTCTATGAGGTGGATTGATTTAGTGACTGGGATAATCGGGATGGGTGTGTCGGATGCAGTGCAATTGGGACAGGACAGAGCAGAGTTTAGGGCTGTTGTACATAGGGTCACTATGAGTTGCACATAACAACAACAACAACAACAACACCACCACATGGTTAAAAGTAAAGACAATCACTCCAAATATTGGAAAGAAAGAAATTTTAACTCCAAAAATTATTATTGGAAATGTAAAATGGTATTTTGGGAATAAAATTCTAACAGTTTCTTACAAAACTAAATATATACCTACCCTAGACTCAAAGGAACTCTGGTAGCCTAGTGGTAAAAAAAATTATACTGCAATCCCAAAGACATATGGTTCAAATCCACCAGCTGCTATGTGGGCGAAGGGTGGGCAATCTCCTCTCACGGAACTAACTGCTTCTGAAAACCCACTGGAAGATCAGTAAGGGTCAGTTCCAACTCAGTGATGCACAACAAGAAGAACCCCTTGACCCAGAAATTTCATTCTTAGGTATTTTCTCAAGAGGAATTAAAACATATGTAAAAAAAAATACTCATATAAGAATATTTAGAGAAATTTTATTCATAAGAGCCAAAATACAGAAATAGTCCATTAATAGGAAAATTAGATGGTGCTATATTCAGTTGTTGTTGTTGTTGTTGTGTACTGTCAAGTTGGAGCCAAGCCACAGCTGACCCTCCAGCAGGTTTTCAGAGGCAGTTAATCACATGGGAGGAGATTGCCTACCCTTCCTCACAGGGCAGTTGGTGAATTCGAACCATGTGCCATAGGGATTGCAGCACAGCTTCTTGCCACTAGGCCACCTGTGCTCCCTTATACTTATACAATGTAGTAGTTTTAAAAAGGGAAACTAAACAAACAAAAAAACCCCCATAAACTCAAAACTCATTCTTGTAGTGTCGATTTTGACTCATAATAATCTTTTAGAGCAAAGTAAACTGGTGTTCACAGTTATAATCTCTGTGAAAACAGATTGCCACATTTTTTGCCCAAAGAGTGGCTGGTGGCTTCAAACTGTTGATTTTTCAATTGGCTGCCAAACACTGAACCATGTGCCACCGAGGCTCTGTCAACGTGCTTCTACTGAGCAGTGAAAGAAACAAACCATTAACACAGGCATTAACATAAAGGAATCTCAGGCACATTATATTGAGTAAAATAAGTCTTACACAATAGATACAATGAAAAATTACATTTATATGAATTTCTAGAATAGATTAACTCATCAGTCACTCAGTGCTCTCTGGTTCAGTGATTCTGTGTATTCCCTCTATCTTCTCTTGATGCTTTCTGGGTCATTCAATATATGACCCATAACATCTTTCAGTATTGCAACTTGAGTTTTAAAATTGTTTTTTTCAGTTCGCTCAGCTTGAGAAATGCAAAGTGAGCTCTTGTCTTCTTATTCTCCAATTTCAGCTCTCTGAACATCCCATTATAATATTTTTCTTTGCCCTCTTGAGCTGTCCTTTGAAATCTTCTGTTCAGCTCTTTTACTTCGGCATGTTTTCCCTTTGTTTTGGCTTCTCGATGCTCTAGTGCAATTTTTAGAATCTCTTCTGACCATCTCTTTTGGTTTTTTTCTTTCTCCTCCGTCTTTATAATGACTTTTTGCTTTCTTTGGGGATGATATCCTTGATGTTATCCCACAACTTATCCAGTCTTTGATCATTGGTAGTTCAATACCTCAAACCTACTCCTCAGATAATCTTGAAATACAGATGGAATAGATTTAAGATCAGATCTTGGTCCTTGTGGACTTATTTTCATTTTCTTTGGTTCAATTTGAACCTACATATGAGTAATTGATTGTCTGACCCACAGTCCACCCTGGCCTAGTTTTGACGATCAATACTGAGCTTCTCCAGTGATTTCTGACCACAGATGTAGTCACTCTGATTCTTTTGCAGCCGATCAGGTGAGGTCCATGTGTAAGTCATTGTTTGTGTCTTTTAAATAAGGTATTTACAATGAATAAATCATTGAAAATACAAAATTCAATCATTCTATTTCCAACAGCCTTCATTATGGATTGGATCTCAATGTCAAGAAAACAAACACTGGACCAAAAGACAAAATCATGATGGATGGAAAAGAGATAGAAACTGTCAAATTCATCTTACTTGGATCTACAATTAACACCCTTGGTGTCAGCAGTCAGGAAATAAGGAGTCTTATTACACTGCGTAAGTCTGTACTTAGGAATCTCTCCAAATTATTGAAGATTAATGAGGTCAGTCTGAGAATGAAGGTGTATCTGATTGAGGCCACAGTCTGATTTACCTGAGAGCTGGACAATGAATATGAATAAAAGAATAAGAATCTATGCATTTGAGCTATGGTATTAGAGAAGAACACTGAACATGCCATGGATAAACAAATACATCTTGGAGAAGGTGTGGACAGACTGCTCATTGGAGGCAAAAATGTCGAGGCTTCACCTTACATACTTCAGGTATGTTGCCAGAAGCATGATGCTTTCAAGAATAGAGGGTTGGTGAAGGAGAGAAAGATCCTTGATCAGGTGGGTTGACACAATGACGGCCACAATGGCTCTAATATATAAGGATGTTTGAAGATGGTACAACATAGAAAAAGGTTCAGATCTGTTTTTCATAGGGGTTACAATGAGTCATATTCAACTTGACAGCACCTACCTAACAACAACAAAAAAACCGGAATAGATATCTACAGTAGCAAAAGCATAAGAGCAGTGGTTGAGGCATTGGTTTAAGTTTGGAAGTGGTTCAGGATAAAGTTTGAGAGTACTCTCTAGTCTGTTTTCTCTGATGTTATTGTCTCTGATGTTGTTTTTTAGTGCCATTGAGTCAAGTACTATTCACAGAGACCCTACGAACAACAGATCAGAATCCTGTCCTATCCTGTATTATTCTTATCATCTCTGACACACTTGAGACTATTGCCACTGTCACCATGTCAATCCATCTCACTGAGAGTCTCCTTCTCCTTCACTAATTTTTCCTAGCACCATGTCCCTTTCCAAGGAATAGCCTCTCCCGCAACATGCCTAAAGTGTGTGAGACAAAGTTTTGCCATCATCAAATCCAAGGAGGACTTTGGACATACTTTTTTCCAAGATATACATGATTATTTTCTTGGCAGTCCTTGGAGTATTCAGTGTTCTTCTCTTCTCACCAAAACTTAAAGGCCTCAAGTCTTCTTCTATCACCTTTTTACTCATTGTCCAGTTCTCAAATGCATATTCAGTAATTGAAAAGACCATGCCTTGAATAAAGCTCACCTTAGTCCTCAAATTGATCATTGTCTCTTAGTAATTTGGAGAAGTCCCTGATTGCAGACTTTCCCAGTGGATTAGATCTCCTGAACTCCTGACTGCTGGTACCAAGAGTGTTGATTGCAGTTCCAAGTATGATGAAATTGTTGACAATTTTACTCTTTTCTCCATCTACATGATGTTGTTTCACCAGTGGTGATGGTTTTTGTCTTCTTGATGTTGAGGAAAGTTATAGGTCTTGATCTTCTGCAGCATTTCAAGTCTTCCTCACTTTCAGCAAGCAAGGTTGTGTCAACTGCATAATACAGGTTGTTGATGAGTCTTTTCTCTGACAGGGTTTGAGCTTTATGGATGTAGCATTAGTCAAAACTCATCAAAAGGTAACATCCAAGATTTGTGTATTTACTTGTGTGTAAATTGCACTGCAAAAGGAAATAAAAAGAACCATACCAAAAATTTAAATTCTAGTTAGCAATATGCATACTCAGGTCTTTCATTCATAGGGTCGCTATAATCATCTACGACTTGACGGCACTTAACAACAATAACAACAACATAGAGAGAGCTACTTTAGCCTAGTGGACAGAAAGTGATGCTACCAAGCCCAAGGTGGGTGATTTTAATCTGCGACCCTCAGGCCTGGTTTCAATTGTTTTTTTGTCAAACATGCTTCTAAATGATATAGCACTGTTCTGTGCATTGCTGTACAGAGGTAATTTGCGATTACTGTGATGCTAAACACTGTGACACTGATGTGCCAAATGCGATAATGGTTTCTCATGGTGGACAGTGTTTGCTGGAGCTTCCTGATTAAAACAAGCTTGGAAGCAGGAGTGGCATCCACTTCCGAAATGGCTTGCCTCCGGAAACTCTTTGTATGAACAGTGCTCAGGTCTTTCTTTCATGGGGTCACTATGAGTCATCTATGCACCTAACAACAACAAACAACAATATGCATACTGAAACACGGGATAGAAAGTATTTATATCAGTAACCTACTTTGAAATGTTTCCCAAAACTGAGGAGGGCACATGTATGAAGAGAGACAAATAGAGGAAGACAAATGATGAAGCAAGTAAATGAAAATTATAAGGGCAGAAACTTCACAATGGGTATATGCATGTTCCTTATAATTTTTTATTACCTTTCTATATGTTTGAAAATTCAAATAATAAAATATTGGGGGAAATATATTTTTAAACTCTGCTGCACTTTCGTACACAAAAGTGAGAGTCACTGGAAATAACACAATGCAAAAAGATTGCATCAAGTGAAAAGCTTGGACAAAATTCACTGGCTTTTGTCTTCCTAAGTGTGTGTCCATGGAGACACAAGGTATGGGAATTTCTACGGGTCAGTTCTTCTCATCATCCCTAACATGAGAGATCATTCAGAATGTCTATCCTTTTGATCACTAATCGATAGCCTACTTTAAAGAACCAAATTGACCTATCATTTTTACTTTGTGCAGTTCTAAAAATGCTACAAGTTAACCAAATTGCCTGAAAAGAAATTGTCTGATGCAGCTGAATGCTCTTTCAATTCTATTTCAGATCAGTAGTGATCTATTGAGGAGTGTGCATCAGCATAAAAATGCATTGCTTTTTGTCAAGGCGATAATTTATAATATTTCATAAATAATGGGGCTTTTTTATTATGCCAATGGACATCCTTTCATGTAAGTATATACAAATAACATCATCTGAAAAATGGAAATAGAGTAGTTGTTGTTTAACTAATACTTACAAATAACTTAGAATGTCTGCCACAAGTTATTAGTTGCCACTGAGTCAGTTCCAGCTGACAGTGACCTTATTTATACAAAACAGAACAAAACATCACTTAGTCTTGCTTTACTCTGAAAACAGTAGGTATGTCTGAGCCTATTGTTGAAATAATTTTGTCTGTTCTTCTCATTGAAGATCTCCTGTTGTTTTACTGACACTCTTTCAACAGTAGAGCTGTGGTGGAGGAGTGGTTAAGAGCTTAACTGTTAACTAAAAATCAGTGGTACAAACAACCCGAAGTTCTGTGAGAAAAGATACGGCTCTCTGATTCTTTAAAGATTATAGTCTTTTAAGAACAGTTCTATTCTGCCTTATAGGGTGATATACCACAAGTGAATGATTTTTTAAATTAATTTTAATGAACATTTACAGAGATTTTGGATTTCCATTCATTAATTGTTGCATTTTTCTCCCTGCCCACCCCTCCCCACCCAGTTCACTCTTCTTTTTGGAAAAGTTAAAGAAAAATTCCTTTATTAGTATACAATTCCCCACCTCCAACTCCTGAGTACACTTCATTATGCAACCTTCATTCTCAACTCTTGTAATAACCATAATATCCAATCATATATCGGGGGGGGGGTTTATACCTTTGAAAGACGCCTCTTCGTTATTGTCTAAGGTGACGTCCCCTTGTGCGCCACTCCCAAGCTTCCCTTCTGCCCAGGAGCAGATTATCCGAGAGGCTGGGCTCTATG
Organism: Elephantulus edwardii; assembly: GCF_000299155.1. NCBI lineage: Eukaryota > Metazoa > Chordata > Mammalia > Macroscelidea > Macroscelididae > Elephantulus > Elephantulus edwardii. The sequence continues at coordinate 14,813,539 of NW_006399769.1, forward strand.
AGGAGAATTGTGGCATCAGGATTGGTGGAAGATCTATTAACAATCTGCGTTATGCAGATGACACAACCCTGCTTGCTGAAACTGAGGAGGACCTCATGCACTTGCTGCAGAGGGTCAAGGACTGCAGCCTTCAGTATGGATTGAGGCTCAATGTCAAGAAGACAAAGATTCTCACCACTGGACCAATTGGCAGCGTCAGGATGGATGACGAAGAGATTGAGATTGTTCACAGCTTCAGTTTTCTCGGCTCCATAGTCAACACTCTTGGCACCAGCACTCAAGAAATCAAAAAGCGTATCGTGATGGGAAAGTCTGCTGTTAGGGACCTCTCTAAAGTACTCAGGAGCAACAATGTCTCTCTGGAGACTAAGCTGCGCCTGACACAGGCCATGGTCTTTGCAATCGCTTGTTATGCATCAGAGAGTTGGACAATGACTAGGGAGGACAGAAGAAGAATTGATGCCTTTGAGCTGTGGTGCTGGAGAAGATTATTGAATGTACCATGGACTGCCAAGAAAACAAACAGATTCATCTTGGAGAGGATTAAACCAAGCTACTCCTTGGAGGCAAGGATTCTGGGGCTTTGTCTGACATACTTTGGACATGTTGCCAGGAGGGACGGGTCCTTGGAGAGGGACATCATGCTTGGGAGGGTGGAGGGACGGCGCAGGAGGGGAAGACCTTCTATGAGATGGATTGATTCGGTGACTGGGGTAATCGGGATGGGTGTGTCAGAGGCAATGCGGTTGGTGCAGGAAAGAGCAGGGTTTAGGGCTGTTGTGCATAGGGTCGCTATGAGTCGCAAACGACTCGACGGCACATAACAACAACAACAACATATCGGTTTTAAACTCTTCTGTCCCTAATCTGTTTCAATGCAGTATACATAATTTATCCAATTTTTCTCAGTCTCACCCCAACCCTGATGTCAGTCCCGTTCTAAAACAGTGGCACTATGCAGTATTGGTCCTTTTGTGACTGTGATATTTCACTCAACATAATGTCCTCCAGAGTCACCCATTTTTAGTAATATTGCATGAGTTCCTTGTTTTCCAATGCAGCGTAGTAGTCCATTGTGTGAATATACCACAGTTTCTCTATCCATTCGTTTGTTGTGGGCACTTAGGTTGTTTCCAATCTTTGCTGTTGTGAACAAAGCCGCAATAAACATGGGTGTGCATATATCTGCCTGGGTGGGAGTTATGGTTTCTTTAGTGTATATTTCCAGTAGAGGGATTGCTGGGTCAAATGATATTTTAATTTGCAACTTTTTGAGAAAGCACCATACCACCGTCCACAGTGGTTGCACCATTTTAAGAAACAAAAACTTATTCTCTTACAGTTTAGGAAGCTGAATTCCAAGTTCAAGATACATGCACTAGGGGAAGGCTCCTGCTGTGTTGTCAGTGTAGAGGAAAGTCCATAATGACTTCAACCTAGCATTCCTTGGAGTCTTCCATAGGTTCTGGTCTTCCCTAATGTGAAGGATTTTCATCGTGCAGGGGCACAAGTTATTAAACAGAGTTCGGGGGTGCGGTAGGACGAACTCCATTCCTGCCAGTTATTTTTATATATATTGTGTTTGCCTTCAAGTCAAACACAACTCATAGAGACCCTATGAACAAAAAGCCTGAAGCCCCTCTATAACTATAGCCAAATGTCCAAGCAGAATCAAATGGATTTAGAAATTGTGATAAACTCACATGATAGAATGCTACGCAGCACTCAGGAGCAACGATTTCGAAAAATAACTTGAGGAACCTGGCGGTTATTTCTTGATGGTGCTATCCTTCAGTTCACTTTCCTTCCTTTTTACCTTGGGGGATAAGATTAACTAAAGGCAACACCATAGGGAAACTCCCCTTAGATTTGATGAGGGCTGTGATGGGAGTAAGGTATTTGCATTCCACCCTTAATCCTCCTACAACTATTCCATTTATCACACCACGGGAGACCATTACACAGCTTCCACATCATATCATTACATATACATGCACTTTGGGGGACACAGTTCAATCTATGATAGTAGCTCTAAGCCACAATTGATTTGATGGCAATGAGACAATAGAAATTTTATCTAGTATGATGGCCTTCTCCAGGGATTGATCTTTCCTGAAAAGATGTCCAAAGTAAGTAAGACAAATCCTTGCTATCCTTGCTTTCAAGAAACATTCTTGCTGTGCTTCCTCTGAAGACCAATGTGTCTAATCATCTGGAAGTTTAGGATACATAGTGAATGTTCTTTGCCAATATCCTAATTCAAATTCTTCTTTGATCTTTCTTATTTCTGCCCCATTTTTACATGTCATTGAGATCATTGGAAATATCATGGCATGGATCACCTAGGTACACCTTAACCATCAAGGTGACATCTTTACTTTTAAAGGATTTTAAAGAGATCTTTCCCACCAAATTTTGTCAAAGCAAAATACATAGTGTGATTTCTTAGCTGTTGTTTCCATGGAAATTAATTATGGATCTCTAAGTGAAACGAAATCCTTGACAATGTCAATCTTTTCTCCATTTATAATGATGCTGCTTGTTGGTCTAGATATGAGGATTTTATTGCAATTGTTGCTTTTCTGTTAAGATGAACCCACACTGGAGACTGTAGTCTTTGAACTTTTGCAAGTAAGTGCTTCAAGTCGTCTTCACTTTCAGCAAGTAATTTTGTGTCATTGACATATTTCAGATTGCTAATGAGTCTTCAATCCTGATGCTCCATTCTTTTTCATTTAGTCTCTTGGATTATTTGTTAGCAAATGGATTGAATATGTATAATGAAATGAGACAAACTTATTGCTTGGTGCATACCTTTTCTGATTTTAAACCAGTCTGGTATATACTAATTAAGATGCTCCACGATTAGTATAATCTACTGGTAAACCTGTAAGTTGCTGCCAGTTATTCACTGTTGCTGTATGCAGATGAGCCAGAACTTACCCATAGCTGACTCTCCAAGAGGTTTTCAGAGGCAATGTACTGCACAGGAGAATACCAATCCTTCTCCCATAGATAGAGCAGCTGGTGGTTTCAAACCACATACCTCTGGGATTACAATACAGCTTCTTACCACTAGACCACCAGAGCTCCCTAGTTATTTACTACTACAAATAATATGGATGCGAGTAACTTTATACATATATCTTGATAAACCCAAGAATTATTAAGATCAACTCTCAGAATAGAACTGCGAGTCACAGAGACTACACCTTGAGCCAGTGACATTACTGTCTTTCAGCACAACCTACACCCTGCCTTGTTTTGTGATTCTATAGTAGGAAACCACAATCTGTAAACCACTTTCCCCAGACTACCCTGCTTGCTGCCTTCTTATTGTTTTCTTTCAGGAAGATATTACCAAACAGCTCTATTAGCTTGTGCTCCCGCTAACACTTTATGACAGAATCTCCTGTAGTCTTTCTTACTTGACTGTTTTCAGCACAGATATAGGGTTAATTTTATATATCAACTTGACTAGGTTGAGATTTTCAGGTGTCTGGTTAAACCTTTGATATGTAGCGCTAATTAACACTTAGGATCAATTTTAAACAGAGGTCATTGTCGTTGTTATGTGCTGTCAAGTTCACACTGACTCCTAGCTGACCCTCCAGTAGGTTTTCAAAGACAGTAAACCACACAGGAGGAGATTGCCCGTCTTTCTCCAGAGGAGCAGCAGCTGGTGCATTCACGTCATCTGCCTTTGGGTTGGCAGCATGACTTCTTAACATAAAGCCATCAGAGTTCCCAAAGACACCCGATGATCAGCCGGCTAATCACAAAAGTGATTGCCTTAAATAATTTATATGGGCTTCAACCAATCAGTTGAAGACTTTACGAGTAAAAACGAAGATTTCTCGGAGAAACAGAATTCTATCTAAAGACTGTACCATGGAAGTTCTGCTTGAGCTGTCAGTCTGCTGCCTACCCTCCACATTTCTCACTTGGCTTTTCTCACAATTGCTTAAACCATTTTGTGTCTTTGTGCGTGCAAGTGTGTGCCTACCTGTGCATGTAGTGATACAGTGTGTTTTATTGGGCTCCTCATTGAAATGTCAAAGTCCAAATCCAGGAGCCACTCTGAGGGATAAAGGAAGGCAGACTTTTGCTATAAAGAAAGATGTATAGTCCCAGAAACCAATGAAAGGCCATTCTGAGTCAGATTCAGTTCACTGACAGTGTATGTTGCACATAGATATTTAGAAACTGCTTTATTCCAGACCAAATAAGGCTTATAAATGTTTTTTAAAAAATCACATTTCCAAAAGCAGTCCTAGCGTAAGAGGCACCATGCTACCTACATCTTTTCTCAAGTTGTGATTCTATGAAATTAGCAATTGTTAGCATCACCTGGAGGCTTCTTAGAAATGCAGGATTTCGGAAGCTGTATTCTAGCAAGATTTCCAGATGATTCAAATCTCACTAAAAGCCTGAAAAACATGGCCCAGGGTGGCACAAGCAGGTCATGTAGTCTGTAGGGAGTTGCATGGCTAAACTAAAGGTGGGCCTCTCTAGCGGTTCAAATCCACCAGCGGCTCTGTGAGGGAAAGATGAGCATTCTCCTCTTGTGCCTTTTCCAACCTCTGAAATCCACTTGACTATGAGCTGGCTCCAACTCCATGGCAATGATTCCACCAGCCCTGTTAGGGACCTTGGAAGACGGGCCCAGGGATCTGCTTCTGAAAGGCCACGACCTTGAAAATCCTAAGGAGCAGTTCTACTCTGCACCCATCAAGTCACCATGAGTGGGAATCTGTTTGATGGCAATTAACACAGAAATGGGTGTTATCTGTTGACCTACAGTTAAGTCCAGGTTTGGCAAAATCTAAATAAAGCCCATATAATCAGATGAGTCCTTGTAACCAAAAGAATACAAAGCTACAATACTAATTGAGTACAAATTAAATATTTCTATACAATGAAGCACCAAATCATAATCAAATTCAAATTTAAAAAGCAAGTAAATAGCACTTGTTGTGGTCAGAACATAGCTGACCCTCCCATGGGTTTTCAGAGGCAATAAATTGCACAGGAGAAGATTGTTCATCTTTCTTCTATGGAGCAGTTGGTAGATTCAAACCATGAGTCATTGGGATTGCAGGGCACCTCTTACCATGAGGTCACCTAAAAAGCCAACCAACAAACCAAAAATGACTAATACACTAATATGGCAAAATTCAGTGGTGAGGATACCAATACAAATTACTATTTGAGTAGCCCACAATGCAGTATTTTTCTGCATTTTTACTGTTTTTATATGTTGAAAGTTTTTTATCATTCTGCAAAGACAGATAATTCAATTCAGCAGAAATTTTGTACCTTATTACTGATAATTTAGAGATTTTCCAAAAAAATCTCAACTTTGTATTATTATAATTTCTTGTAAGTTTATCAAATTTCTATTATGCATGAGCTCTATGCATTATGAACTTTCAGGTTTCTTGTGCAACCACTGATTTTAAATGTCCTTTGAATCACTGATGATCACTAACCCTTCAAACTTCCATGCCCTGGAGGAGACTGTATTTTCCCTTGCCATTATTTTCATCTTCTTTCTGCTTTTTTGTTCTTTGCCTGTAGTGCTCCCATTTGGAAAACAAACAAACAAACAAAACAAACCACAATCCCACCCAAAAAAATCACCCTTCCTTTATCTGCTCTGTTGGTTTGTTTCTTGTTTTTGTGATTTTACCACAGTTTTGCACCTCATTTGCTTTTATTCTGTTTTTCACTGCTTTTAACAAAGGTTTACAGAAAGGTGGGTTTTCATTCATTCATTGTCACACATTTCTTCCCTCCCTGCACCCCCAGTACTCTTTGAAATGTTCCTCTTTTTTCAGAATGTTATCATACATATAAAGCCTAATCATACATTCCTATCAGACAGTTCTTTCCATCAACTGTTCCAATGCAGTGTTCATTATCTACCTGCTCTTTTCCTATTCTCTCCTCAACTCCCCAATGTTAGCCATATTTTATAACAGTGGTGTTATTCCATATTTGTCCTATTGTGACTGAGCTATTTCACTCAGCATAATGTCTTCCAGGCTCACTCATGTTGTGTAGTTATGAGTTCATTCTTTTTCAGTGCTATGTATAGTCCATTGTGCAAATGTAGCAGAGTTTCTATCATTTGTTTGTTGATGGGCACAGGGTTGCTTCCATCTCTTTGCTATTGTGACTAACACAACGATAAAAATGGGCGTGCATATATGTGTTTGAATGGCAGCTCTGATTTCTTTAGGTTAAATTCCTAGTAGGATAATTGCTGGGTCAAATGGTATTTCTATTTCCAACTTTTTGAGAAAGTGCCAGATGATCTTTTATAGTGCTTGTACCATTTCACATCCCTAACAACAGTGAATAAGAGTTCTAATCGCTCCACAACCTCACCAGAATTTTTTGTTTGTTGCCCTGTTGAACTTTGTTATTATTGCTGAAGTGAGATAATATCTCATAGTTGTTTTTATTTGGGTGTCTCTGATAGCTAGAGATTTTGAACATTTTTTAATGTATTTGTTTGCCATCTGATTGTCTTCTTTGGTGAAGTGTTTTTTCTATCTTATGCCCATTTTCTGATTGGGTTGTTTACTTTTTTGTTGTTGAGGTGCAGGAGAATTCTATAAATTTTAGATATTTTCTGTTATCAGATACGCCATTGCCAAATATATTTTCCCAATCTATGGGTTTCCTTTTCACCCTGTTGCAGTTTTTTGATGTGCATAGGAAGTCAATTCTTAGAAAATCCCATTTATCTATTTTGTCTTTCCTGATTGTAGATTTTTCTACAATTATGTTAGGAAATCTGAAATCCTAGAAGAAATGGACAAATACTTAGAAACTCACAACCCATCTAAATTGACACAGACTGAAGTAGAACACCTAAACAGATGCAGTACAAAAGGATATTGAACAGATCATAAAACAACTTTCAACAAAACAACAAAAGCCCTGCACCAGACGACTTTATTAGTGAATTTTACCAGTAATTCAGAGAAGAGCTGTCACTAATTCCACATAAAGTCTTTTAGAAAATAGAAAAAGGTTAAATAGGAACAATTCTGGAAGCCCTAGTCTACAGGATGAACAGAATTCCAATTGTTTTGCATTTCTGCCGTAATGATGGTAAAAGTATTTTCAATCCTTTGATTCTCTGGTTGAACTTCTTCTTTTATTCTAGGTTTTCAGTTTCCTCTAGTCTGTATCCTTCCCTTCGTATTTGTTTTAGTATGATTACCCATTCTGAAAATAGATAGAAAATTAATCTAAAATTAAAGCATGTGCAAGAGCAATTTAAATGCTTAGTGAGGTATAATGACATTGTATTAAGCTACATAATAGTATAATAAAATTATTCTTAAACAACATGTATTGTCTTATTGATTCATGTAGAACTTTTGTCACTGGAAGCCTTATTTCTTTGGGACTCTTAATATCTCATTGGCAACATTTTACGCCATTTTACCTGGAATCACTAGAATTAATCTAAATGTGTCAAAGATGCTAAGGTAACATTTTGAAATGATAAGACATGCAACACATTTCCTCTTCATTACTTGAAGTACTATTTAAGATTTTTGCTCCTGCAAACGCAGGGATTCTGGTAAATTTTATTTTGAGGAAGTGTCATCAAGAAAAGAAAGTATGTTTATAATTGCATAGGCTGCATTACCGGATGCACTCTTGGTGGAAGAACACTGGTTTGGACATCACTGAGAACTGGACAATCGACCTACAATTGTACATGTTTGGAAGAACCTCAACAGATAAGCTCCTGACTCTGTATTTTAAATCTTTTTTTCTTTTTCTCTACTACCCACATGCTTCCAATGTCATGTATTGTAGGGCAGGTTCATTTTGTGATGTCACGTACTTTCACGCCACATTGCTAGGTGACTGAGCATAGTGGATGGTAAAAATATTTCCAGAATCTGTGCCTATATCAAGACTACTAGCAATATTATAAAAATACACAGTTTATTTATAAACAGCATGAAGATCAACCATTAAAGCCAAAGTAAATGTATTTCCAATTCAATTTCCCTTCATCTGGATCTTAAAAAAGAAAAAAATGCTTACAGCCACTGTAATGCTTCTCATCCTGCACGTGATGAAAAGAGGGAGTGGAAAGAGACAGCTGTCTGAACTCATTGCGGGTAAGATCATTTTTTTCTAGAATTTTACAAAAATATATGATCACATAAATCCAATGATAAGATCTCTCACTGGGCTTTGGAGGGGGCTGTGCAAACCAAGAGCCTGGAACCTTAAGCTTCATCAATTTCACAGAAAATCCCTCTCCCTAGAGAAAGATATGGATCAAAATGATTAAAGTCAAAGTCATTGCCCTACAGTCTGAAGCTATAAATTTTGCAGGAAAAGACTACCCTGGAGCCACTAGTGAATTTGAACCATCAGAGAGGCACAGCTTTGGATTTTCAGAGCAACTCCCTACAGTACAGACTGTGCCACTAGAGCTTACTGGTCAAAATGATGGAACAGAGCAATGTCTCCAGAGACAATTAGCACAGCCCTGTTGATATACAGGTGGGAAAACGGGAGCCCTCAAATGTTCAGTGACTTCCCCAGGCCCATACCTCTGGTTATTAAGAGCGCTGACTGGGACTTTAATCTTGACTTAAAGTTCTGTGCACTTTCTGTAGAGAGTTTCTAGCTTTGAAGTTTCTTTTCTTTTAAGTTTCCTTTTTTGACTTAGGCTTTCAGAAATAAATTTACACTCAGTGTGTATTGAAAAACTCTTCACAGAGATGTCCTTCTAGATTCCATTTTGGCAAAATACCAAATAAGTACCGTTTAATCCTACTCAGTCTGACAGCCTCTCACACATATTTGCCAACAGATATTTTGCTGACCTATTGAATCTTAGATGACCAGGAAATAAAAGAAAAACTCATCTGAAAATCTAACATCTATGTTGATGAGGTGTAATTTGATACCAAAATAGGCATTCTCCATCCAAGAGAAGGAACAAGTAAGGAATTCTAATACTAATGTTGTTATTGTGTACCATAGAGTTGGAACAGACCTATAGCCCATGCTCCAGCAGATTTTCAGAGGCAATTATCACATGGGAGGAGCTGCTCCCATGAGCAGCTAGTGGTCTCAAACTGGATGCCTTCAGGATTGCAGTGCAACTTTTTGCCACTAGGCCACCAGTTAATGTCACCCTATTAAACAACATTATGCTGCAGCCTCTGCTCTGATTTGTGCCTTGAGATAAAAATTTAATAGAGGCAGTGACACTAGAGACATAATCGCCAAAGTCAGGTATCTTGGCATAAAGCAAGGACTACCAGAGGAATGTCTGTGTTTCACTGACTATGCAAAGGCATTTGACTGTATGGATCACAATAAATTTGTGATTAGAATCCCAGAAACTTGATTGCGCTTATGCAAAACCTATATACTTGGACCAGGAAGGAGTCCTCAGAAAAGAGCGGGGAAACACTGCATGGTTCAAAGGCAAGAAGAGAGTATATTAGTGATGCGTCCTGTCTCCATACCTTTTCAATCTATATGTAGAACAGATCATTCGGGAAGTTGGGCTTTATAAGGAGGAATGTGGCATCAGGATTGGAGAAAGACTCATCAACA
>NW_006399769.1:14825963-14826432 GCF_000299155.1 Elephantulus edwardii
CGGGGGGAGAGGGCTGGGTGGGGAGAGAAGTGCAGCAATGAATGAATGGAAATCCAAATTCTCTGTAAATGTTCATTAAAATTATTTTAAAAAATTAAATTAAAAAAAAGAAAAGTAGAAAATAAAAATATATAAACTATGAAAAAAAAATCTTGCCTGTCAATAGCCACACTGAACGTAAATTATTTCTATGCACCCATTAAGAGAAAAAGAGTAGCAAAATAGATAAAAAACCAAAACCCATCGATATGCTGTCTACAAAACACATTTGAAAATCAAGGACAAAGATAGGTTAAAAAGCAAAAGATGGGGCAGGAGGGGAATGTGCTATACAAACAGCACACAAACCCAAAAAAAGGAGGGAGGAGGGACAATATTAATCCCTGAAACAATAGTTTTCAGGGTAAAAACCAGCATACAAGACAATAAAGAAACTACATAATTCTTAAAAAGTCAATACAATAACAGG
>NW_006399769.1:14826532-14837475 GCF_000299155.1 Elephantulus edwardii
ATTACTTGTTATGCATCAGAGAGCTGGGAAATGACTAAAGATGATAGAAGAAGAGTTGATGTCTTTGAGTTGTGGTTCTGGAGAAGAGTCTTGAACATACCATGGACCACCAAGAAAACAAATAGGTCTGTCTTGGAGAGGGTGAAACCAAGTTTCTCCTTGAAGGCTAGGATTTTGATACTCCATCTCACACACAATGGGCACGTAGCCAGGAGGGATCGATCCTTGGAGAGGAACATCATGCTCAGAAGGATGGAGGGACAGCACAGGCGAGGAAAACTTTAGATGAGATGGATTGATATAGTAACTAGGGCAATGGTGGTAGGTGTATCGGAGTCAGTGAGACTGGCTCAGGACAGAGCAGACTTCAGAGCGATTATACATAGGGTCGCTATGATTTGCAGGCAACTTGATGGCACACATCAACATTTAAATTACAGTATCTGTTAAGTTTTTATAGGCTTCAGTATGGTCTCATTTTGATGCAACCAAAGTCTAATATTTTGACGCAATTCCTTCCACCCTCAAGATTTCTTTTGTCTATCTACATCAACTACATAATTAAAACAACTTCAGTATTAGGTATTTGGTCAAAATCTGTTCTCATTTATGTGATGATCATTTACTGAATGATCCTGTTATGGTAAGCAATGTCATAACTGCTGAGAATGTGCGTGAGACATGTGACATTGATGGAGACAAAGATTAATGAGATGAGATACTTAGCCTCATGAAACTCACAAACCAATGGAAGAAATGGACAGCTGGCCAATTATAACAACAATTATTACGATATGTGGAGTTTGAGAACACAGAGGATAGAAAAGTCCAAGATTTTATAAAGCTGACATGTAAGTTAATTCCCAAAAAGACAATATTTATCATAGATAGAATGGAAGGGACATTAGATGCAGCAGAACCAGCAAGTGAAAAACTTTGGTGTATTTATTTCAATGTTGTGTAATATTCAATTGTGGAAATACATTCTAGTTTTTCTATCCATTCATTTGTTGACGGGCACATGGGTTGCTTCCATCTCTTCGGCTATTGTGAAAAACACAGCCATGAACCTGGGTGTGTATACATCTGTTTGAGTTGTAGCTGTGGTGTCTTTAGGGTATATTTCCAGTAGTGTAATTGCTGGGTCAAATGGTATTTCTATTTCCAAGTTTTTAAAAAAGTATCAGACTGCCTGTCATAAGCAATTTACATTCACACCAGCAGTAAGAATTCCAATTTCTCAACAATCTTGCCAGCATTTCTTGTTTGCTATCGTGTTGAACTTAGCTCTTGTTGCTGGGAAGAGCCTGTAAATTGGACAGGAAGAAATGTACATCTCTCTCCTATGGAGCAACTATGGATTCAAATTGTGTGCCTTTGAATTGACAACACAACTCCTTAACCTCTAGGCCATTAGAGCTCCTTGGAAATAAACAGGAGCATATATAGTACTGCTATTCTTGTCATGTTGCAGTTGCTAATTTCTCACATAAACTCGGCAATTCTTTAGGGCTTCCTTTTGGCAGGGAGGGGAATGAGATTATAATTGACACAGTCTGGAAGTGCTTTGGGGTACTTATGTCACAAATGAAGTAAAAATTAAACACTGCTCAAGAATGTTTAAAATAAAACATAAAAATTTGGTGATATGAAGAGATCTTTTGTGAGATAACTGAAAACTTAGTCACACTCCAGTTTACAGAACCTGTGAAAAAGGAGCGTGGTATCAGGAGAAAAGCTGATCCAGGAACTATGTCTTGTCTTTTGTTGTTTTTTTTTTTTTTCCTGTCCATGGTGTATTTCAAGATCTTCACCAACATTGTATTTCAAAAAAATACAATTTTCTTTGGTCTTCCTTATTCAATATGTCACACATAAATGACAAAACATGCTATGCTTGTGAAAAGGGACACATAACATTTCAATAATGTCAGTACTACTTAATGTGATCTACAGATATAATGCAATCTTAATCCAGATTTTATCATTTTTTAAAGAGTTGAAAAAATTAATTACCAACTTTATATGAAAGGAAAAAGGATTCTGAAGTAAAACACTGCTAACCAAGAATATTGTAGGAGGCCTGATACTACCTGATCTTGTTGTTGTTGTTATGTGCCATCAAGTCACAACCCTATATACAACAGCTCTGAATCCTGCTACCTTGAGCCAACCTCATCGTTTCTGACTCACTTACCCCCATTACCCTAGTCACTGAGTTAATCCATCTCATCCGGGGTCTTCCTCTCATGTGCTGTCCCTTCACCCTTCCAAACATGATGTCCCTCTCTAAGGACTGGTCCCTCCTTACAACTTGCCCAAAGTATGTCAGATGGAGCTTTCAAAATCCTTACCTCTGAGGAGTAGCCTGGTCTCGCCCTCTCAAGGACAGACCTATTTGTTTTCTTGGCAGTTCAAGAAAAGAGTTCAAGACTCCTTGCCAGCATCACAGCCACAGCTCAAAAGCATCAATTATTCTATCATCCTTAATCATTGTCCAGCTTTCTGATGCATAGCAAGTAATTGCAAAGACCAAGGCCTAGATCAGATGCACCTTAGTCTCCAGAATGACATAGTTACTCTTCAGTACTTTGGAGAGGTCCTTGACAACAGATTTTCCCAATACGATTTGTCTTTTAATTTCCTGGCTGCTAGTACCAAGAATATTGACTGTGGAGCCCAGCAAGCTGAAGTTATTACCAATCTCAATCTCTTCACTATCAATCATGATGCTGCCAATCAGAGCTTACTATATAGCAATAAATATCAACACAACCTGATACTGGTTGAAAAACACATAGATCAAAGGAACAAAATCCAGATACAAATCTGTTTATCAGGATGCTCCTTGGAGGTAAAGATTGTGAAATTTCATCTCACATACTTTGGGCATGTTGTCAAGATAAGAGCTATACCTTGGAAAAATATATCATGCTAGAAAAGGTAGAAATATACAAGAAAGGAAGATCCTCACCAGGATGGATTGACTCAGTGACTATAACAATAGTGAGGATGACACAACAGAAGACAAGATCAATAGTTCATAAGGTCACTATAAGTCACAGTTGGCCTGGTAACACCTAACAACAACAATAACATCTATGAATAGGGAGCTGTGGTGCCCTAGTGAGTAAGAAGTTGTACTGATAACCCAAAGTTAAACAGTTCTAATCTACCAGCTACCAACTATTCTATCGGAAAAAGAAGGGCAACCTTGCATGTAATTTATAGTCTATAAAAATCAACTGGAAGGTCAGTTATGATTCAGCTTCAACTTAGCAGCACACAGCAACAACTAAAATAACCTATGAATAGCTGATTTTAAACAAAAGGCCAACGTTCATTAAATGGAGGAGAGGCCATCTCTTTAAAAACTAATATTGGCAAAACTGGATATTTATCTCATGAACCATGAAACAGGACTTCTACACATCAAGCAAAAAAACCTAACTCAAAATGGATCAAAGACCTAATTATAAAACCAAAAACTATAAATATCACTAAAGAAAAGTAGAGAAAATGTTAAGAGTCCCTAATATATAGCATAAATAGTACACCAACCTTAAGTAAAAATTGATAAACAGCAGAAAAAAAGAGAGAAAAATGTGACTGCTAAAAATAAAATGTGTGTGCTTCCTACAAGACTTCTCTAAAAGTATAAATAGGAAGTCTACAGACTTGGGGGAAAAAAATTTACTAAAGCACATCCTAAATCTAAACTGTATACAAATTTTTTTACCTTAATAATAGAAAGACATACAAAACACGGCATTGAAACAGATGAGGGAGATAACTGTTTAAAAGCGATGTGTGATTAGGTATTTTAGTCATGATAGGAGTGCAGAATGAAGGTTGCACAGTTGAGTGGACCTGAAGGGAGGGTTTGTAAAACAATGAAAGAATTTTTCTTTTACTTTTCCAAGAGGGTAGTGTACTAGGGCGGAGGGTAGGGAGGGGAGAAAAGTGCTACAATGAATGAATGGAAATCCAAAGTCTCTGTAAATTTTCATTTAAATTAATAATATTTTTTAAAAAAAAAGAAAGATATAAAGACAATTTTAAAATTAGTAACAGACATGAATGAGACCTTCAGCAAAGACATTCAGGTGACTATTAAATATATAATGAAGTGCATGCAATCATTAGCCATTAGAAATATTAATACAAAAATTACTGTGAGATCCTATCTTACCTCAACAATAATAACATTAATCAATATAATAAAAATAACAAATGTTGGTGATATTATGTGGAAATTGGAACTCTTCTACACTACTGGTAGGAATGGAAAATGGCACTAGACTTCCTCAAAAAGCTAAAATAGAATACCATAAAATCTAGCAATCCTTCTTTTATGTATGTAACCTAAAGAAATAAGAGTTGTGAACTATACATACAGACATATACACATGAATGTTCATCAGGGAGTTATTCACAATAGCAAAAATATATAAGCCTAAATAAATGTCCCTTAACAGATGAGTTGATAAACTATACAGCATATACACAATGAAATAATACTCAATTATAACTGATAAGAATAAATCCATCAAACACCTCACAACTTAGATAAAATTGGAGGGCATTATTACAATAAGTCTATCACAAAAGAACTGATATTATATGATACTGTTGTTGTTGTTGTTGTTATGTGCCATTGAGTTGCCTGAGACTAATAGCGACCCTATGTACAACAGCCCAAAACCCTGCTCTGTCCTGTGCCAATCTCACCATCACTGACACACCTACCCCGACTACCCCGGTCACTGAATCAATTCATCTCAAAGAAGGTCTTCCTCACCTGCAATGTCCCTCCACCCTCCCAAGCATGACGTCCCTCTCCAAGGACTGGTCCCTCCTTGCAACATGTCCAAACTTTGTCGGACAAAGCTTCAGAATCCTTGCCTCCAAGGAGCAGCCTGGTTTAACACTCTCTAGGATGAACCTGTTCATTTTCTTAGCAGTCCATTGTATATTCAATACTCTTCTCCAACACCACAGCTCAAAGGCATCAATTCTCCTTCTATTGTCCCTAGTAATTGCCCAGCTCTCTGAAGCATAGCAAGTGATTGCAAAGACCATAGACTGTATCAAGTGTACCTTAATTTCCAGAGTGACATCATTGCTCCTCAGTACTTTGGAGATACTACCACTATGAAAAAAGAATAGGTTTGTTTACATTAAAAAAGGAGGGGGGGAAACCATTAATGGGTATGACATTCTTGGACTGTTGAACATGACCATCCATCCCCAGCAAGCAGGCCAACATGATCTTCTGTATGTCTGTGTGATTTTAGTAAAAGTATACAGAAAAGCTAGAATTTTCATTCATTCATTGATACGCATTTCCCTCCCTCTCTTTTCCCAGTTCCCTTTGTAATACATGCCTTGCTCCAGATTGTTTTCACACATATGTCTAAACATCCACTCCTTTAAGATAGTCAGTCCTTCCCTTCATCTATTTCAGTTCATTTATTTATCCATTCTTTTCATGCCCACTTCCCTGCCCTATACTATTCTGTTTTTGTAACAGTGACTTTATTTGTCCTTCTGTAACTGAAACATTACACTCACATAATGTCTTCCAGACTTGTCCATGTTGTATAGTGTTTTACAAGTTCATTGTTTTTCAGTGCTACATTTCACTGTGTGACTGTACCAGTTTTTGTATCCATTTGTTTGTCGATGGGCACTTAAGAGGCTTTTGTCTCTTCTCCATTGTGACTAATACTCCAGTAAACATGGGTGTGTATTTATCAGTTTGTATCACAGCTTTGGTTTCTTTAGGGTATATTCCCAGTATAGTTCTACACCAGGCTGCCTTTCATAGTGCTTGTATCATTTTATAGTCTCACCAAGAGTAAATGAAAGTTCCAACCGCTCCAGCATTTGTTATTTGCTGTCCTGTTGAATTTAGCTATTGTTGTTGGGGTGATATGATATCTCATTGTTGTTTTGATTTGCATCTCTCTGTTGTTGTTAAGTGTCGTTGAGCTGAGTACGACCCAAAATGACCCTATGAACAACAGATCTGAATTCCATCCTATCTTTTGACATCACCTGACACACAAAGCCCAGTGTAGCAGTCACCGTGTCAATCCAACTGATTGAGAATCATCCTCTCCTTTGCCAACCCTCCACCTTTCTGAACATCATGTCTCTCTCCAAGGAATAGCCCCGCCTAGCAACATGCCTAAAGTATGTAAGGTGAAGCCCATCATCACTAAACAACATGCTGGCTGCACTTTCTCCAAGACATATTTGTTTGTTCTTTTGGCAGTTCATGGAATGCCCAGCACTTTTCTCCAACACCATAGCTCAAATGCATCAATACTTATTCTTTCATCTCTATTCATTACCCAGCTCTCAGATGTATAGCAAATGGTTGGAAACACCATGTCCTGATCAGATATACACCCTAGTCCTTAAATTGACATCATTAATCCTCAATAATTTGGAGAAGTCCCTAATTAAACTTTCACACCTCCTAATTTCCTGACTGCTAGTACCAAGAATGTTAATTGTAGATCCAAGTGAAATGAAGCTGTTGACAGTTTCAATCTATTCTCCATCTATCATGATGTTGCCTATCTGTCCAGTGATAAGAATCTTTGTCTTCTTGACATTGAGATATAATCCATAATCCATATTTATGGCTATATTCTTGGATCTTCTGCAATAAGTGCTTCAAGTCCCCCTCACTTAAAGCAAGCAGGGTTGTGTCATCTGCTTAACACAGGTTATTGATGAGTTTCCCTCTGATCCTGATGCCACATTCTTCATGGAATCCAGCTTCTCAGGTAATTTGCTCAGCATACAGATTGAATTGGTGTGAAGAGAGAATAGAACCCTGAAGTACTTCCTTCCTAACTTTGAACCATGTAGTTTTCCCTTGCTCTGTTCACACAACAGTCTCTTGGTCTAAGTATAGATTTCGCATGAGCACAACTAAGCACTCTGGGATTCCTATTCTCAAGGTTAACCACAATTTGCTGTGATCCACACAGTCAAATGCCTTTGCACAGTCAGAAAAGCACAAATAAACATTCTTCTTATATTCTTTACTTTTAGCCAGGATCCATCTGACATCAGCAATGATATCCCTGGTGCCAAGACCTCTTCTGGGTCCTGCTTGAATGTTTGAAAATTCTCTATATATTTACTTTTCTAGTCATTTTTTAATGATCTTCAGCAGTATTTTGCTTGCATTTGATGTTGTTGTTAAATGCCGTAAGTGACACGTAGTGACCCTATGAACAAAAGACTTGAACACTTGTATAACTTTCTTCGTTTCTCCAAGTTCATAGAGTTTCCAGAGGCAAGCTACTTTGGAAGTGAATGCCACCCCTGCTTTCACGCCTGTTTCAATCATGGAGCTCCACCAAACACTGTCCACCATAGGTAGTCATTATCACATTTGACACATCAGAGTCACAGTGTTTAGCATTACAGCAAACACGTGTTAACTCTGTACAGCAAATGGGCAGACTAGTGCTATACCACTTAGAATAATGTTTAACCAAAAACAATTAAAACCAGGCCTGAGGGCTGCAGATTAAAATCACCCACCTTTAGCTTGGTAGCATCACTTTCTGTCCATTAGGCCAACAGAGCTCTCTCTATTTACATGTGATATCAATGACACTATTCAATAGTTTCTATGTTCTGTTGGATTATCTTTATTGGGAATGGGAACAAATATGGGCCTCTTCTAATTCACTTGCCAGACAACTGTCCTACAAATTTCCTGGCATAGACTGATGAGCACATCCAGGGCTACATATGTTAATGGAAAAAGTCAATTGATATTCCATCAATTCCTTGGGCCTTCTCTTTTGCCAATACCTTCAATGTAGCTTCCACTTCCTTCCTCATTACCAATGGTTCCTGCTCATATGGTCCTTCTGAAATGTTTCCGTGTCAGTCAGTCCTTTTAGGTAGAGTGATTCTGTATATTCCCTCTATCTTCTTTTGCTTTCTGGGTCATTCAATATATTGCCCATAGCATCTTTCAATATTGTGACTCGAGGCTTAATTTTGTTATTCAGTTCTCTCAGCTTGAGAAATGCAGAGCAGGTTCTTCCTTTTTTATTCTCCAATTCTAGCTCTCTTCACATGTCATTATAATACTTTACATTGTCTTCTCAAGTACCCTTGGAAATCTTCTGTTCAGCTCTTTTTACTTAATGCCAAAGTAAAAGAACATACATCTCTCTAACAACTAGGGATTTTTAACATCAAACCAACACTATCCTGAGTTTGGGAGGAGAAGTCCAGAGAAGACACAGGAGCAGAAGAGATCAACACATACATAAGGACTGGGGACTTGATTATGATAGAAAGAATGTCCGCTAATGCAAAAGCTATGTCTACTCTCATCATCTGGGACTGTCACATCATGTCTCAAACCCATGAATCTAAGACAGCAGTAAATGGCTGGCTGGGCTGAGGAACATTCAGGGAATGCACAGACCCCATCTACACCAGCATACACTATCTGAAACAGTTTAGTAAGTCCCTAAGATCCCACCTTGTGGTCCTGCTCCACAGCTAACTATGCCCAATACCAGTCTAACAACTTTGGCTAACACTCACCTCTGGCCACAGGTGAAAATTTAAAGGCAGAGTTGTTGGTTGTTGTTAGGTGCCGTCGAGTGGTATACAATTCATAACGCCCCTATGAACAGAAGCCCTGCCACTCCTGCTTCCAAGCTTGTTTTAATTGGGAGAATAGTACAGAGAAATACTGAGTGGCAGAGAGACTTCAATTTATAACCATTGTTATTATGTGCCATCAAGTTAACTACAACTGATGGTGTCCAAATGCAAAATAGCGCTGAACCCTGCTCTATCCTGAGCCAATATTACTGTCTCTGACACACATACTCTTATTGCCTCATCTCAATCCGAAGTCTTTATCTCCTGCACTGTACCTTCACCCTTACAAGCATGAAGTTCTTTTTCAAACACTGGCTCCTCCTGGCAACATGGCCAAAGTATGTGAGTTGGAGCCTCAAAAATCTTTGTCTCCAAGGAGAAGCTTGGTTTATCCTCTCCAAGATATATCTGTTAGTTCTCTTGTCATTTCATGGTATGTTCAATACTCTTCTCGAGGACCATTGCTCAAAGACATTGATTTTTCCTCTGTCATCTTTGGTCATCTATACATGTATACATCTCTGATGCATAGCAAGTAATAAGAGCATGGCCTGGATCAGGTGCATCTTAGTCTCTAGTTAGACATTATTGCTCTTCAGCACTCTGGAGAGATCTCAGACAACATATTTTCCTAATGCAATTCACAGAGAGCTCCCAATTCACAGAAACTTAGAGATTCAGAAACCCAGTGATCAAACAAATATGCTCTATAGATCAGCAGAGATGGAAAAAAAATCCCATCTGCAAGGGGTATCAGGGAAAGGCAACAATTCTACAGCCTCTCCAGTGGGCCTATTCTTGTACCACTCTCATTACAGACTCCACTGGAAACTGTAATTGAGGGCCCACCTACTCCATCAGAGAAAAATTCATTACAAGCTCAACCTACCAACATTAGACAGCAACCACCACCAACTACCCCTCCTATTGTCAGCACTGCACAGACAGTGAACAGACAATTAAACATGCACTATATTTGCTATCATAGCTATGTCAAGGAAAGAAAGGGAGGCTAAATAACATATATAGTAACAATGTTCCAGAAGCAGCAAATGACATTGAACATCATAAAAAAAAACAACCCAAAGTATCAATAAATAAAAGTGATCAAAACACTGAGCCAATGGATCTCCCAGAGGAGGAAAGGCTGATGGAATTCTCTGAGAAGAAATTCAGAAGAATGATGCTCAATTTTAAAAAAAAGGAAGAAAAATATGAATAATTGAAGAAAGCCACAAGCAAAATGTTAGAGGACTTTTTAAATCCAATAAAAGACCAAATAGATAAAACCAACGGGATTATTAGAAGTCATAGGAAAACAAGAAACTGTAAACCAAAATACTAAGACTAACAAAATTGAAGAAATAGAATACTTATCAGTGAAACAAAAGACACATCTTCAACACTAATAAACTAAATGAAAAAGAAGAAACAAAGAGGAAGAAAAATAAAGGAAGTATAATATGGATAGCATCAAGAGAAACAACACATGTGATTGGAATTCCAGAATAGGAAGATGGGGGAAAAGTACTGAGAGAATTGTGGAACAGTTACTAGAGGAAAACGTTCCAGGTACCATGAAAAAGGAAATACATGCATATATGTACACAAAAGGGAGCTCTGGTGGCCTAGTGGCAAGAAATTGTGCTGCAATCCCGAAGGCACACGGTTCAAGGACACCAGCAGCTCTCTGGGAGAAGGGTGAACAATCTCCTCCAGTGTGATTAACTGCATCTGAAAACCCACTGGAGAGTCAGCTATGGGTCGGTTCTGATTCTACAGTACATAACAACATATATACACCTCTATCTATATCTATCTGCATCTATATCTCTATCTATATATCTCTATCTCTCTTTTTATATTTTCATCCAAGAAGCTGGTTGAACCCCAAAACAGAATAGACACCAAAATAAAATAAGACATATCATAGTAGAATTCTCCAAAATCAGAGACAAGAATAGAATACTGAAAGCAGCTCAAGTGAAACAAAGCTTCTGACAAACATAGTCAATAAGATTAAGCTCCAACTTCTCAACAGAAACCGCATGAGGAAGAAGAAAATGGGATGGCATATATAAAACTATGAAAGAAAATAAGTAGTAACTGAGAATACTACACCAAGAAAAACTTTTAATCAAACATGGCAGGAAAATTAGTATATTCTCAGAAAAGTAGAAAGTAAGGAATTTGTGAAAATAAGACAAGTTTTATAAGAAATATTAAAGGGAGTCCCACACAGAGAGACAGTTGGAGTTCCTGTCTGAAGTAACTGGATTCTGGAA
>NW_006399769.1:14839670-14853918 GCF_000299155.1 Elephantulus edwardii
AAACTAAAGCTGTGAACCATCTCAATCTCTTCACCATCCATCCTGATGCTGCCCATTGGCCCAGTGGTACTCCACCAAATATTCTGCAGAATAGACACATGTTAAGCCACAAAGCAAGCTTCAATAAATTAAAAAAACACTGAAATATTACAAAGTATCTTCTCAGACCATAATGCTATCAAGTTAGAAATCAACAACAAGAGAACTAAAGAGATCAATTCGTATACTTGGAAGCTTTGTAACAATTTGCTTGATGACTCTTGTGTAATAAAAGAAGTAAAACTTAAAAATGCCTTAAAATGAACGAAACACAATATACTAGTACCTTTGAAATACAATAATAGCAATACTCAGAGGTTAGTGCATAGTAATGAGCAAACATATCAGAAAGGAAGACAGAATTAAAGTCAACTACTAACTCAGTTGTTGTTGTTGTTGTTGACTGTCTTCGAGTACAGCACGACACATAGCGACCCTATAAACAAAAGGCCTGAAACCCCTCTACAATAATTGACATTTATTAAAGTTCATAGAGTTTCCGGAGGCAAGTTGTGTAGGAAGTGGCTGCCACTCCTGTTTCCAGTATCTTCAACAAATAAAAAAGAATAACAGGCAATTTCCACAACCCCTAAAAGAAAAAGAACAGTACAGAGAAGGCACAAATAAAGTAGAAAACAGATAAACAGTTGAAACAATCAACAAAACTAGGAGCTGGTTCTTCAAAAAGGTCAATAAAATCAACCAATTGAAAAACCTAACAAATAAAAATAAAACCAAATAACTTGAATAAGAAATTAAATATGTGATGTCACAACAGAATTAAATGAAATAAAAACATATGATAATGGAGTATTATAAAGTGTTATACTCCAACAAATCTTAAAATCTATAGGAAATGGGCAAATTCTTAGAAATGCACACTTTATCCAAATTAACATAGAGTAAAATAGAACACTTGAATAGATCAATCACAAAAGAAGACATTGAACAGTTCATAAAAAAACAAACAACAAACAAACAAACAAAAAAACCAGTGGGGGAGAAAAGTCCTGAACCAGACGTCTTCACAGGTGAAGTCTACTGAACCTTCAGAGAAGAACTGTCAGTAACCCCACTTAAATTATTTCAGATTCTAGAAAAAGTAACACTCCCAGATTAATTCTATGAAGCAAGCATAACTCTCATCCTAAAGCCAGATAAAGACACCAACAAAAAAAAAGAAAATTATAGACCAATATCCCTCGTGAACACAGATGCAAAATTCCTCAACAAAATCTTAGCCAATAAGATGCAAAAGAATAAATTAAATCATCATCATTATCAATTGGAATTTATAAGCCTGCAAGAATGGTTCAAAATAAGAAAAACAGTCAATGTCATTCTCCACACCAATAAAACAAAGGACAACCAGATAATCATCTCAATAGGTACAGAGTAAACTTTTGAAAAATCCAACATGATTTTCTGAGTAATACTCAACAAATTAGAAATAGAGAAGAATTTATTTAACACGGTTAAGAGCATCTACGCTAAACCAATAGACAATATCATCCTCAATGGAGTAAAGGCATCCTTCATAAACAGGCAAAGACTCCCACTATCATCACTCATTCAGCATTGCACTCAAAGTCCTAGGAAGAGCAATGAAGAAATAAGAACCATCCAAGTGCAAAGAGGCAGCAATGCCCTCCCCAGAACCTTCCCACATAGGAAGAGGGACAGTTAGTTCTATTTGGTGCAAAGTGGTGATTGCCAAATAAAAACCAGACTATCCAGTTAAATTTGGCTTTCAGGTAAGTAACAAATTATAGACTAAGTATGTTCCAAATAGTGCATACTATTTGTATAGTGCAAATAGGACATACTTATACTAAGAAAATGATTTCTTTTTGATCTGAAATCCAAATGAAATGTGACCTCTTAGATTTTGACTTGACAAGTCTGACAGTCCTAGAGGAAATATTTCCCTCCCTGGTATAAGGATTAATCTCTCTACATCATCTGAATAAGAACCTCCGTGGAGGGAAGCTTCAAAATTACCAATCATCACCTTAAATTTCTCCGTGTGGAAAGTGAGGCAAAACAGAGATACTGCAATAACTAACCCATGGCCACACTGCCAATTAATGGCAACCAGAGAATGAAACGTGCTCCCAGGTTCTACTACAGTGTCCTTTCCCCTCAGTCACCTAAGCTTCTTCTGTCCATTGGCTCACTAGATCCTGAATTGCATGAAAATTCCCTACAGGCCAAAAGGGTGGGGTTTTAAAAAATATCTTCTCCCAATGCCTAATACTATGCTTTACAAGCCCTGGCAGTGCAATTGATTTTGGGATTGGAAGGCCAGGTGGCTAAATTACCTAGGTAGCTGCCATCACTCTCTACTTCACTCACAACTTCTATTTTGTGGGCCTGTGAGCTTTGGGGGTTTTTTTTTGGCTGTTTACTAGGAGGCTGGCACAGTTCTTTAGCCAGGTGTGAAAATTGTCCTAACCCTCCTGAGAGCCTATGAAGTATGGTTTTCTGAATAATACACCACCTTTGTGAATGAATCTTTTGATGAGATAATGGGTT
The DNA here is from genome assembly GCF_000299155.1 of Elephantulus edwardii. Lineage (NCBI taxonomy): Eukaryota > Metazoa > Chordata > Mammalia > Macroscelidea > Macroscelididae > Elephantulus > Elephantulus edwardii. The sequence goes on from NW_006399769.1 coordinate 14,842,245, forward strand.
CAAGGAAAACACAGCTGGGGCCAGGGCACTTGCATGAAAAGCAGTCTAATTTTAATCAGGACCTCCACTTTTCTCTATAGTGAATCTTGGACCAGGGCTGCCAGTAAAGGATCAACTGGACTTCAAGATTTCTTTCTCTCTTTTCCCCTGCCTCCCTCTTGTGGACAAGTAAGCAAGTAGTTAGTACAATGGACAAAGGGTGAGAAGAGTCCTCCAGAGCAGGTATGCATTAACGGACTGATGATGCCTTTGACACACGTGTCTTCTTTCAGGCCAGCCCTGTACAAATGATATGGCAGGAGGGCTTGATGGCCCTGTCTCTTCTCAAACTCTCACCGCCTTACTCTTTCCCAGATCCCCAGGACTCTGAGTGTGCCCTTCCCACTACAACCAGCTCCATGTCTGCAGCTTCACAGCCTGTGATTCTAGGAATCTCAGTGCCCCAGGCAAGTAACTTCTTGCTTCCCTAGAGAACAGACCATATCATTCCAATTAGAAGAGACTACATTCTCCATGCAAGGTACTGGGAAACTTAATGATGACTGTAAATATACTTATTCGCTTAGTAAAGCATATTGTCCTTTTGCTAAATATTTAACATACTGTGCCTTATTTACATTCCTATCAAACCAATCAGGAAACTATTGTTCCTTTTTCTCTCCTTTACAAATGAAGAAACTGAGGTTTAGAATATTAGATAATTCACTTAAGCTTTTACACTAGCCCACAGAACTGGTATTCAGGCTCAGGAAGTCGAGTTTTAGATAGCACTGCACAATAATGTGAATACTGGGCACATGCTGTACCTGTGAACCCGTTTTATTGATTACCAGAAGACTACCGCAAGCAGCAACATGCAAGTAACCCCAGTACAGTAAACTAATGGACGTGTGTGTGTGTGTGTGTGTGTGTGTGTGTGTGTCCCATAAAACAAACAGCAGCACAGCAATGTGAAAGTCACTCCAGTATAGCAAACAGACAAGTGCTGTACACATAAAAGCAAAGTATAAAACAAACAAATATACAAATATAAAATAAACATGAAGGCTGTGAGGAAATAAAAAATAAACATTTTTGCCTTGGAACAGTCTACCTGCCAGCCAATAGGATTGGAGTTGGATGTCTAGTCAGGTCAGAATTTCTGCTCATCTGAGTGGTGACCAAGGCGATGAGATGTGAGCCTGCTGAAGGGTAACACCTCTTCTGGTCTGGGGAATGTCAAGGGTCTGTCAGGGGTTGGAGCACTCAGCCTGGGGCAGAGTTTCTGCTGGCCTCAGAGGAGGCTGGGCTATTCAGCCTGGTTAGAAATGGTGTCGTTGCCAATCGAGGGGATGGATGCAGGCAGGATACCCAGCCAGAGATAGCTAGCATAAAGAGGGAGTCACTGCTGATCTGACATGGCCAAGAGTGGACAAATAATGGCTGTGGGCTATGTTGAGTAAGGGTGTCCAGTAAGAGAAAAGGCCCAGTCAGAGCAGGTGCCTCCACTAATCCAGAGCTGATTGTGGGCCAGATGTGGCACAGTCTACAAGCTCCAGGAAGACTGCTGTGAGAGCTTTTAGCTCCATGTACAAAATGGTATGAGCGTGATTTGAGGTAAAACAGGGGGCTGGAGGGACCACACGGCCTGCCAACTGGTGAACAAAGGGGGAGTACCAAGGACAAAGGGAGAGGCTGGATTTTTTCCCCACTACTGTGGGTAAGTCAACCGCCACCACCCTCCTGCATTCCTGGTTCTGATCCCATGTGGATAATTGTTCACAGCAACTGTGCTGTGCTGTGTTCTCTTACTCTCATTATTCAATGTTTCAAATCAGTTTCTTCCTTCAGTCATATTTTAAGTACTTCCTCACTTTTTTTCTTTTTTATTAACGAGATGCTATTTATTTCACTGCCATTTGCTGTTGCTGTTGTTAAAAAATATTTATTATATTTTTATTCATTGTTGAACATTTTCTTCTGCCCTTCCCCTCTCCAGCACACCCTGCAATGTACCCCTTGTTTGGGATGGCTCTTGTACTTCTTATACATAATAATATATTATTTACCCTCTCCTCATATTTCTTTGAACAGTTCTTTTCCTCGTCTGTTCTAATCTAGTATTCATTTTCTATCCGCTCTTTCCCCATTCCCTCCCCAAAGCCTCCCCATGTCTGTCATCTTTTATTTTTAAACTGTGTGTTGAACAACCATGTCTGTATCTGTAATTCTTGTTTCCTAGAGTTGTCAGCGTAGAGGTTTTGAATTGCCATTTATTTTGTCTGCCGTCTTTAAAAAACATTATATGCATGAACCTCCCATGACATACCACACACTAAACAGACTAACTATACCTACTCAAAGAGTCAATGGAGAAGCTAATTATTCCTGATCAAAACAAGCCCAGGAAGGAGCTCACTATGGAACAGGCCATTGACTTTCTTATGTGCAAGCTCTGATTGAAGCTGAAGAAAATTAAAGCAAATCCATTAGAACTAAAATATGACTTTAAGTCTATTTCAGTTGAATTTAAAAACAATCTCAAGAATAGATTCAATGCATTGAACACTAATGAGCAAAGATCAGATGATTTGTGGAATGACATCAAGGACAATAAAAGTAAAGGTCATCGAAAAGACACGAAAGACAGAAAAGACCAAAATGGATCTCTGAAGAGACTCTGAAATTTACACTTGAACAGGGAGGCCAAAACATCATTTCTTCCAATGCTGAAATAAGAGAAATGAACAGAAGATTTCAATGGGCTTGAGAAGACAAAAGTATAGTATTGTAGTAAAATGTGCAAGGAGCTAAAATTAGAAATTCAAAAGTGAAGAACCCATTCAACATATCTCAAACTGAAAGAACTGAAGAAAAATTCAAGCCTCAAGTTACAATATTGAATGATTCTGTGGACAAAATCTTGAATGGTATTGGAAGCATAAAAAGAAGTAATACACAGAGTCACTGTACCAGAAAGAATTGATAAACACTGAATCATTTCAGAAAGCAGCAAATGATCAAGAACTAAGAGTACTGAAAGAAGGCTCCATCCCTGGAATTGATAGGATACCAATTGAGGCATTTCAGGAAACTGATGCAAACTTGGATGTGCTCACCAGCCTATGCCAAGAAATTTGGAATGCAGCTACCTAATTAACTGATTGGAAGAGATCCATATTGGTTCCCATTTTAAAAATAAAAATGGCACCACAGCAAGATAAAGATAAACAACACAACTGAAAAATGGGCACAGGATATGAACAGACACTTCGTCAGAGAAGACATTCATATGACAAACAAATACATGAAGAAATGTTCAAAATCCCTAGCTCTAAGACAGATGCAAATCAAAACAACTATGAGATATCATCTCCCCCCAGTTAAGAACAGCAAAATTTAACAGAACAGCAAACATCAAATGCTGGCAAGGTTGTGGAGAAACTGGAACCTTTATTCACTGTTGGTGGGAGTGAAAAATGGTGTAACCACTATGGAAGATTGGATGGTGCTTTCTCAAAAGGTTGCAAATATAAATACCATTTGGCCCAGCAATTCTACTACTGGGAATATACCCCAAAGAAACCATAACTGCCACCCAAGCAGATATATGTACACCAATGTTTATTGTGATTTTGTTCACAATAGCAAAGAGCTGGAAACAACCCAAGTGTTCATCAACAAATGAATGGATAGAGAAGCTGTGGTATAGTCACACAATGGAATACTATGCTGCATTGAAAACCAAGGAACTCATGCAATATTATTCAAAATGGATGACCCTGGAGGACATTATGCTGAGTGAAATATCTCAATCACAAAAGAGCAAATATTGCATAAGTCCTCTCTTGTAAAATGGGACTGACATCAGGGTTGAGGGAAAACAGAAAAGGAGGGGAGGAATGATGTATATTACATTGAAACAGATGAGGGAGAGAACTGTTCAAAAGGGATAAATGAATGGTTATTCTTGTCATTATGGAATTTCAGAGTGAAGTCTGCATAGTCGAGTGGACTTGGGGGCGGAGATTACATGACAATGAAACAATTATTCTCTTTCTTTTCTAGGAGAAGAGTGAATTGGGGGAAGGGGTGAGCAGGAAGGGAAAAGCACAACAATGAATGACTGTAAACCCTAATCTCTGTAAACTTTCAATTAAAGTAATTAAAAAAAAGTATCACACAGAATGTGGAATTTTTTTAGTAATATCATGAATATTTCATGCAAGTAAAATCTTGCTGAATTATTTAAAAAAAATGACTGGACTAGTACATCATCAGAGAATTAACTGACAGAAATTCAAGCTGGATTCAGAAAAGGCCATGCCACAAGAGACACCATTGCTGATGTCGGATGGAGCTATGCTGAAAACAGAGAGTACTAGAAAGATTTTACTTGTATTTGATTGACTATGCAAAGGTATTTGACTACATCATAACAAATTAGGAATAATATTGAGAAAAATAAGAAGCATAGAATATTTAATTGTACTCATGAAAAACCTAGACCAAGACTAAAAAGCAGTTGTCTGAACATAGCAAGGAAACATTACTGTTGTTGTTTTTAAGTGCCGTCAATTTGTAGGTGACTCACAGCGATCCTATGAACAAAAAACCTGAACACTTGTATAACTTTCTTCGTTTCTCCAAGTTCATAGAGTTTCCAGAGGCAAGCTATTTCAGAATTGGATGCCATTCCTGCTTCCAAGCTTCTTTTAATTGAGAAGCTTCACCAAACACTGTCCACCATGGGTAACCAGTATTGTATTTGACACATCAGTGTCACAGTGTTTGCATCACAGCAACCACGAGTTACTTCTGCACAGCAAATGGACAGACCAGTACTATACCTCTTAGAATAATGTTTGACCAAAACCAATTAAAACCAGGCCTGAAGGCTGCAGATAAAAATCACCCACCTTTGGCTTGGTAGCATAACATAGTTTATCATCAGGAAAGGTGTGCATCTCTATACCTATCCAATCTGTATGCTGAGCGAATAATTTGAGAAACTGGACTATATAAAGAAGAATCCAGCACCAGAATTGGAGGAAGACTTATCAAGAACCTGTGTTATGCAGATAACACAATCTTGCTTGCAGAAAATTGTAAATACCTGCAGCATTTACTGTAGAAATCAATGACTACAGCCTTTGATCTTCTATAGGGATTACATCTCAGTATCAAGAAAATAATATCCTCATCACTGCACCAATAAGCAATATCATGACAGATGAAGGGAAAAGTGGAAGCTATCAATGATTTCATTTCATTTGGCTCCACAATCAACAGGCAAGAAATCCATGTTAGCAAAAGGCAAGAAATCGAAAGACGTGTTGCACTGGCAACATATCCTGTCAAGGACCTCTCAAAAGTGCTGAAGACTAGATATTGAGTTTAAGGATGAAGTGTTTCATCCAAGCCACAGTATTTTCAGTTGCTTAGTATGCATCTGAAAGTTGAACAGTGAATAAAGATGGTCATGGAAGAATTGATGTCTTTAAATTGTAATGTTGGCAAAAAATATTAACTAGCTTGTGAACTACAAAAAGAATAAATCTATCTTGGAGGAAGTACAACCAAGGTGTGTCTTAGAAGTAAGCATCATGAAGCTCCAGCTCACTTTTGTGAGGATAGTTTTGTCGGGAGGAACTATTCCTTGGAAAAAGCCATCGTGCTGGTCAAAGAAAGGAAAGACTCTCAGCAAGATGGATCGGCCCAGTGACCGGAACAATGGGCTTGAGCGTGTCAGGACTCCTGAAGATTACACAGAATAGGGCACAGTTCTGACTTATTCAAAAGGTTGTGAAAAGTCATAGTTGAAAATAAAAATGATATTTAAAAAAAAAGTCATAGTCTTGACAGCACATGACAACGATTGGAGGTTACTACCGACTTTGGTCAGATGCAAAATCACTAGCGACTGTAGAAATGTTCTGTGATGTCCGATGTAGTAGCCTCAAGGAACAGGCAGCTAGTAAGCACTTAAAATGTGGCTATAGCAACTGAGGAATTAAATTTTTAATTTAGTTCATTTTAACTACTTTAATTTTAAATAGCCAACGTGTCCATTGCTCTATTGAGTAGTACTGCCCACAATTTAATCACTGCTATTTCAGTCTCCTGCTTATACACATACACACACACATACTCTAAATGGATTGGGGAGCTCTTTTGTTTACATCACTCCCTGGGCCCTTACTCAACATACTTTTAAGCTAGACCTTGACTAGTAGCTTATTTTATTATCTTCTTTGATGCAATAAAGCAAGGGAAAATGAATCAATGATATGAAAGATATGAGCTCTTATCCTTGCTCTGCTATTACCATGTCACATAACTTCACCAGATCTCAGGTTCTGCCTCTACACAAGGACAGAGCTGTATTCCATGTCCTCAAAGGTCACTTTCAACTCTAGCATTCCACAATCTGAAAGTGCCCCTCATACGTCTTTCCTGTTCCCAAGGTGGCACGTGGAAAACAGGAGCCCCAGGTGATGAGTCTGGCACCAACAGTGATTACCTGGAGGAACAGTCAGCAAGCATGCCTGATTGTGCACATCCAACCCCCTGCAATATATGGGGTTCTTTTTTTAGAACCCTAATCAGGGACTTAATTTACATAATTAACATCTTTAGGAATAATTGCAAATGACACATCTGTTCACCATCGCCCCCTCCTTGACAAACTGTGTGTTATAAACACAGTTTCTCCAGCTCTGTAAACACTTGGTGCTTGTCCTTGCTTGTTGTTCTAGACCCTTGCCACCTTGGGCTGGTGATGATACTGTATGTTCTCCACTTGCTTGATCCCATCCCTTCTGCCATGATGCTCAAACCAGATAAGGACCTGCTTATAGCAGATGTCCATTTCCACCAGTGAAAGAGGAGGGGTTCTTAACTTTGACTCCTTAACCCAACGCTTCAGAGGAACCATGAAATTATACAATCTTCTGGGTAAATATGTTAGCAGACATTTTGGTAGGAGAACATCCATGGCAAGTTTCAAATAAATATCCCTCACTTCCAAAAAACAATTGAGAAATCTAAATAATTACTTTTAGAGAACAGAACCATGGACGTAAGTGCCACCTTATATATAATGCCACCAGAAGGCTCTCTAGGTCTGTGCTTTTCAAACTTTACTGATCATATAAATTACTTTGTGCCCTCGTTAAAAAAGTAGATTCTGATTCAATAGGCTTGGGGTGGACCCCAAATTTTGTCAGTGATCCACCAAACACAGAGTAACAAGACTCTTGGCCAAAGATATTTTAATATCATTTTCCTTCCCATGGCTCTCTATGCCATGCAGCTACCTACCACAATATTTCATTTCCTGTGAGATATAGCTCAGGGTCTTTTTGATTCCTAATGAAGGCTTCCTCCTTGCTTCCCTGTTTTAATGAACTAGGCCAAACAGCATAGTGACCTCAAGGGCCCTTTTAGCTTTCTTCCTTAAGATCTAGGTGAGCTATAGGCTCAAGCAATCTGCTCATTAGTTTCCTTTCCACTCAGCCCCAGAGGCCCATCTTGGTCTTCAGAATGAGGCTGCTCCCATAAAAAGCGTATCTAGCTCAAGTATAACGTAGACAAAATAAGTTACTGCATTCATGTACCTAAATTTAAAATATCTTCTTTCACACACTAAAGGATTTGCATCCCTCATAATGGATTACAGAAAACATGTGACAGATGATGCTTGTTTTGAACCAAAAGCGTGGGAATCTACAGAGATGAGGCTGTGAGTGGTTTACATGGGACAAGTGGCCACAAGAAAGAGTAAATACCTCATCATTAGTTTTATTCCAGCAGAACAACTGTCAGAGATGTTGTACAGTGATTCCTGGATCACATGCTGTAATAGATGGGAAAATAAGGCCACAATACTTTATAGTGACTCTTGTTTCTCCATCTCAAATCCGATTTGGCTTTGTGAGTTGTTTTGACCAATATAATGTAGTAGACTTAAATTGCACAATTTCTGGAGGCTAGACCTCAGGAAAATTTGTCTTTCTCCCTTTACTAACTCAGAGTATAACCCTGGACCACACAGACTAGACTACAAAAAAGAACCAAGACATCCTCATCAGCTGACAGTATCAACTGCCGGAAATGTAAGGGAGGCTATATTGGATCCTCCGGTTCAAACTTACAGCATGAATGAACCAGGCAGAAATATTATAAAAACTACCACCCCTGACCCATAGAACTGTGAGGAGGGGGAGGATAAGTAATTCTTATTTAAAGCCACTAGGTTTTAGATGGGTTGGAATATAACAGTAAATAACTGAAAGAGATGGAATAATGAACTACAGAATGCCCAAAGTCTCTTCAAGCATGATTCTATTCTGCTTTGCTTTGTTCTGGTTTTAAGAAAGATTGAAAGATTTGATTAAAACTTCATCAGGTTTTGCTTCTATTCATGTATGTGTTTGGTCTATATTATCTCAGGATTATGAGAAAGTAAACTTTGGTTCCTAAAAGCAATACACTTGTTGTATTTGTGTTACAGAAGAACGAGGTAACCAAAATAAACTAGTAAAATTTTAAAACGTCTACCTTATAATCCAGGAATTCCACTGTTAGGTAAAAATCCTCATGCATGCACTTGAGATAACTTAAACAGTAATAGATATTGCAGTATTGTTTGTTGCAGAGAAAACATGTTTAGTAATAGGATAAAGATAAATAAATGCCAGGTTATTCACAAGTAAAACAATACGGAAACTAAAATAATGTCAACAGATCCATTAGTGTTGTTGTTGTTGTTGTTCTTGTTATTTGCCTTCAAGTCACTTGTGACTCACAGCGACCCTTTGTACAAGAGCCCTAAATCCTGCTCTGTCCTGTGCCAACCTCACTGTCTCTGACACACCTATTCCCATCACCCCAATCATTGAATCGATCCATCTCATCGAGGGTCTTCCTCTCCTGCGCCGTCCCTCCACCCTTAAAAACATGATGTCCCCCTCCAAGGACTGGTCCCTCCTTGCAACATGCCCAAACTATGTCAGACAAAGCCTCAGAATCCTTGACTCCAAGGAGCATTCCAGCTTCACCTTCTCAAGGACAAACCTGTTTGTTCTCCTAGCAGTCCATGGTATATTCAACACTCTTCTCCAGACCACAGCTCAAAGGCATCAATTCTCTTTCTATCATCCCTAGTCACTGTCCAGCTCTCTGATGCATAGCACGCAATTGCAAAGACTATAGCCTGGACCAGGCGCACCTTAGTCTCCAGTCTGACGTCGTTGCTCTTCAGTACTCTTGAGAGGTACCTCACAGCTAACTTTCCCAGTGCAATTCGTCTCTCGATTTCCTGGCTGCTGGTACCAAGAGTGTTGACTGTGAAACCAAGTAAACTAAAACTGAACAATCTCAATCTCTTCACCATACATTATGATGCTGGCAATTGGCCCAGTGGTTAGAATCTTTGTTTTCTTGATATCGAGTTTTAATCTGTATTGTACACTACAGTCCTTGACCTTCACCAAGCACTTCAGATTCTCCTCAGTTTTGGCAAGCAAGGTTGTGTCATCTGCATAACGTGGGTTGTTGATGACTCTTCCACCAATCCTGATGCCACATTCCTCTTTGTACAGCCCAGCATCCCAAATGATCTGTTCTATCAGTTATATTTTAATTGGGTAAATGCCTTTCATCTACTCTTTTCTGTAAAATGCTTGTCTGTCCAAATTAAGACAGACTAGGAAGAAGGATTGGCCATCCACTTCCGAAATAACAGGCTTTCAAAAATCTTATGTACAATAGAGCACACTTAGACTAGGAGACATGGCAACTGAGGCTGAGATCTTAGATATGGAAACACAAAGAAGGAGGAGCACTGTAAGCAGACACTAGTGATTGGAATGTGGAATGTGAGAAGCTGAATGATGAATGTAGGAAAATTGGAAATGGGTAAGACAGAAATGGAATGCATAAGTATTGACATACTAGGTATTGGTGAAATGAGATGGCTTGGCATGAGACATTTTGAATCAGATGATCATATGATCTACTATGCTGGGGATGAAAAGGTGAGGGGGGAAATGGGGTTGCTTTCATTAATGAAAACAGTCATTTCTAGATCTATCATGAAATACAGTGTGGTGAGTGACAGGATAATATCCATACACATACAAGTCCAGTGAATACCACTATCATGCAAATATATGCACTGACAACTAGAGCCAAAAAGGAGAAAATGGAAGATTTCTACCAACTTTTGCTGTCAGAGATTGATTGAACATGCAGTCAAGATGCATTGATAATAATGGGCGACTGGAACACAAAAGTTGGAAAAAGGGAAGAAGGAAAGTAACGGTAACAGTAAAACAGTAAAAGTAACAGTAGCTGGAATATGTGGACTTGGTGACAAAATGAGGCTGGAGATAGAATAATAGAATTCTGCACATTCAGTGATTTATTCATTGCAAATACCTTTTATAAGAAACACAAACACAGGCCATACACATGGATTTCACCTGATGGTATGCGTAGGAATCAAATAGATAACATTTGTGGAAAGAATCATGGGAGGAGCTCAATATCAGTCATGAAAACCAGGCCAGGTGCTGATTGTGGGACAGACCACGAACTACTCATGTACAAGTTCAAGCTGAAGTTGAAAAAAAGTAAATCAAATCCACGGGAACCACAATTTGACCTTAAGTCTAGCCCATTTGAGTTTCAAAAGCGTCTCAGGAACAGGTTTGAGGCTTTGAGAACCAATGAGCATAGACCAAATGAGCTGTGGGAGGATATAAAAAATATCATCCAGAATATGCAAAAGAATATGCGGAAGGATGCAAAAAGATCATAAAGGCTGAAGAGGAAGAAAAGACCAAGATGGATGTCAGATGAGACTCTGAATATTGCTTTGGAGCACTGAGAAGCCAAAACTAAAGGAATAAACCAAGAAATTAAAGAGCTGATCAGAAAATTTCAAAGGGCAGCTCGGGACGACAAAGCAAGATACTGCAATGAAATGTACAAAGAGCTGGAGTCAGAAAATCAAAAGTGTCCAACTTGCTCAGAGTTTCTTAAGCTGAAGGAGTTGAAAAACAAATTCAAGCTACGAGTGGCAATACTTAAGGATGCTTTGGGTAGAGTGTTTAACGATCCAGGAAGCATTAAAAGAAGATGGAAGGAGTACACAGAGTTACTGTACCAGAAGGAGTTCATGAAATAACATGAGCAAGAGCTTGTGGTGATGAAGGAGGAAGTTCAAGCTGCTCTGAAGGATTTGGAAAAAAACAAGGCTCCAGGAGTTCACAACACACCAATTAACATATTTCAACAAACAGACACTACCCTGGATGTGCTCACTAAATTGTGCCAAAAAATCTGGAGGGCAGCCACCTGGCAAACTAACTGGAAGAGATCAATATTTGTTCCCATTCTAAAAAAGGGTGACCTGACAGAGTGCGGAAATTTTCGAACAATATTTTTAATATCATATGCAAGCAGGATTCTGCTGAAAGTTATCCGAAAACGAATGGAGCAACACCTCAACAGATAACTGCCAGATGTGCAGGCTGGATTTAGAAGAGGTCGTGGTACTAGGGATATTATAGCTGATGTTAGATGGATCTTGGCAGAAAGCAGAGAATACCAGAGGAATGTCAACAAGTGCTTCATTGACTATTCAAAGGCTTTTGACTGTGTGGATCACAACAAGCTATGGCTGACT
>NW_006399769.1:14854593-14859770 GCF_000299155.1 Elephantulus edwardii
ATGCAAGCAAGATTCTGCTGAAAATTACCCAAAAACGTTTGAAACAATATGTCAACAGAGAACTGCCAGATGTGCAGGCTGGATTTGGAAGAGCTCATGGTACTAGGGATATTATAGCTAATGTAAGATGGATCTTGGCAGAAAACAAAGAATACCAGAGGAATGTCTATCTGTGCTTCATTGACTATGCAAAGGCTTTTGACTGTGTGGACCACAACAAGCTGTGGCTGACTCTGAGAAGAATTGGAATCCCAGAACATTTGATTGTGCTAATGCAAAACCTATACTTGGACCAAGAAACAGTAGTCAGAACAGAGCAAGGAGACACTACATGGTTCAAAATCAAGAAGGGGGTCCATCAGGGATGTATTCTGTCTCCATCCCTTTTCAATCTGTATGCAGAACAGATCATCCGAGACACTGGACTGCACGAGGAGGAATGTGGTATCAGGATTGGTGGAAGAATCACCAACAATCTGCTTTATGTAGATGACACAACCCTGCTTGCTGAAACTGAGGAGGACCTGAAGCACTTGCTGTAGAGGATCAAGGACTGCAGCCTCCTATATGGACTGAAGCTCAACATCAAGCAGACAAAGATTCTCACCACTGGGCCAATTGGCAGCATCAGTGTGGATGGTGAAGAGATTGAGATAGTTAACTTTTAGTTTACTTCGCTCCGCAATCAACACTCTTGGTAACAGTAGCCAGGAAATCAAGAGAAGAATTGCATTGGGAAAGTCAGCTGTGAGGGACCTCTTAAGAGTACTGAAGAGCAACGACGTCAGACTGGAGACTAAGGTGCACCTGTCCAGGCTGTAGTCTTCGCAATTACATGCTATGCATCAGAGAGTTGGACAGTGAATAGGGGTGATAGAAAGAGAATTGATGCCTTTGAGCTGTGGTGCTGGAGAAGAGTGTCAAATATACCATGGACTGCTAGGAGAGCAAACAGGTTTGTCCTGGAGAAGGTGAAGCCGGAATGCTCCTTAGAGTCAAGGATTCTGAGCCTTTGTCTGACATACTTTGGGCATGTTGCAAGAAGGGACTGGTCCTTGGAGAGGGACTTCATGTTTGGCAGAGTGGAGGGATGGCGCAGGGGAGGAAGACCCTTGATGAGATGGATCGATTCTGTGACTGGAGCGGTGGAAATAAGTGTGTTTGAGATGGCTAGGTTGGCACACGATAGAACAGCATTTAGAGCTCTTGTACATAGGGTCACTATGAGTCGCAAACAACTCAATGGCACATAACAACAACAATAATATGTGAAACCTATACTTGGTAGTTGTCAGAACAAAGCAATGATACTGCATGGTTCAAAATTGGGAAGTGTTCCTCCAGGGATGTATTCTGTCTCCATAACTTTTCAATCTCTATTAATATTAACATGGCAAATAAAGTTGTTGTTGTTATGTGCTGTCGAGTCTCCTGCAATTCATAACCACCCTACATACCATAGCCCTAAACCCTGCTCTGTCCTTTGCTAAGCTAATTGTCTCTGACACACCTACCCCCACTACCCCAGTCACTGAATCAATCCATCTCATTGAGGGTCTTCTTCTCCTGCTCTGTCCTCCCACCCTCCCAAGCATGACCTCTCTCTCCAATGACTGGTCCCTCCTTGCAACATGTCCAAAGTATGTCAGACAAAGCTTCAGAATCCTTATCTCCAAGGAGCAGCCTGGCTTCACTCTCTCCAGGACAAATCTGTTTATTCTCTCAGTCCATGGTATATGCAATACTCTTCTCCAACACCACAGCTCAAAGGCATCAATTCTCCTAGATAATCCTAGTCCTGGTCCAACTCTCTGATGCATAGCAAGTGATTGCAAAGACCATGGCCTGAATCAGGTGCACCTTAGTCTCCAGACTGACATCGTTGCTCTTAAGTACTTGAGACACATCTCTATCCACATTCTTTCCCATCACAATATGTCTTTTAATTTCCTAGCTGCTGGTGCCAAGAATGTTGATTGTGGAACCAAGCAAACTAAAGCTGTAAACAATCTTAAGCTCTTCACCATCCATCAAGATGCTACCTATCAGCCCAGTGGTGAGAATCTTTGTTTTCTTGATATTGAGCCTCAATCCACACTGAGAGCTGTAGTCTCTCACCTTCTGCAGCAAGTGCTTTAGGTTCTCCTCAGTTTCAGCAAACAGGGTTGTGTCATCTGCATAATGCAGATTGTTGATGAGTCCTCCTCCAATCCTGATGCCACATTTCTCCTCATAGAGCCCAGACTCCCAGATAATCTGTTCTGCATATAGATTGAAAAGGTATGGAGATAGGACACATCCCTGGCATACACCCTGCCCAATTTTGAACCACGCAGTGTTTCCTTGCTCTGTTCTGACTACTGCCTCCTGGTCCAAGTACAGGTTTCGCATTAGCATGATCAAGTGTTCTGGGATTCCCATCCTTCTCAGAGATAACCAGTTTGTTGTAATCCACACAGTCAAGTGCCTTTGTATATTCAGTGAAACCAGACAGACTCTGGTATTCCCTGCTTTCAGCCAAAATCCATCTAACATTAGCTATGATATCCATAGTACCACAACCCCGTCTAAACCCAACTTGCACTCTGGTAGTTCTCTGTCTACGTGCTGTTCCCATCATTTTTGGATAATCTTCTGCAGAATCTTGCTTGCATGTGCTATCAATGATATTGTTTGATAATTTTCACTCTGTTGAGTCACCTTTTTTTGAAATGGGAGCATAGTCAGTTGGCCAAATGGTTGTCCTCCAGATTTCTTGACACAACTTGGTGAACACATCTAGGACAGCATCTGCTAGTTTAAATACATCAATTGGTATACCATCAATTCCTGGGGCCTTACTTTTTTGCCAATTCTTTCAAAGCAGTTTGAAGTTCTTCCTTTATCACCATAGGCTCTTATGTTGTTTCATAAACTCTTCTGTGTCTGCCAATTCCTTTTGGTGTAATGACTCTGTATACTCTTTCCATCTTCTTTTAATACTTCCTGGATCATTTAATATTCTGCCCAAAGCATCCTTAAGTACTACAACTTGAGGCTTGAATTTCTTTTCTTTTTTTTAAACGGGCTTGACTTTTTTTAATATTTATTTTTATTGTGTTATTTTTACGTGTACTGTCAAATCAGATCTGACTGGTATAGGAGGAGATTGCCCCCTCATTCTCCAGCAAAGCATCTGGTGGATTTGAACCACGTATCTTTGGGATTGCAGTGCAGCGTCTTGCAACCAGACCACCAGAGCTCCCTTTAAATTTCTTTTTTAAAATGCATATAGCATATTTTTATGCTTAGCTGTTGTCTTCTGGTGCACAATGACCTCATCCACAAGATCAGACTATTGTGATCCTTAAAGTTTTCACAAGCTAATTTTTCAGAAGTAGAATACCAGGTCTTTTTTCTCCTGGTCCATCTTAGTCTATATTGTTCTTGAGTACTGTTGAGTCTGAATGGACCCACAACTGATATTCAAAGGCAGTAAACTGCACATCTTTCTCCCACGGAAGAGCAGATGGATTCAAACTGTGTGCCTTTGGGTTGGCAGCACAACTCCTTACCGCCAAGCCACTAGTGTTCCCTATCTTATTCTACAACTGTTAAAATCTGTTTAGCATCATAGTAACATGCAAGAATCTGCTGGCAAATGGTTGGTGGCTCCACTTGGAGAACATGGGTTCACATTCAAAGTTTACTCCAAAGAGTATTACATAGTGTTTGTGTTTATAAAAAGTCAAAGTGATTGCTAAACTGGTAGATTTTTAGTCTAAATAGTTAGTGCATAAATGTCTACTTTCCCCCCGCAGTTTTCTTATATTAAAACAATTTCATACTTGTTAAAATATGACGTTATAGACAGCAACTGGACTTCACACCCTCTACTATAGGCCCCTGTACTATAGAAATTTCCTGAGTTATTAATGACTTAGGTAGGAAAAAAGCATATCCTAGGATTAAATCCTAGAACTTATTCTCTTTTTCCTCACACAAGCTATTTTTTTTTCTCACTATTTGTTCGTGGGTTACTTTTGGTCTCTGCCAGATGACACTACCCCCAGGAGACAGGATAAGAAAGACAGGGTGGGGGGAGCATGAAACCAAGCCCTTGTAAGACATGGAGAAACACTCACTCTGTGAGAGCCCACTTTGGAGTGCTCGGTGTTTCTGTCACCTCGGGCATTCTGATTCATTCTGAACATCTTCTCCAGACACAAGTCATTTAGCCAGTCAACAGGAGGAACAATTACTGCTGCCTTAAAAGATTGGTTGATTTCTCCAGCGCCTATTTGCCTGCAGTTCTGGCTCTCTGACAAATAAAGTCACATCAATTTGTACCCTAAAGAGTAAATTGGAGGATGTGAATATTTTTTGGTTCAGTGGAAAAGCATTTCATTTTGTAGGGCTGCTGCATAACATTTCTTTTGCAACTCACTGGGAGCAGGTCAGGCTCATGAAGGGTAAATTATGGCTCACTGGAGAACAGCCTAACTTTGCTTCTCACCTAAGCTTTGGGAGCTGAGGTAGGAAGAAAAGATCAGCACTAGGCACTCTCCATTGACAATAAAGACTCCACTAGCAATATATTCTTTGCCTCCGTGGAAACAGTGACTCTTCTAAGATTTAGATAACATGCTAAAGATTCCAGAGAGTAGAAACTTAACTCTACTGGCATCCACATGATCTAGAAAATTGGTCCCAAAAAAGAACCAAGAAGTAAAAATAAAACTTCTTAACAACGGAAGCAAAATAGTAAATCATTCGTCAGTTTTTTCACTGAAATCCAAATTGTCCTTTGTTGTTGTTGTAGTTGTTGTTACCGTGGAGTCACAACTGACCCATAGCTGACCCGTCAGCAAGTTTTACAGGAAGTTAATCGCTTAAGAGGAGATTGCCCCATCCTTTTCCTGCAGGGAAGCTGATGCATTTGAACTGTGTTCCTTCAGGATTGCAGTACAGATTCTTACCACTAGGCGACCACAGCCCCCTGGTAAAAGGCAATTTGGTACATTATCATTTACCAAGTTTGTCAAACTATTCTCCACAGGATTTGCAAGTCTGTGGCCTTTACTGCTGCCAATCTTTCAGTAAAAAGTCAAATTTAAGGGGACCTCTGGTGGCCTAGTGGCAAGAAGCTGCACTGCAATCCCAGAGACGCATGGTTCAAATCCACCAGATGCTCTGCC
>NW_006399769.1:14859979-14865893 GCF_000299155.1 Elephantulus edwardii
GAAAATTTACAGAGACTTTGGATTTCCATTCATTCATTGTTGCACTTTTCTCCCTGCCCACCCGGCCCCCCAGATACTTCTTCTCTTTGAAAAGTAAAATTCTTTCATTGTTATACAATCCCTCATCCCAAGTCCAGTCCACTATGCAGTTTTCGATCTAGACGCCTGTCATGACAATAATTTTCAGCAGAATCTTTCTTACATGTGAGATAAATGATATTATTGCTAGATAATTCCACATTTTGTTTGGCCTCTTTGGTTTTCTGATTCCAGCTCTTTGTACATTTCATTATAATACTTTATCTTCCTATGCTGCCTTTTGAAATCTTCTGTTCAGCTCCTTAATTTCTTGATTTCTTCCCTTTGCGTTGGCTTTTTGGTGCTCTAGTGCAATAGTCAGAGTCTCATCTGATATCCATCTTGGTCTTTTCTTCCTCCTCTGCCTTTTACATTCTTCTTGCTTAATAGTCTTGATATCCTCCCAAAGCTCATCTGGTCTTCACTCATTATTGTTCAAGATCTCATATCTGTTCTTGAGATGGTTTTGAAAGTCAAGTGGGATAGACTCAAGGTCAAATTTTGGTTCCTGTGGTTTTGATATAACCTTCTTTAGCTTCAACTTGACCTTGCATATGAGTAGTTGGTGGTCTGTTCCACAATCAGCACCTGGCCTAGTTTTCATAGCTGATATCGAGCTTCTCCAGTGTACAACCGAGAGATGTAGTCAATCTGATTCCTATGTATACCATGACATGAAATACATGTGTATAGTCTGTGTTATGTTTCTTATAGTAAGTATTTGCAATGAATAGGTCACTAATTATACAGAATTCTATCATTCTGTTTCCAACATCATTTTTCTAACCAAGTCCATGTTTACTGTAAATCATAGATATTGTTGCTGTTGTCGTCGTTAAGTGCCTTCAAGTCATAGATGACTCATAGTGTGACCCTATAAACAGAAGTCCTGAACATGCATAACTTTTGTTTCTCTAAGTTCGTAGATTTTTTTGTAGTCAATCTATTTTGGAAGTGGATGCCACTCCTGCTTCCAAGCTTGCTTTAATTTGAGAGCTCCATCAAACACTGTCCACAATGGGAAACCATTATTGCATTTGACACCTCAGTGTCATAGTGTTTACCATCAAAGCAACCATGAGTTACCTCTGTACAGCAAATTGACAGATCAGTGCTGTACTACTTAGAAGAATGTTTGACTGAAAATAATTAAAACCAGGCCTGAGGGCAGCAGGCCTGAAGGCCCAAATGTCTTTTTTAAACACAAAGCCAAATTCAATCGTCTCAGACCCAATTGCAGCAACAGACCACATCCAAGCCTCAACCAAAACATAAAACACACCTTTGTAGAATTCAGCTGCTCCACTCATCTTCCTGAATTTTAAAGCAGCCCCAAACTGGCAACCAAATGCCAAATAAAATCATATCACACTCAATTGTGAGCAATTTATGTAATATAATGTTCATTTTTTTCATAAACACTATCAAATAAATTTAGAATAATCTTTGTCATTATTTGAGAACACAAGTCAATAATATATACAAAAACATTCCAGGATTGTTAAATATTTTTCTTTAGATATCAATTAATTTCTGTCTAGTCTCAAATTATATTTGAGGTTTCTTTATTATATATCATCTTAAAACAGCTACATAAGAATACTGGAAACTTCTAGAAGGTCAAGCAAGGTTTAGAAGAGGTCATGACATCAGAGATATCATTGCTGATGTCAAGTGGATCCTGGCTAAAAGCAGAGAATATGAAAAGAATTTCTATGTTTTATTTATTATGCAAAGGCATTTAACTCTATGGATCACAACAAACTATGGTTAACTTGAGAAGAATGGACATTCCAGAACACTTAATTGTACTTAAAATCTATACCTAGACAAAGAAGCTGTTATCCAAAGAGAGCAAGGGAACACTGCATGGTTTAAGTCCTCTCTCTCCTGGAGGGCTCCAGTGACCAAGTAGCAAGAGCTGTGCTGAACTTCCAAAGGTACACAGTTCAAATCCACCAGCTGCTCTGCAAGAAAAAAATGGGCAATCTCCTCCCATGCAATTAATGGTCTCTGAAAAATCACTGATGGGTCAGCTATGAGCCGATCCTTGACTTAGTAGTACACACCATCACCTCTCCTAAAAGTATGGTGTCTAGCCCTGAGATCCAATATAAAGCCAGTGGAAACACAAGGCCAGGTTGTTCTGCATCTAATCTGTTTTAGTTGCACCAATAGCTGACCATGGACTGTGAACAACAGACAGCTGCTTAACAACAGCTTCAGCCTGTAGGCTCCTGGCCTATTGTTCACCACGTTCTGTGACCATGAACATTAGCCTACATTTTCCAGAATTGCATGAAACATTTCCCTGATGGTCTTTCAAGTTTCTGCAAGATTTCCAGTGAGGTAGAGAACTCAAAGACAGAGGCAGGAATGGGAAGACTAGAAGGAGAAATAACTGATGTCACAGAAGAGGGAGTAGAACAGCAGGGTGGAAATCTGGGACATTGTTAACCTCCCCCTTACAGAAACTAGTCTTGTACTGTGAAAAAAAAATGATTCACGGTGAGCTCTGGTTGCAAAAAACTGCACTGCAGTCCCAGAGGGAAGCAGTGAATCCACCAGATGCTCTGCTGGAGAAGGAGGGACAATCTCCTTCTGTACCAGTCAGATCCAATTTGACAGTACACACACACAAAATAACAATAATAATAAAATTATTCATGCACACATGGTATAAATCTACATAAGCATATATTTAATAAATCTATTTCATTTATGTAGATACATTATAAGGCAGCCCTGGTGGCTCAGTTGTAAGGAGTAGCACTACTAACCCAAAGGCACAAGGTTTGAATCCACCAGCTGCTCTGTGGCATCATTGCACTTTAACACTTTAAAGAGGGACTTAACAGCAGATTTGCACAATGCAATATTATTATTTTTTTAAATGTCTTGACTGCTGCTACTAAGGGCGGTGATTGTATATTCAAGTAAAATTCAATCCTTGACAACTTCAATCTTTTCTCCATCTATTATGATGTTGCTTGTTGATTCAGTGATAAAAGTTTCATTTGGGTTTTTTTTGTTTGTTTTTTAAATTTTTATTGTATTATTTTTATGTGTACCGTCAAATCAAATCTGACTGGTACAGGAGGAGATTGCCTAAAGTTTTGTTTTCTTGACCTTGTAGCATAATCCATATTGAAAGCTGCCGCCTTTGAACTTCCTCAGTATGTACTGCAAGGCTAGTTCATTTTCTGTAAGCAAGACTGCATTACTGTATAAGGTAAGTTTTTGATGAGTCTTCCTCCAATCCTGCTGCCACATTCTTCTTCACATAGTGCAACATCTCTAAGAATTCACTCAACATACAGACTGAATAGATTTGGATAAAGGATATAACCGAGATGCATACATTTTTTTCCCTTTAAGCCATGCTGTCTTCCCTTATTCTAATTCAAACAGCAACTTCTTGGTTCATATAGAGGTTCAACATGAGCACAATTCAGTGCTCTGAGATTTCCATTCTTCTTAATGATATTCACAATTTGTTGTGGTCCACACAGTCTAATAATACCTTTCATAATCCATAAAACTTGAAAAAATATCCTTTTGCTATTTCATATTTTAAGCCAAGATTCTGTGGCATTGTCAATAATATTCCTTGTTTCTTTACTTCTTCTGAACCTGACATTTCAAAATATTATCTAAAATACAATGTGGTTATTAAGTACACAACAAAAACCTGTCTGTTATTCAAAGATCCACACTAAACACAAAAGCCAAAGATGAAAGATTTTTGCCAACTTCTGTGATCTGAAAGTGATCAAACATGCAATTAAGACACATTAATGATAATTGGTGATTGGAATTCAAATGCTGGGAATAAATAATTGGTAGTTGAAAAGCATATTCTTGGTGACAGAAATGAGGCCACAGATTGCATGATAGAATTCTGTACAACCAAGACTTTACGGCAATATGTTTCCTGCAAAACTTTAAATGGTGACTATACACATGGGCTTCACCTAATGGAATACATAGCAATCAAACTGTTTACATCTGTGGAAAGAGACCGTGGGAAATCTCAATATCAGCAGTCAGAAAAAGGCTAGCAGCTGACTGTGGAACAGGTCAACAATTGCTCACATTCAAATTCAAACTGAAGCTAAAGGAAATTTAAACAAGGTCCAAATTTACAAAGTCAAAATATAACTTTTTTTTCAAAATATAACTTTTAATTCATCTCACTTGAATTAAAAAACCATTTCAAGAAGAGATTGAACATTAACAACTGAAGAGTGAGTTCAAAGATGACATCAAGGACATTATCCATGAAGAAAGCAAAAATGTTAATAATAAGACATAAAATAAAAAAAAAAGATAAAAGTAGATATCATAAGAAACTCTGAAACTTGCTCTTGAACATAAAAAAGACAGGAAAAATGAAGAAATTGGAAAACTGGGCAGGATATTGCAAAGGGCAGTCTGAGAAGACAAAGCAAAATATTATTATGAAATGTGCAAAGACTTAGAATGAGAAAACCAAAAATCCCATCTCAAACTGAAAGAACTGAGGAACAATCTCAAGCTTTGAGTAACATTGCTGAAGGAATTTATAGGCAAAATATTATTAGATATTGCATGAGCACAAGTAAATGTTCTGGGATTCCCATTCTTCGTAAGATAGCCACAATTTATTGTGATCCACATAGTCAATGCCTTTGCATAGTCAGTGAAACACAGATAAACTTTCATCTAGTACTCTCTGCTTTTGGGCAAGATCCATCTAATGTTGGCAATGATGTCCATAGTGCCATGGCCTCTTCTAAACCCAGCCTCTACCACAGGTAGTTCTCTGATGATGTACTGTTCCAGTCCTTTTTGGACAATCTTCAGCAGGATCTTGCTTGTGTGTGATATTAGTGACATTGTTCAATAATTTCTACACTTTGTCAGGTCACCTTTTTTTTTTTCAATGGGACTAAATATGGCTTTCTTCCAGTTGGCCAGGTAGTTGTTCTCTAGATTTCTTGACATAACCTGGTGAGTGTGTCCAGGGCAGCATCTGTTTGCTGAAATATGCCACTTGGTATTCCATTCCATCAATTTCAGAGGCTTTTTCCCCCCTACTAATTCCTTCAGAGTAGCTTGAACTTCCTCCTTCATCACCATTGTCTCTTGATCACATGTTGTTTCATCAAATTCTTCTGTCAGCCAAATCTGTTTGGTATAGTGCCTCTGTGCCTTCCATCTTCATTAGGTGTTTCTTGGCATATTCAACATTCTGCCTTCAGCATCCATCCTTAATTACTGCAAATTGAGTCTTAAACTTGTTCTTCAGTTTCTTCAGCTTAAGAAATAACAGGAGTATGGCCTTTTTGATCTTTTGACTCCAGTTCTTTACACATGTCATTTTTTTAAATGTAGTTTTGTGTCCTTTTAATAAACATACTTGCATACTTATATTACAATTTGGTAAAAATAAAAACAAATTACCTCATGCCAAGCGTGTCCAGCATTTGCACAATCAATCAATACTTTTAAAACTAGTTTTTAAGACACACAAAATAAAATTTTAAGGAAAAAACAGCACTTTGCAACAATTTAATAATTTATTACACAGTAGCATCAGAGCAGCATCCACTAATGCCACTTTAGGCAAGAGTCTCTCAGCATTTCCATTAGAGAGTCTATGTACAAGAATTTATAACTTGGTAAAATTCATTCTAATGAAACTTGGCAAATAAAGCTTTGGACTGGAACTGACATCCCTTTCTCTACTTTTCCCTTCTCTCAGTTTACTTTAAATGACCAGGCTTCATACTCTATTATGAAACACTAAGTCAGCACTAACATATTTTAAAGTAGGCATGTTTGCAAGAGTCAT
>NW_006399769.1:14866303-14867165 GCF_000299155.1 Elephantulus edwardii
CCATTATTTTTCACTTTCTCTCAAATATAAGACACAATACCTACACAAAGAGTGGTTGGTATTTCAGTACATACAGCAAATTTCTTTTCTAGACCAACATTCTATGCAAATATACCAGTAGGTGATTGATACACATGGCATTTTAATATTTTGCTTTGTCTTCCCATGCCCTTGGAAATCTTCTATTCAGTTCCTTTACTTCTTGATTTCTTCCCTTTGCTTTGGCGTCTTGCAGCACTATTGAAATGTTGTTCTTGTTTTTATGTGCCGTTGAGTTGCTTGCAATTCATAGCGACCGTATGTACAACAGCCCTCAACTCTGTTCTGTCCTGTGCCAATCTCACTGTCTCCAATTAAACCAGTAACCGAATCAATCCACCTCCTAGAGGGCCTTCCCATCCTGTGCCTGCCCTCCAACCTCCCAAGCATGATGTCCTTCTCCAAGAACTGGTCTCTCCTTACAACATGACCAAAGTACATCTAATGAAGCCTCAGAACCCTTGCCTCCAAGGAGCAGTCTGGTTTAACCCTCTCAAGGATGAATCTGTTTGTTTTCCTAACAGTCCATGGTGCTCTCAATACTCTTCTCCAGCACCGCAGCTCAAAGGCATCAATTCTCTTTCTATCCTTCCTAGTCATTGTCCAACTCTCTGATGCATAACAAGGGATTGCAAAGACCATGGCCTGTATCAGATGCACCTTAGTCTCCAGGGAGACACCATTGCTCTTAACTACTTTGGAGAGGTCCCTAACAGCAGACTTTCCCCTCACAATACGTCTTTTAATTTCCTGGCTGCTGGTGCCAAGAGTGTTGACTGTGGAGCCAAGCAAACTAAAGCTGTGAACAATCTCAATCTCTTCA
>NW_006399769.1:14867685-14869599 GCF_000299155.1 Elephantulus edwardii
ACAATATCCCTAGTACCACGACCCCTTCTAAACCCTGCCTGGACTTCTGGCAGTTCTCTGCTGATGTGCTGTTCCAGTCATTTTTGGATAATCTTTAGTAGAATCTTGCTTGAGTGTGAAATCAATGATATTGTTCATCAGAGAGTTGGACAATGACTAGGGAGGATAGAAGGAGGATTGATGCCTTTGAGCTGTGGTGCTAGAGAAGAGTATTGAGGGTATCATGGACTACTAAGAAAACAAACAGATTCATCCTTGAGTGGGTTAAACCAGGCTGCTCCTTGGAGGCAAGGATTCTGAGGCTTCATGTGACATACTTTGGTCATGTTGTAAGGAGGGACCGGTCCTTGGAGAAGGATATCATGCTTGGGAGGGTGGAGGACTGGTGCAGAAGGGAAGTCCCTCTATAAGGTGGATTGATTCGGTGACTGGGGTAATCAGAATGGGTGTATCGGAGACAGTGCAATTGGCACAGAGCAGAGCAGAGTTGAGGGCTGTTGTACACAGGGCCACTATGAGTTGCCAATGACTCGATGGCACATAACAACAACAACAACAACAACATATTAAACCTATACCAAAAGGCTGTTGAACAAAGTAAGGGAACACTGAGTGGCTTAAAATTAAGGAGTATGTTAGGGTGTTTACTCTCTATATATGTGTTCAATCTGTATACTGAGCAAAATTATTCAAGAAGCTGGAATATATGAAGAAGAATATGACATGAAAATCAGAGAAAGACTCATCAATAGCTGTGTTATGCAAATGACACAGCATTACTTGTTGAAAGTGAAGAGAACTTGAAGCACTTGTTGCAGAAGACAAAAAAATAAAGCCTGAAATATGGGTTGCATCCCAACATCACGAAGACAAAAATCCTCCCCTCCAATAGGCAATATCATGATAGATGGAGAAAAGATTGAAGTTATCAATGATTTCATCTTACTTGTATCCACAGTCAACAGCCTTGGTATCAGCAATCATGAAATCAAGAGATGTATTACACTGCAATAGTCTGTGGTCAGGGACCTCTTTAAATTATTGAGAAGCAATGATGTCAATTTGAGGACTAAGATATGTCTGATTCAGGCCCTTGGTATATACGCATCTGGGAGCTGGTCAATGTATAATGACAACAGACAAATTTATTAAGCTGCGGTTGTGGAGAAGAGTACTGAATATAACAAGGATTGCCAAAAGAATAAAAAAATATGTCTTGGGAAAAGTACAGTCAGAGTGTTTCTTGGAGGCTAAGATGATAAAACTTTATTTCACGTACTTTGGACATGTTGCTATGAAAGGCTATTCTTTAGAGAGAGGCACGATACTTGGGAAGATGGAAGACTGGCAAAAAAGAGGAAAGCCCTTAACCAGGTGGATTTTCACAATCACTGCTACAATGGGCTCTAATGTATAAAGAAGCATGAGAATGACACAAGATAGAAAAAGGTTCAGCTCTGTTGTTCATGGAGTTACTATGGATCATACTTGACCCGACAGGACCTAATAACAACAACAACTCTTGGAGTCTATTTGTCCTCTTTGATCTGCAGAAAGTTCCCTGTGGTCAGGCTCCCCAGCTGAAGCCACTTTTCTTCAGGTGTGTTGCAGGTAGCTCCCTCCTTAGAACCTCAATGTCCTGGCTTTCCTAATCCCATTACTTTTTTATTCAATCATTCACAAACATTTTATAACATTAATTACAATTGATAACCCACTGGGTTGATTCTGACTTAACAGTATGCAACAACAACAATAACAACAATGTAATTAGTTATAATATCTGGTAAGTACCTTATTGTATATATTGCTTAGTAGTAGGTGTCTCTCTGGAGACTAAGGTGCATCTGATACAGGCCATGGTCTTTGCAATCACTTGTTATGCATCAGAGAGTTGGACAATGACCAAGGAGG
>NW_006399769.1:14869934-14873014 GCF_000299155.1 Elephantulus edwardii
CTATGAGTTGCAAGTGACTCGATGGCACATAATAACAACAACAATAGGATTAATGGATCAAATAGTAGTTCTATATGCAACTTTCTAAGCTAAAACCAAACTGCTTTCCACAGTGGTTCTATCATTTTATATTCCTTTTTTTTTTTTTTTTTTACTGTTTCTTGATAAATCTCCAAAGCAGTTTCTCCTGCATATAAACAGCTTAGTATGCACAGAACCTATCAAATACTTTGTAAATTGTTGCTAGCAGTTGTTAGAATGAAACTTAGGCTGGGCTTCCATATCTCTTCAACACAGTCATGATGTGAATACACACATAAGATAAATGGTTATCATGGTGTTGTGACAAAGAAAAAATCAGAAGGAAAGAGTTCTTAAGGTTTTTGTGGGAACAATCAGTTGCATGAATGTGAGCAATTTATTACATCTGCCTTCTGATTACTTAATTTATAAAATGAGAATCATTTTTCATGTTCTATTTACTGGATTAGAAGAAACTGAATAAAATTAATATGAGATACCTTGACTTGTAAGGAATTAGGTAGAAGTAAAAGATAATATTGTTGGTTTGTTCTGTTGTGACATCTACAGGTCCTTAAATGCTTGAACACCGTAGAATCTACAATCATAGCACACAGAATGCAGAAATTACTTTTATGTAGTAGTTGTTGTTACAATGCCATCGAGTCAATGACAACTCATAGCAACCCTATGTACAATTGCTCTTAAACCTAGCCTGTCCTCAGCCAGTTTCACTGACTGATTCCATTTTACCATGTCAGTCCATCTCATCTAGGGTCTTCCTCTCCTGTTCTGTCCCTCCACCCTTCCAAGCATAATGTCTTTCTCCAAGGACTGGTCCCTCCTGGCTACATACCCAAAGTATGCAAGATGGAGCTTAAAAATCCTGGCCTCCAAGGAGCAACTTGGTTTCACCTCTCCAAGACAGACCTATTTAGGTTTTTGGTAGTCTATGATATATTTAAGACTCTTCTCCAGCATCACAACTCAAAGGCATCAATTCTTCTTCTGTTATCTGTAGTCATTGATCTGATGTATAGCAAGTACTTGTAAAAACCATGTCACTTCAGTCTATCGGCTAACATCATTGTCCTTTAGCACTATGGAGAGGTCACTGACAGCAGATTTTCCAAGTGCAAATTGTCTTGGGATTTCCTGACTGCTGGTGCCAAGAGTGTTGATTGGTAGAACCAAAAAAATTCAATTTCCTCTCCATCCATCATGAAGCTGCCAATTGGCTCAGTGGTGAGAATCTTTGTCTTCTTGATGTTAAACTTCAATCCATATTGAAGACTACAATCCTTGGCCTTTTGCAGCAAACATCTCAGTTTCTGCAAGCATAATTGTATCATCTATATAACATAGGTTGTTGATGAGTCTTCCCCCAATCTTAATGTTATTCTCCTCATAACGTCCACCCTCCTAAATTACTTGTTCTGCATATAGATTGAAAAGATATGGAGACAGTATGGAGACACTATCTTCCTAATTTTGAGTGATGTAGTATTCCCTTACTCTGTTCTAATGACTGCCTCCTGGTCCAAGTATAGGTTTCACATAAGCTTGAGTATTTTGAAAGTCCCATTTTTCTCAAAGTTAGCTACAATTTGTTGTGATCTACACAGAAAAATGCCTTTGCATAGTCAACGAAGAGCTAACTATTCCTCTGTATGCTTTGCTTTCAGCCAAAATTCACCTGACATTGGCTATAATGTCCTTAGTTCCACAACCTCTTCTAACCCACCTTGTATTTCTGGTAGTTCTCTGTTAATATACTGTTCCATTTGTTTTTTGAATAATAATCTTCAGTTGTATTTTGCTTGTGTGTGGTATTAGTGATACTGTTCAATCCTTTCCACACTCTGTTGGGTCACCTTTCTTTGGAATGAGAATAAATATGGATCTCTTCCAGTCAGTTGGCCAGGTTGCTGTCTTCCATATTTCTTGGCACAACCTGATGAGGCATCCAGAGCACCACCTGTTTATTGAAATATGTTAACTGATATTCTGTCAATTCCTGGGGCCTTGGTTTTTGCCAATTCCTTCAGAGCAGCTTGAACTTCCTACTTCATCACAATTGCTTCTTGAGCACATATTTCATAAAATTCTTCTGTGTCAGCCAATTCCATTTGGTACATTGACCCTGTGTACTTCTTCTCTCTTCTTTTAATACTTCCTAGATTATTCACTATTCTGCGCATGTTATTGTTGTTGCATACTGTAGAGTTAGAATCAACTCATAGCTACCCCCTCCAGTGGGTTTTCAGAGGCAATTAATAGCATGGGAGGAGATTGCCGATCCTTCTCCCACAAAGAACCTAGTGGCTTCAAACCCCTGACTCTGGGATTGCAGCATAGCTTCTTGCCACTAGGCTGTTGTGCCCATAGCATCCTAAACTATTGTAACTCGAGACTTCAATTTGTTCTTTAGTTCCTTCAACTTAAGAAATGAATTGGCCATTTTTATTTTCTGACTCCAGCTATTTACACATTTAGTTATAATATTCTGCTTTGTCTTCCTGAGCTGCCTTTTGAAATCTTCTGTTTTCCTCTTGATTTTTTCCCTTTGCTTTGGCTCCTTGGCACTCTAGTGCAATATTCAGAGTCTCTCCTGACGTACATCTAGGTCTGGTCTTCCTGCTCAGTCTTTGTAACGACTTTTTGCATTCTTCATGGATGTTAGTCTTTACATCCTCTCACAACTTAGAATTGTGTGGGATGCCATCAAACTAAACAACATATATGTGATTAGACTTACAAAATAGCAGGGTAAACAAAAACATGCAGAAAATTGTGGAAGAAAGACTAGAAGAAAACTGTCCAGCTATCATGAAAAACAATCTAAAAGCTCAAAAAATGACAAACAGACTAGACTCCAAAAGAAAACTATTAAGATATATTATTGTGAAACTCTCCAAAATCAAAGAGAAGAAAAGAATATAAAATTGTTGTTGTTGTTGTTGTTATGTGCCGTTGAGTTGCTTGCAACTCATAGCAGCCCTATGTACAAAAGCCCTAAACTCCGCTCTGTCCTGTGCCAATCGCACTGTCTCTGACAC
>NW_006399769.1:14874109-14883987 GCF_000299155.1 Elephantulus edwardii
TAAGATCCATCTAACATCAGCTACAATATCCCTAGTACCACAACCCCTTCTAAACCCAGCCTGGACTTCTGGCAGTTCTCTGCTGATGTGCTGCTCCAGTCGTTTTTGGATAGTCTTCAGTAGAATCTTGCTTGCATGTGAAATCAATGAGATTGTTCTATAGTTTCCACACTCTGTTGGATCACCTTTCTTTGGGATGGGAACAAACAGATCTCTTCATGAGAAAAACAAAGAGTCACCTACAAATGGAAAACCAACTGGATTAAGCTCTGACTTCTCAGCAGAAATCATAAGAGAAGGAAGACAATGGAATAGTATATATAGAAAGCTGAAAGAAAACAATTGCCAGACAACGATCCTGTACCCAGCAAAGTTGTCAATCGAATACAAAGAAGAAATTGAGCTATTTGCAGACAGGCAGGGACATAAGGAATTCATGAAAATAAATTCTAAAAGAAGTCTTTCACACAAGAGAGCAAGGGAAAGTTGCAACAACAACAATAACAAAAAAAAAAACTCAACCGTAAAAGCCTAGTTTTCAAATAACATTTAATATTAAAAGTTTAAATGCACTGATTAAGAGAATGGAATAGCTGAATCAATAAAATAACAAAGTCTATAAATATATTGCATACAAGAGTCATATTTAAGAAATGAGGAGACCTGGGAGTAAAGCCCAAAATTATAATGTTCAGAAGAGACAAATGGAGATCAAGCTTAGAAGCACTAGTCCAAGATATAAAGAGACTGCCAAATATACCCAGAAATGCTCTAAAGAGGATAAAATTGATGCATGGGACCGTCTAAAGATTAAATATTTGTGCACATCAAAAACTTTTTCCAACAGGGTGAAAAAAACCCTACAGACTAGGAACAAAATTTTGGTAATACCATCTCAGGCAAAAGTCTTATAACAAAAGTTTACAGAATACTCCTGGGCCTCTACAAGAAAAAAACTGATAACTCACTTACAAAATGGGCAAAAGGCATCAAAAGAATTGTCACAGAGGAAGATATTCAAATGGCAAACAGACACATGAAGAAATGCTCCAAATCACTGGCAATAAGAGAGATGCAAATCAAAACCACAATGAGGTACCATCATGCTCCAGTAAGAGTGGCAAAATTTAACAGGGCAGCAAGGAACAGGTGTTCAAGAGGATGTGGCAAGAAAGGAACTCTTATACATTGTTGGTGGGATTGTAAATGGTGCAGCCGTTCTGGAAGGCAGTTTGGCACTTCCTCAAAGAGCTGAACATAGAAATTCCATTTGATCCAGCTATTCGACTACTTGGAATATACCCTGAGAATCTGACAACTGAAGCACAAACTGAGATTTGTATACCAATATTCATAGCAGCATTATTCACCAACATAAGAACATGGAAATAGCCCACATGTCCAACCACAAACAAATGGATTGAGAAATTATTGTACATTCACACAAGGGAATACTATGCAACATGAAGAAGCAATAACTTTGTAAATTATTACCTAACTTGGGAGGGGCTGGAGAGCATTAGGCTGAGTGAACTAACTCAGTCCCACAAGGATAAATATTTTATAAGACCGTAATTGTAAAATGAGTGAGTATAAGGATCCAGGAGGAGAGGGAGAGGCTGGAAACAGAGGAATGTGGATGTACAGGGGGATGAGGGGATTAGTCATTGGATTATAAATTTAATGATTGGGGAAAACGGAAAGAATTTGTTCTAATTTTTATTAGAATTTTGTAAATAAGCTATTTAAAAAAATAAAGGTATATGCTAAGGTAGGTTTGTCCTGGAGAGGGTGAAGCTGGGCTGCTCCTTGGAGGCAAGGATGCTGAAGCTTCGTCTGACATACTTTGGACATGGTGCAAGGAGGGACCAGTCCTTTGAGAGAGACATCATGCTTAGGAGGGTGGAGGGACAGCACAGGAGAGGAAGACCCTTGATAAGATGGAATGATTCAGTGACTGGGGTAATAAGGGTAGGTGTGTCGAAGGTGGTGATATTGGCACAGGATAGGGCGGAGTTTAGGACTGCTGTACATAGGGTCGCTATGAGTCTCAGAAGACTCGACGGCACATAACAACAACAACAACAACAACAACACGTGTTAAGGATAAAAACAAAACAAAACAAACAAACAAAAAACCACCAACAAACCCTTTTCAAAGACTATAGAAATATAATCCAAGCAATGGCATCATAAGAAAGCTAGAATGGTAATAACAATGTTGTTGTTGTTGTTGTTGTTGTTGTTGTTATGTGCCATCGAGTCGCTTGCGACTCATAGCGACCCTATGTAAACAGCTCTAAACTCTGCTCTGTCCTGTGCCAATCTTATTGTCTCCAACACACTCATCCCGATTGCCCCAGTCAACAAATCAATCCATCTCCCAGAGGGCCTTCCCCTCTTAAGCCTGCCCTCCACCCTCCCAAGCATGATGTCCCTCTCCAAGGATTGGTCCCTCGTTACAGCATGACCAAAGTATGTCAGACGAAGCCTTAGAATCCTTGCCTCCAAGAAGCAGCTCGGTTTAACCCTCTCCAGGGTGAATCTGTTTGTTTTCTTAGCAGTCCATGGCACTCTCAGCAATCTTCTCCAACACCAAAGCTCAAAAGCATCAATTCTCCTTCTATCCTCCCTGGTCATTGTCCAGCTCTCTGACGCATACCAAGTGATTGCAAAGACCATGGCCTGTACCAGATGCATCTAAGTATCCAGAGACACATCGTTGCTCTTGAGTACTTTAGAGAGGTCCGTAACAGCAGACTTCCCCATCACAATATGTCTTTTAATTTCCTGGCTGCTGATGCCAAGAATGTTGACTGTGGAGCCAAGCATAATAAAGCTGTGAACAATCTCAATCTCTTCACCATCCATCCTGATGCTTCCAATTGGTCCAGTGTGAAAATCTTTGTCTTTTTTACATTGAGCCTCAATCCATATTGAAGGCTGCAGTCCTTGACCCTCTGCAGCAAGTGCATGAGGTCCTCCTCAGCTTCAGCAAGCAGGGTTGTGTCATCTGCATAATGCAGATTGTTGATAGATCTTCCACCAATTCTGATGCCACACTTCTCGTCATAGAGCCTAGCCTCTCGGATAATCTGCTCTGCATACAGGTTGAAAAGATATGGAGACAGGACACATCCCTGGCATACACCCTCCCCAATTTTGAACCATGCAGTGTTACACTGCTCTGTTCTGACAACTGCCTCTTGGTCCAAGTATAGGTTTCTCATTAGCATGATCAAGTGTTCTGGGATTCCCATTCTTCTCAGAGTCAGCCACAGTTTGTTATGATCCACACAGTCACACACCTTTGCATAATCAATGAAACACAGATAGACATTCTTCTGGTATTCCCTGCTTTCAGCTAAGATCCATCTGACACCATCTACAATATCCCTAGTACCACGACCCCTTCTAAACCCATCCTGGACTTCTGGCAATTCTCTGCTGATGTGCTGTTCCAGTCGTTTTTGGATAATCTTCAGTAGAATCTTGCTTGCATGTGAAATCAATGAGATTGTTCTGTAATTTCCACACTCAGTTGGGTCACCTTTCTTTGGAATGGGAACAAATATAGATCTCTTCCAGTCAGTTGGCCAAGTGGTTGTTCTCCAGATTTCTTGGCACAACTTGGTGAACACATCCAGGGCAACATCTGTCAGCTGAAATACGTCAATTGGTATACCATCTATTCCTGGGGCCTTATTTTTTGCTATTTCCTTCAAAGCAGCTTGAACTTCTTCCTTCATCACCATAGGCTCTTGCTCAAATGCTATTTCATTAAATTCTTCTGTATCTGCTAATTCCTTAAGAAAAAATAAGTGACCTAACTAAATGGAAAAATACTCCCTGTTCATGGATAGGAAAATGGAGCATTGTGAAAAATGGCAATCCAATCAAAAGCAATCAACAGGTTCAATGTAATCCTAATACAGATACCAAATTCATTCTTCAAGGAGATACACAAAGGCAATTTCAGCTTCATTAGGAAAGGAAAGAGACCAGAATAAGTAAAGATCTTCTAAAACCCAATAATTAAGTTAAAAATATTTCAATTCCTGATCTCAAAACCTACTACATAACTGTCATAATCAAAACAACATGGTGTTGGTACAACAAGAGAAATATAGATCAGTGGGATAGAGCTGAGAATCCAGAAATCAATCTATGGTCAACTGATATTTAACAAGGCAATAAAACCCACTAAATGGCATCAGAGGCTTTTAGGAAATGCTAGGGAGGAGGATCAGTTGCAAGTAAACACTAGTAATTGGAACATGGAATGTGAGAAGTATGAATGTAAGAAAATTGGTCTTTATTAAGGAAGAACTAGAACAAATCAATATTGGCATACTAGGCATTGGAGAAGTGAGATGGATTGCTAGGGACATTTGGGATCAACAGTCATACGATCTACTACACTGGAGATGAAAAGGTAAGGGAAAAACAGTAGCATTCATAGTTTAAAAGACCACTTCTAAATCTATCTTGAAATATAATGCTGCGAGTAACTGGATAGTATGCATGTGCATACAGAGAAGACCTGTAAATTGCACTATCATTCACATACATGAACCAACATCTAGGGCCAAAAAAATAGAGGAAATAGATTCTTTGTACCCACCAACTTTTATTTTGCAGTTGGAAATTGATCAAACATGCGACCAAATTGCATTAAATAATAATAATAGGTGACTGAAATGCAAAAGTTCGGAGCAGGGAAGAAAGATCAGTGGTAGGATAACATGAGCTTGGTGACAGAAATGAGGCTAGAAATAAAATGATGTAATTTTGTAAAATCGATGATTTATTCATTGCAAATACATTCACACAGTAATTGGATAGATTACATCTGTGGACAGAATCATTGGAGAAGCTCAATACCAGCTGTGAAAACTAGGCCAGGTGCTGATTGTGGAACAGATGATCAACTACCCATATGCATATTTCAAACTAAAGCTAAAGAAAACTAAAGCAAACCCACACGAACAAAAGGTTGATCTTGAATCTATCCCATTAAAATTTCAAAACCATCTCAAGACAGATTTGAGACTGTGAACAGTAATGAGCAAAGACCAGATGAGCATTGGGAGGATATCAAGAATACCATCCATGAAGAATGCAAAAGGTCATTCTAAAGACAGAAGAGGAAGAAGAAACCAAGACAGATGTCAAAGAGACTCTAAATATTGCATAGAGCACCAAGAAGCCAAAGCAAAGAGAAGAAATCACAAAGTCAGGAGCTGAACAGGAGATTTCAAAGGGCAATCAGGAAGACAAAGCAAAGTATTAAAATGTAATGTGCAAATAGTTGAATTCAGAAACAAAAGGGCTGAACTTACTCTGCATCCCTTTAGCTGGAGGAACTAATGAAAAAATTTAAGTCCTGAGTCACAATAGTTAATATTCTATGGGTAGACTATTTCTTTCATCTGAAGCTTTTCAATCTCTGTCTTTGCAGCTTGCCTGGCTTTACCAATAGCACAGCCCCAGTAGCCATATGAAACACCCGAGGGGTCAATCATGTAGAGTTGTGCACCATCATTCCCACTGTAAGAACCCAACATGAAACTGCAGCCAAAAGGTCTGACAGCACTGTACAGTGTATATGCATGTAAATACATGGCCACTCTGTCTGCAAGATGTTTTAGTGGAATGTTATAGCCGAAGTTTGATCTAAAGTTCGAAGCTTCTTCTCTTGCTATGTCTGCTAAAGAGCGAGCATCTGCCAACAAGCCTGCTACTGCCATTCCAACATGCCGATCAACATTAAAAAGTCATTTATTGGAACCTTCTTCATAAAGTTTTGAAAGGACTAATTTTTCTACCCCGAAGACAACACCATCTTTACACCTGATCCCAATAGCTGTACTGCTATTTTCCACAGCCTTCATAGCATATTCAACTTGAAAAACTCTTCCATCAGGTGAAAATGTAGAGGCTGACAGGTCATACCCGGTGCCGATGGAGCTCATGGTGAAAACAGAACAGGGACGTGATGGGCTACAAGGCCTAATGCGGGGCCCCTACGCGGCAGAACGACCGGGTAGACTATTGAATGATGCAGGAAACACCAAAAGAAGATGGAAGGAGTACATAGAGTCAATACACCAAAAAGAATTGGCTGACACAGAAGAATTTCATGAAATGACATATGATCAAGAGGCAATGGTGATGAAGAAGGAAGTTCAATTTCCTCTGAAGGAATTGGCAATAAACAAGATCCCAGGAACTGATAGAATAAAAGTTGATGTAGCAACAGGACTGCACTCACAAGGTTATGCCAAGAAATCTGGAGGACAATTACCATTCCAAAAAAAAACGGTGATCTAGCAGAGTGTGGAGATTATAGAACAATATCTCTAAAATTACGTTCAAGCAAAATCCTGCTGAAAATTATAAAAAATTTAATGGAATGCTGCATTGACAGAGAACTACCAGAAGTATAAGCAGGGTTTAGAAGAGGCCGTCACACTAGGGGGATAAAGCCAACGTCAGACGGATCTTAATTGAAAGCAGAGAGTATCACAGGAATGTCTATCTTGTTTCTTTGACTATGCAAAGGCATTCGACTGTGTGGATCACAACAAATTATGGCTAAGCTAGAGAAGAGTGGGAATCCCAGAACACTTCAAAAAGGTAATCAAACCCATTAAAAGGGCAAATGATAATCTCTTTAAGCAAATGGGGCTTGTAAAACCAGACATCTGCCTGCAGAAAACAGAAACAGGATCCACATCTTACACCATGCACAAAACCCAACACAAAGTGCATCAGAGAGACATAGAGGTAAAAATAAAAACTATAAAGGTCATAAGAGACAAATGGAAACAAAAACAGAAGTCCTGACCTATAGCATAAATAGGCTTGCAAACAGCAAAAAAGGCAAAACCTGGAGAAAACAAAATCAAATAATGAGATTTTCTTAAAATCAAATTCCTGTGTCCATCAAAAACATGTATGAGGATCTAAGGGAGGGAGGAGGGAGGAAGCAGAGGGGTGAAAATGGGTGGAGGAGTAATCACCGACTCACGCAATTTGATGGAAATGGGAAAGATCTAGTGCCATAAACAATGTATACAAACTTTGTAAGTAAACCAGCATAAAATAAAATTTTATATAAAAAAACAAAACAAACTTCCTTCAGAAGGGTGAAAAGAAAGCCCACAGACTGAGCAAAAGCATTTGGCAATGACATTTAAGATAAGGGTCTCAGAACCAGAATTTACAGAATGCTACATGATCTCCACAAGAAAAAGATTGATAACCCAATCACAATATGGGCAAAAGACATGAAAAGATTCTTTACAAAGGCCAAGGAGCACATGAAGAAATGTTCAAAACCACTAGCAATCTGAGAGATGAAAATCAAAACAACAATGAGACGCCATCTTACTCCAGCAGAAGCAGAAAAGTTTAACAAAACAGCAAATTATAAAAGTTGGAGATGGAGAGATATTAGAAGTCTTATGAACTGTTTGTTGTGGGAATTGTAAATGGTACAACTACTCTGGAAGGTGGTTCAATATTTCCTAAAAAAAGGCAAATATAGAAATTCCATATCATCCAGATATTTCACTTCTAAGAATACACCCAAAGGAAAATAAAATTGAAGCATGATTGGAGATATGCATATTTAATGTTCTTAACAGTTATTCATAATAGCAAGAAAATAGAAACAGCCCAACTTCTATCCACAAATAAATGGATTGAGAAATTGTGATACATTCACACAACGAAATACTATGCAGCACTAAACAACAACGATTTCATAAAATGCTATATAATTGAGAGACTAGATAGCATTATGCTGAGTGAAAGATCTCAGTCACATAAGGATAAATATTGCATAAGGCCATTATTGTGAAAATAGCATAACTGAATATGATATATAAATATTCAAAGGGGAAAGGTGAGAGGAGAGCATAACAAGGATAAGAGGTTTGCTTACAAAGTTCATACACATTGTTTTTCATACCAGATATTTCCCATTTCCTATAAAATAAACATTTTCTTTAAAAAAAATTAAACCTCTAAAAACAAAAAAAAAGGAAGGAGAAAGAAATCACTGAGATAGCAGAGGATAGAGGGTGAAGTCATAGGAAATGTTCAATATTGACTTGAAAAGATGGAGTGATAATAGACATTGAGCAATGGTAATAAATTATATAAAATACAATTTATATCAATGATTGTATAAAATACAAGACTAAGAATGATAGAAGGAGAATTGATGCCTTTGACCTGTGGTGCTGGAGAAAAGTATTGAATATACCATGGACTGCCAGGAGAACAAACAATGTCATCCTAGAGACGATGAGACCAGGCTATTCCTTGGAGGCAAGGATTCTGAAACTTCATCTGACATACTTTGGACATGTTGCAAGGCTGGACCAGTCCTTGGAGAGGGACATGCTTGGGAGGTTGGAGGGACAGTGCAGGAGAGGAAGACCCTCTATGAGATGGATTGATTGAGTGACTGGGGTAATAAGAGTAGGTGTGTCAGAGACAATAAAATTGGCACAGGATAGAGCAGCTTTTAGGGCTGTTGTACGTAAAGTCACTATGAGTCGCAGGCAACTCAATGGCACACAACAAGAACAGCAACTGTTTAAAAAATGATGCATATTATTACATGCAAACAATTAAAAAATACATTTTTCATAAAACTGTAACAAAATATTGGCATTTTGTAACTTGAGTTTTCTTTTTAAAATCTTCAGAAGTGTGTGCAAAAACATCAAAATTTTGTTTATAGTAGAAATTTGCTTCCACAAATGAATGTTTTCTCTGAGATTCTGTTAAGACTGGGTTAACACCTACTGTACAGTCACAACAGCAAATGATGCTCAAGAAGTCAACTGTAAATAGTTTATTTACAACAAGCATTTCCTGCGGTTAGAAACTTATGGACACCCTGATTAATATCCTTGAGCAATTTGGGGATGATTAATCACCATTCCTGTAAACATGGACAAATAGAAAAAATATACTTACTGATACTAATGGAATTTATTTCAGATTTTTAAAAAAAAATTAGCATTTTTAAATAATGTTCAGCAAACTTTTGCTGGAATGTGATATTAAAAGAGCTTATAAAAGCCAGACAACCTCACAGTCTTTATAGTTCTGATATTTCCAGGTACCACAGAAGCTAATGCATTACTTTTCACCTCTGATCTCTCTGTGAGAATCACAGTTCTGTGTTGCAACAATATGGCAATTACTTCCAGCAATAAAGTTTTTTAATTCTTAAAAAAAAATATATATTTTTCAGTAAATCTAGATCCTCCTTGATTGTTTTTCTTTGGAATGGAGACAAATGGTGACCCTCTTTCAATCAGAAGGTCATGTAGCTGTCTTCTAAATTCCTCAGCATAGTTTTAGTAAGTGCTTCAAGTATGACATTCTTTCCTTTAAGTATCTCAATTCGTTTTCCCTCAATTCTTTAACTCTAGTTTTTTCACTAATACTCTCATTGCAACTTAAATATCTCCCTTACGGATCAGCAATACTCAGCCATGTCTATGTCCCAAAATGGCTGAACATTAACCATTTATTTTTTTTGTACAGTGACAGTGTACTTGTCCATTCTTTTGATGCATTCTGCATCATTCAATTTTTACCATAGAATTCTTTCATTTTGTAATTCAAGATTTTAATTTTTCTCTTCAGTTTTTTTCATCTGATAAATATGGAATGTACTCTTTGCTTTTGGTTTGTTTGTTTTTTTTTAACCTCCAGGTCTTTGCATGTATCATTAGAATATTTTCACTTTGTCTTCTTTTTTTTACTTTAATACATTTTATTAATTTTAATGAACATTTACAGAGATTTGGGGTTTCCATTCATTATTGTTGCACTATTTTCTCTACCCT
>NW_006399769.1:14886021-14911034 GCF_000299155.1 Elephantulus edwardii
TACCTTGTCTTCTTAAACCACTCTCTGAAATTACCTGTACAGTTCTTTCAAAGTCACCATTTCTTCTGTTCACTTTAGCTGTTCTGACATCAAACGCAGTTTTTATAATCTGTGTATGATGTCCACAGTGGTCTTTCTCTTCTTCCTTGTCTTTTTAATGACCTTTTACTTTCTTCATGAATGGTGCCTCACACTCTTCTGGTCTTCATCTTTAGTGTTCAGTGTATCAAATCTGTTTTTAAAACATCTCTTAAATAAATTCTGGTGAGATCTATTCAAGGTAGTACTTTGGTTCTTGTGAGCAGCTTTATTTTCTTCAGCCTCAGTTTGAGAACACAAATGAGAAATAGATAATTGTTCCACAGTTAACTCCTACCTTCGCTTTAACTAATGATATTAAACTTCTCTATTGCCTTTACTCACAGAAGTAGTCTATTTGATTTTGAGTAATCCATGCAGTGAAGTCAATGCCTTCAGTTGCCAGCTGTGCTATGTAAAAGTGTTTTCTTTAAAAAAAAATTCTAATTAATAAATTGTTGTTCTTGCAAAATTGGCTTGCTTCACTGCGCAATCAATACTCTTGGTATCAGCAGCCAGGAAATCAAAAGACAAATTACACTGGGAAAATCTGCTTCAGGAACCTCTCCAGGGTATTGAAGAGCAACTATGTCAGTCTAGAGACTAAGGTGCACCTGATTCAGGCCATGGTATTTGCAATTATATGCTATATATCAGAGAGCTGAACAGTGATTAAGGATGATGTTGTTGTTGTTGTTGTTGTTGATTGCCTGCAAGTACAACTAATAGTGATCCTAGGAACAAAAGATCTGAAGCCCCTCCACAACTATCGACATTTATCAAAGTTCATAGAGTTTCTCAAGGCATGTTGTTTAGGAAGTAGACAGAGGAAGAATCAATGCCTTTGAGTTGTGGTGCTGGGGGAGTATTGAACATAACATGGACTCCTAAGATAATAAACAAGTCTTTCCTGGAGAGGATGAAATCAGGCTGCTCCTTGGAGGCAAAGATTTTTTAAGCTCTGTATCACATACTTTGAGCGTGTAGTTAGGAGGGAGCAGTCCCTGGAAAAAAACATCATAGGCAGTGCAAGACAGGAAAACCCTGGATGAGATGGATTGCCTCAGTGACTAGGGTAATTGAGGTAGGTGTGTCAGAGACAATGAAATTGGCTAAAGATAGAGCAAGGATAGAAGATGTTGTACATAGGGTTATTATGAGTCACAAGTGACTCAATGGCACATAACAACAACAACAACTGTGAGATATCCAGCATTGTTCCTAAAATGACAGTAATTTTTCCCACTAGCCTTCCTGTTTCTTTCAAATTCCAGTTGCCAATAATTATCAATGCTTCTTGATTAAACGTTCTATTTCAAACTTCAGCAGCTTCATGAAAATCTTCAATTTCTTTATTATTGGCATTCATGGTTAGGGCATACATTTTAATAATGGTCTTATTAACTGGTCTTCTCTTTAGGCATATGGATTTATTATCTGTGTCTATAGCGTTATACGGATGACACAACCCTGCTTGCTGAAACTGAAGAGGACCTGAAGCGCCTGCTGCAGAGTGTCAAGGAGCCTACAATATGGATTGAGGCTCAATGTCAAGAAGACAAAGATTCTCACCACTGGACCAATTGGCAGCATCAGGATGGATGGTGAAGAGATTGAGATTGTACACAGCTTTAGTTTGCTTGGCTCTGTAGTCAACAAACAGTCTTGGCACCAGCATCCAGGAAATTAAAAGGCGCATTGCCATGGGAAAGTCTGCTGTTAGGGACCTCTCCAAGGTACTGAAGAGCAATGGTGTCTCTCTGGAGACTGATACAGGCCATGGTCTTTGCAATCACTTGTTATGCATCAGAGAGTTGGCCAATGACCAAGGAGGATAGAAGGAGAATTGATGCCTTTGAGCTGTGGTGCTGGAGAAGAGTATTGAGAATACCATGGACTGCTAGGAAAACAAACAGATTTGTCCTGGAAAGGGTTAAACCGGGTGGCTCCTTGGAGGCAAGGATT
The DNA here is from genome assembly GCF_000299155.1 of Elephantulus edwardii. Taxonomy (NCBI): domain Eukaryota; kingdom Metazoa; phylum Chordata; class Mammalia; order Macroscelidea; family Macroscelididae; genus Elephantulus; species Elephantulus edwardii. Next base: position 14,888,065 of record NW_006399769.1, read on the forward strand.
CTGAAACTCCATCTAACATACTTTGGACATGTTGTGAGGAGAGACTGGTCCTTGGAGAAGGGTATCATTCTTGGGAGGGTGGAGGGACAGCACAGGAGAGGAAGGTCCTCTGTGAGGTGGATTGATTCAGTGACTGGGATAATTGGGATGGGAGTGTCAGAGACAGTGCGATTGGCACAGGACAGAGCGGAGTTTAGGGCTGTTGTACATAGGGTTGCTATGAGTCGCAAGCGACTTGACGGCACATAACAACAACATAGCAGCTCAACACCACTAGTTGCTCTAAGGAGGAAATATGGTATGATATTTCTATTGAAATTTTCAACCTAAAAAATGTAGAGAGTTTGCTTAGAATAGGAACTGACTTAAGGGCTGTAACTAAGATGAGGATACTTTGTAGATCTCTCAGTGGGATTATTAATGGATCTTTTCAGCTGTTGTTTATCATTTTGATTATGCCACACCATCAAATGAATGTTCTAAAGGTTCTGCTCCATGCCTACTTAGAATAGTTTCTGAGTTGAAGCTAACTCAGCAGCATTTAACAAGTTTGAGGAGGTAACTTTTTGGTTTTAGTTTTGTTTTGTTCAGTATTTTTTCTGATTTTTGTTTTAAGTACTTGTAAGAAGAAATGTTTAGTAAGTGTTGCTAAAGCTCCTGGCCCTGGTTCATTGACCATGGTGATTTAGCAAAAGTCACTGTAAGCTTTCTCTCAGACCAAAATCTCTGAGTGGAATGAATCATGCCCCCTCTCCTAAAGCCCCACTTAAGGTGTAGAGCCACTTATATTAGCAGCAGGCACCAAAAGATAATAGAGGCAAGAAGAGACTTAGCCCAGACCAACTCCATTTTGGAGTCCGCCCACATCATAGGTGTCTTTTAAACAGTATGTTGCTACACACAGCTTCCAGTGTTGTCTATTAGCATATTCTCTGGATTTGACCCAGTTGCAGGACTGAAACATAAACCTTTCAATCTTTTCATTTTCTTAATTCTTTTGTCTTTATTTGCTGCATACTTCATAGTTGTTAGAGTTAATATTGGTAAATTTTCAGAAATGTCAGTTATAAGTATTTTCTTCTGGATAACTGAATCTGAATCTGTTTGGTTATTTACATTTTTTAAATTGATTTGCTTACAAAGATTTGTTTACAAAACACTGTGTTTCACACTATTTCTCATTCACATGTGTTTCATACAATCATTCTCACATATTACGTTTTATAAAATTAATCATAATTGCACCTTGCCCAACATTACCCTGTCTTTTCATCCTGATCCTTCCCATTTCCTTCCCCACACCTCCACCTGCCGAGGTGTGCAACCCTGTGAGTTCACCCCTACCCATTCTCACTCCTCTGCTCCCACCCCTTGCCCCCCTGAGTCCCCATACATGGTTTACCAATTATCCTGTTTTTTAAGTCTTTTTTATTATTGATATTTTAAAGAAAGTTTATAGAGAACTTGGATTTCCATTCACTCTTTGTTTCACATTTTCATCCCTGCCCACTCCCCCAGTTCACTTTTCTCTTCAGGAAAAAAAAAATTCTTTTATTGTTGTACAAGTCCCCACTCCCACTGCGGTCCACATTACTATGCAGCTCTTGTTCTGGACTGTTGTCATTCAAATAATATCTAATCATATACTACTTTTAAGCAATTATATCTCTCATCTATTTCAAAGCAGTGTACATTATTTATTCCCTCTTTCTTACTTTCCTCCCAAACCTGCTGCCAGTCCTGTTTCATAACAGCGGCATTATGCAGTATTTCTCCTTTTGTGACTGAGAAATTTAACTCAGAATAACCTCCAGGGTTATCCATTTTGTATATTATTTCATAAGTTCCTTGTTTTTCAGTGCTGCATAGTATTCCATGTGTGGATATACCACTATTACTCTATCCATTCATTTGTCGATGGGCACTTGAGTTGTTTCTATCTTGTAGCTATTGTGAACAAAGCAGCAATAAAAATGAGTGTGCATATACCTGCTTGGGTGGCAGGTATGGTTTCTTTAAGGTATATTCCCAGTAGTAGAAATGCTGGGTCAAATGGTATTTCTACTTCCAACTTTTTGAGTGCCATACTGCCTTCCGTGGTGGTTGACCATTTTACACTTCCACCAACAGTGAATAAGGGTTCCAGTTTCTCCATAACCTTGCCAGCATTTGTTGTTTGCTGCTACGTTTAATTTTACTGTTCTTACTGGATTGAGACGATATCTCATAGCTATTCTTATTTGCATGTCACTTGGAGCTAGGGATTGTGAATATTTCTTCATGTATTTGTTTGCCATCTGAATGTCTTCTTTGGTGAAGTGTCTGTTCATATCCTGTGCCCATTTTGAGATTGGGTTGTTTACCTTGATTTTGTTGTGGTGCTCGAGTATTCTATAAATTCTAGATGTAAGTCCCTTATCAGACATGTCATTACCAAATATTCTTTCCCAGTGTGTGGCTTTCCTTTTTACCCTGCTGGAGACATTTTTTGATGTGCATAAGGATTTAATTCTTAGAAGGTCTCAAGCACCTATTTTATCCTCTTCTGGTTGTACATTTTTCAGACTACATGGAAGATTGTTGATGTTGTGGATTAGGGCTTCTAGAGTTCTTCCAAACTCTTCTCTGATGAGGTTTATAGTCCTTGGTTTTAGTCCTAGGTTCTTGACCCACTTTGAGTTGGTGTTTATATATGGTGTGCACTGTGGGTCTTGCTTGAGTTTTCTGCAGATAGTTTTCCAATTTTGCTAACACTATTCGTTAAAAAGGCTATCATTTCCCCACTTAACTGATTTCATCTCCTTTTCAAAAATCAGTTTACATATATACTTTTTACTATATTGAGGAAATTCTGCTCTATTCCTATTTTGCTCAGTGTTTTAATCAGGAAATGGTGTTGGGTTTTTTCAAAGGCCTTTTCTGCAACAATTGATAGGATCATATGCTTCTTGTTCTTTGCTTTGTTAATGTGATGAATTATAATGATTGTTTTTTCTTATGTTGAACCATTCTTGCATACCTGTTATGAATCCCACGTAGGCATGGTGATTTTTTTTTCTTTTTAATGTATCATTGGATTCTATTGGCCAAGACTTTATTAAGGATTTTTACATTTATATTCATTAGAGATATTGGCCTATAGTTTTCTATTTTGATGGTGTCTTTACCTGGCTTTGGTATCAAGGATATATTTTCTTCATAGAATGAGTCTGGGAAAATTCCATCTTTTTCTATTTTCTGAAATATTTTTTGTAGAATTGATGACAGTTCTCTGAATGTTTGATAAAATTCACTTGTAAAACCATCTGGTCCAGGGCTTTTTTTGACTGTAAGTTGTTTTATTACCTTTCCAATTTCTTCTTTTGTAATAGGTCTGTTCAAGTGTTCAATTTCAGTTTGTGTCAGTTCAGGTAGGTTCTGAGTTCCTAAGTATTTATTCATTTCCTCTAGATTTTCTTATTTGTTTGAATACACTTTTTTAAGAATATTCCATTGTTATCCTTTTTATTTTAGTTGGTTCTATGGCATTGCCCCTTTCATCTCTTATTTGGGTTATTTGTGTCTTTTTTTTTCTTTTACTTTGTTAGTTTTGCTAGTGGTCTGTCGATTTTATTGACATTTTTGATGAACCTACCCCTGGATCTGTTGATGGTTTCAGTTGATTTTCTGTTTTCTATTTCTTTCATTTCTGCCCTAATTTTTATAATTTCAGGTTTTTTCAGAGGGTTTTCGGTTTTCTTGCTGTTCTTTTTCAATTTGTTTGAGATGATGGGTAAAAGAGTCAATGGTCATTTTTCCCTGCCTTTTGATATGTTTCTTTATTGCTATAAATTGACCTCCGATTACTGCTTTGGCCATTCCCAGGGGTTTTGGTAAGCTGTGTTTTCATTTTTATTTGCTTCAAGAAACTTTTTAATTTCATTTTTTATTTCTCCTAGTACCTGCTCATATTCAAGCAAGGTGTTGTTCAGCTTCCAAATGTAAGTGGTTTTTTTCTCTTTTATCCTCTTGTTATTAATTTCTAATTTTGTAGCATTGTGTTCTGAGAAGATGCTTTGTATTATTTCTGTTTTTTTAATGTATTGATACTTGCCTTGTGACCTAAAATGTGATCTATTCTCAAGAACATTTCATGGACATAGGAGAAGAAGGTATACTGTGCTTTTGTGGGGTGCATTTACCTATAAATCTCTATGAGATCAAGTTGGTTTATTGTGTGGTTTAAATCTTCAGCATCTTTGTTGAGTTTCTTTCTGGTAGTTCTGTCTTTTCTTGAGAGGGGTGTATTGAAGTCTCAAACTACTATAGCAGTGTTGTCTATTTCCTTTTACAGTTTTGCTCATGTTTTTAATATATTTTGCAGCTCTATCATTTGGTGTTTATATTCATCTGCCTAAAGCATCCTTGATTATAGAACTCAAGATTTGAATTTGTTCTTCAGCTCTTTGAGCTTAAGAAATGCTGAGTGAGCTTGGCCCTTTTGATTTTCTGACTCCAGCGCCTTGCAAATTCCATTGTAATATTTTATTTTGCCTTCTGGCACTGCCTTTTGAAATCTTCTGTTCAGCTCGTTAGTATCTTGACTTCTTCCTTCTTCTTTAGCTTCTCTGAATGCCAGTGCAATGTTCAGAGTTTCTTCTGACATCCATTTTGGTCTTTTCTTCCTCCTCTGTTTTTGAAATGACTTTTTACACTCTTTCTGGATGATACTCTTGATATCCTCCCACAACTCATCTAGTCTTCACTCATTAGTATTCAAGGCCTCAAACCTGTTCCTGAGATGGTTCTGAAATTCAGGTGGGATAGACTCAAGGTCATATTTTGGTTCATGTGGATTGGGTTTGGTTTTCCTTAGCTTTAGCTTGAACATGAATATGAGTAAATGGTGTTCTACTCCACAATCAATTCCTGGCCTCGTTTTCTCAGTTATATTGAGCTTCTCCAGTGGTTCTTTCCACAGATGTAATCAATTTAATTCCTATATATACCATCTGATGATATTCATGTGTATAACCTGCGTTTATGTTTACTATAAAACGTATTTGCAGTGAAAAGGTCATTGATTGTGCAAAACGCAATCATTCTATCTCCAATGTCATTTCTATGACGGAGTCCATGTTTTCCAGCTACCGATTCTTCTTGTCTGTTCCATACTTTTACATTCCAGTCACCCATTATTATTAATGCATCTTGATTGCATTAAAGTATTAAAAGAAGATGGAAAGAATATACTTAGTCACTGCATCAGAAGGAATTGGCAGACACAGAAGAATTTCATGAAATAACATATGACCAAGAGCCTATGGTGATGAAGGAAGAAGTTCAAGCTACTTTAAAGGAAATAGAAAAAAAATAATAAATCCCTAGGAATATATGGTGTATCAGTTGACGTATTTCAACTAACAGATGCTGCCCTGGATGTGCTCACCAAGTTGTGCCAAGAACTCTGGAGAACAACCACTTGACCAACTGACTGGAGGAAATATACTTGTTCCCATTACAAAGAAGGGTGACCCAGCAGAGTGTGGAAATTATAAAACAATATCATTGATTTCACATGCAAGCAAGATTCTACTGAAGATTATCCAAAAATGACTGGAACAGCACGTAAGCAGAGAACTGCCAGAAGTCCAGACTGGGTTTAGAAGGGGTCATGGTACTAGCGATTTTGTAGCTAATGTTAGATGGGTCTTAGCTGAAAGCAAGGAACACCAGAGGAATGTCTATCTGTATTTCATTGATTATGCAAAGGTGCTTGACAGTGTAAATCATAACAAACTATGGCTGGCTCTGAGAAGAATGGGAATCCCAGAACCTTGATTATGCTAATGCGAAACCTATACTTGGATCAGGGGGCAGTCATCAGAACAGAGTAAGGAATCACTACATGGTTTAAAATTGGGAAAGGTGCATGCCAGCGATGTGTCCTATCTCAATATCTTTTTAACCTATATGCAGAAGAGATTATCCAGGAGGCTGAGCTCTATGAGAAGTGTGGCATCAGGTTTAGTCGAAGATCCGTTAATAATCTGCGTTATGCAGATGACACAACCCTGCTTCCTGAAACTGAGGAGGACCTGAAGTGCTTGCTGCAGAGGGTCAAGGACTTCAGCCTTCAATATGGATTGAGGCTCAATATCAAGAAGACAAAGATTCTCACCACTGGACCAATTGGCAGCATCAGGATGGATGGTGAAGAGATTAAGATTGTTAACAACGTTAGTCTGCTTGGCTCCACAGTCAACACTCTTGGCACCAGCAGCCAGGAAATTAAAAGACGTATTGTGATGGGAAAGGCTGCTGTTAGGGACCTCTCTAAAGTACTGGAGATCAATGGTGTCACTCAGGAGACTTAAGATGCGTCTGTTATAGGCCATGATCTTTTGGACAATGACTAGGAAGGATAGAAGCAGAATTGATGCCTTTGAGCTGTGATGCTGGAGAAGAATATGGATTGATAAGAAAACAAACAGGTTCATCCTAGAGAGGGTTAAATCTGGCTGCTCCTTGGAGGCAAGGATTCCAGGACTTCTTCTGACATACTTTGGACATGTTGTAAGGAGCGACCAGTCCTTGAGAGGGACATCTTGCTTGGGCGGGTGGAGGGACAGCACAGGAGGCGAAGGCCCTCTATGAGGTGGATTGATTCAGTGACTGGGGTGATTGGGATGGGTGTGTCAAAGGCAGTATGATTGGCCCAGGATAGAGCAGGGTTTAGGTCTGTTGTACATAGGGTCGCTATGAGTCACAAGTGACTTGACAGCACATAACAACAACAACAACAACAATATCAATACTCCTGCTTTTTTCTGGATGCTGTTTGATTGGTATATTTTTTTTCCACACCCTTTTATTTTTAGTCTTTTTTTATCTTCATTTTTCAGGTGTGTCTCTTATAGACAGCACATTGATGGATTTTGGGTTTTTATCCAATCTGCTATCCTTTTTCTCTTCATTGGTGAGTTTACCATTCCCATTTAGTGCGATTATTGACAGGCAAGGTTTTATTGCTATCATTTTGTTGGGTTCTTTTTGGTGTTGTTGCTGGTTGCTTTGGTCCATTCTGCTTTCTGTGGCACCTCTGTAAGAAGGACATCTCTCAGTTTTTCCTGCAATGCTGATCTTGTTTTTACAAACTCCCTTAGGTTCTGTTTTCTGAGAATACCTTGATCTCTCCTTCATATTTGATGGACAGTTTTGCTGGGTATAGTATTCTTGGTTGACAGTCGTGTTCTTTGAGTATTCAATATGGTGTGAAGTAGCCTGCTTCTTACATGGCATTGCTGTGGTAGAATTTTTCATATTTGAGGTGATAGCAGGCTCATGGTCTGATGTCGCTGCTCCAGAGGAGGGTTAGGCAGCTACCCTTCCTGGGATTCTCTCGAACTTTTGACTCAAGGGAAGATTTGTTTCAATTTGGGAGAAAAATGGCCTATTTACTTGAAGCCTCCTCTGTCAGACAACTGCTGCAGCTAGGCCAGTCCAAGGTGTTCTGGGCTAAAGGAAGCTCATGCTTTTTGAGGGGAGAGTAAATGAAATGGGTTCACCTGTGATATTGATGTCTCTAGTGCAGTTCAGAGGGGTGGCAGCAGTCATCTTCCAGACACTGGGGTTGGGATATCCAAGATGTGGTCTCGAGACCTCCAAATTGTGGGTCAAAGACCTCCCAGTGGCACAGGCAGGAATTTTGGGCAGCAGGGAAGGACTGTCAGACAGTGGGATAGGATTTCTAGGTGGCAGGGATCGGACCTACTGATGACAGTGGTGGGGCTTCCCGACAGCAGGTCTGGGATTTCCAGAAAAAGGCCCAGTGGGCTTCTAGACAGTGAGTGGGAGTGTCCCCACAGCCAGATAAGGTCCTTCAGGCATGTTCAGGGAACCAGGGGGCAGGGCCCCACCAGGCAATGTTGTCATGGTCTAGTGCTCCAGGCAAGAGGCAAGCCCAGGACACACTAAGAAATTTTTAAGTCATGTATATACTCAATTGACTGGATGCTCAGAGATACAGGCAAAGCATGGAAATGTAGGGCAATGCACAGGGCATGGAGATAAAGGGCTATCCTTCTATTTTTTTACAATAATAGTCTTAGGCAGTACTTGTCTTTATGAGACTGAGTTAGTTCACTTAGGATAATGCTCTCTAGTCTCTCCCAAGTATGCAAATGGATATGTGTACATTAATGTTCACAGCATTCTTCACCATCACAATTTGGGAAATAGCCTAAATGTCCAACCACAACTTAATGAACTGAGAAATTGTGGTACATTCACAAAATGGAACACTATAAGCACTCAGAAGCTACGAGTTTGAAATATCACATAACTTGGGAGAGACTGGAAAACTTTATACTGAACTAACTTTGTGCTGACTGAATTAACCCAATTGCATTTTGGATGCTTTTCAATACTCCATCTGACAATATTCTTCTGCTATTCTTAAGATTTTCATTGATTAATTTTTGAAAACAAATTTTCATGTCTTTGTTTCTAGTCTTAGTCTAGAAGATCCACTAACCTTTCTACAATGGTGCTTTGCTGGTATTTGGAAAATTAATGTCATTGCTGACATGCACATGCAAGCCACCATCACAAAACTAACATAAGATGGTATGCATGTGTGTGTTTATTTTGCACAACATAAATAAAAAAGAGAGCATTCACCACATGACAAGAATGTAGTGGGTGTGGGAGGCATCAAAAATGAGCAGAGCTGTTTATGAAAAATCTTAAAGTTGTGGGAGATATTTTGTAAGAAGCTCTACAGCAATCTTTGGGTATATAACAATTACTTATAAAGAGCTAAGAATGGAGAGAGGTGGTCTTAATTGTAAGATAGTTTTAAAAGGCCAAGTTCAAGCATTTCACCTTGACCCAGTAGGCAGGAGACCAGCTCAGGTTTTGCAGCAGAAGAGAAAATGAATCAGAACTGAGTTTCAGAATGATTGTGCTGGCGGCTGGCAGCTCAAAGGGCCATAGCTTTTTGGCCCTTGTTTTTATTTCCTGCCCCTGGCACTGATGTTCCACTACACACTGGAGAATTGAGAGAGTAAACGGTGATGAGTGCCCAGTGCCAGTTAATTCCAAATGCAGACTCCAAGCAACCACATTCTCAGAATACAAATTTTCTTGTGCATAATTTCACGTAGGTAATCACAGTAAAATAAATGTTGCTAATTAGCCTTGGTCTTAAAGACTAACAGTATTTAATTTCTCTCCCTCCCTCCCTCCAACACATATACCCCAAAATTGTACTATTTTCATGAGGAGCAAGAGAGGAAGGGAAAGGGGGTAAGTGAAATGTATGAGTAAAGCAATCATGGTTGTTTAATTAAGTGAAACTTCCAGCTGCTGTGAATGTGACCTCACAGCCTTATTTTGTGTTTATTCCAAGCATTCATTCTAAAGGAAGAGAAGCATGCTTAATAGAAATCTTCTTACAGCCTTCACCATGCACATGGACACTCTCTCTCTCTCTCTCTCTCTCTCTCTCCCTTTATTAGGTACACCAGCTATAAATGGGTTTTTTTCCAAGCCCACACTTGGCACTGCCCCTGTGTGCCTTGCTTTGCTGTTGTTAGTGACTTCAAGTCAATTCTGTCTTATAGATAACCAATAAGGCAGAGTGACTTTCAGGTAGTGCTGAGCTCTTAACCAGTGCACCAGCAGAACTCCTTCTCAGTCTTGCTAATAATGGTGGTGGTCTAGTGGCAAGAAGCTGCACTGAAATCCCTAATGCACGTGTGGTTCAAATCCCACCAGTTGCTCCTTGAGAGAAGGATGGGCAATCTCCTCCTGTGTGATTAACTGTCTCTGAAAAATCTGCTGGAGGATCAGCTTTGGGTCAGTTCTGACTCGGTGGTACACAACATCAACAATGGTGCCTAAAAACTTCACAGATCCTGTAGTGAATGGGGAGGAATAGTCTAAAGCTTTCCAAATATGGGAAGGGAGGGTGCTCTTATTCCAAAGCCTTTGCTGTTCTTCAAGAGCAGGGAAATGGTTCACTGTGAAAGAAGGACACTAATTACTCAAATAGCCTGCATTATGTTTCAGGATCATAACCTTTAGCAGCCAAGGAATGGAAAGATGTTATTATAAACAGCCAGTTTCCTCTCTCCAATCTTATGAGAGGAAACAATTAGCCTGTCCATTTCCCAGGCTGACTTATTTCTGGCCAGTGAGAGCAATAATTCAGGGTTTGGGTGGGAAGTCAAACTTCCCAGGTTCTGATCTTTGAACTTCTTACATGATTTGGCACAAGTTACTTTAATTTTCTAGACTAAATCCCTCACCTAAAAATGAAAATAAAAATCATTGCCCTCAGAAGTAGCAATGAAGATGAAGCCAATAAAAGCATAGTAAATATTAGTACCATTAGCAAGCGTCAATATAGTATTTTAGCAGAATATCCTAATTTTTTTTACTTCTGTTATCCACTCTTATCTAGGAATATCCATTTATGTGGCTTATTTATCAGTTATTAGTTTATTTTTGCTTTAGAAATAAAATTGTAGAGTCTGGTTTGGAAATGCGGAACAAACACCAAGCAGAAACTCTCTACTTTCTAGAAGAGTCAATTAAAGCTTAGAGATGATGCTGCAACTTATCCAATTCTTCAGTGGCAAACCTGAGACCTAACCCTAGAGAAGTGTCTTTCCACTATGTCATGCTTTCCTCTGTGACAAAAGAACCTACTATCAAAGTAAATTATTCACCCAGCTTCTTGACAATGTTTAGTCTGCAGTTAGGGACAGTGGGTTCAAACTTTCTGAGTTTGCTCCAAATTCACACATTTTCAGAACAATGGACATTAAGTTCTAAACCAGGACATTCCCAACAAACCAAGCAGTTTGTCACCCTAGTTATTTAAACTCACTGTGAACCCTTTAAACAGAATCCAACTGCCTCATCAGGTTCCCAAGGTTGGAAATAATTTTTTGCAAGCAGAATGTCATCTCTTTCTCCTGCGGAGCAGCTGGTGATTTTAACGGCTGACCTACTGGTTATCAGTTGAGCTCCTTAATGATGTTGCTACCAAGAATCCTTCTATTTGGAGTAAAAAGCTGAAAAAATTCATTGAGTGAGAATTGACTCCTAGGTGATCCTAGACTGAGTTTCTGAGGTTATAAGTCACACAGGAGGTGTCTGTCTTTCTTTTGTGGATTCAAACTACTAGAGAGGTGGGTCTTCGGGTTAGCAGCACAACTGCCACAAATTATGCTACCAGATCCCCATCTTCTTAGATAGTAAACTCACACAGCGTGCTGAAGGAGTGAATCAATGTTTACAGATAATCAATTCTGTGTTAAGGTGGTCAATTTTGTTAGGAAAGAGGGAAAAATTGAAGAGAGACAAGAGAAAAGGTTTCTGAAGTCCCATTTGTCAGTGAAGGAAAATCTAATTTGCAAGAGAACAGTATTTTTTAATTTAAAAGAAAAGTCTCTCAAAATATATTTTTGATGAGGGAAAAAAGTGAAGAAGAACCATGATGGAACTTATTTAAAGGAAAAAATGTCTAAAAAGCCAGGGTGTAGGCTTGGCATGATTCTTTTTGCTGCAGGTCTTATCCAAGTGATTCACCTTGAATGCCAGATAGAAAAACAGCAATGCACTGCTCAGAGCAAAGTAAAACATTGTGAAGCTGTATGTACAAGGGTGATGTAAAAGGAGCAAATGCAATGTGGAGAAGGCAGAGTCTGCCTTATAGTTACTCCATAAGGAGGAAGGCAAATGAAAACTGTCTGCATCAATAACATCCAGCATATAAAATTGATCCCATAGTAAGGTGTGGTCCCCTATGCTACTGCATCAACTTTTGTTAATCACAGGGTATAATATTCATTGCAAAAGTTGTGGGATGTATCAATGAAATGCATTAGGAGCTAGCAGGGGAAGGCAAAGAATATCACACAATGAAAGCCCTAATTCAGTCCTGAAATACAAATAAACCTCTGGTTTCCTTAATTGTCCAGCAAATATTGTCTCATAGCAGTCCTAAGTCAGCTCATCTGCTTCTGTCCCCAGGGCTTTGTCATGCTATACCTTGCTGCAATTTATCCACAGTGTGGCCAACTCTCTCTCTTATGTTGGTCCAACTGCTGTTGATGATGTAGAAGATGCTGCTCAAAAGTTGAACCATGTGTCTGCTGTTGAGGCAGCTGGAAACCACATGCCCCAGAGGGGCTAAGGCAATGGCTAGAAAATCCCTTTTCAAAAGTCCTAACACCACAGGCTATGTGGAATGGATATTCCTTTTTTGAGAAGAGAGCTTCCCACTTGGAGAAGTGAGGAGAGAAAAATGGAAGTTGTTATTGTTAGGTGATCTTGAGTAGACAACTACTCATGTTGTTGTTTTTAAGTGCTGTCGAGTCACAGGCGACTCATAGAGACCCTATGAAGGAGAGTCCTTGACACTTGGGTGCCTTTCATCCTCTCTCCAGGTTCATAGGGTTTCCAGAGGCAAGCTATTATGGAAGTGGATGCCACTCCTCCTTCCAAGCTTGTTTTATTCGGGGAGCTCCACCCCACTCTCTGTCCACATTGGGTAGCCAACCATTAATGCATTTGACACATCAGTGTCACAGTGTTCAGCCTCACAGCAACCACAAGTGACTGCTGTATTGCAACTTGTACACCAGGGCTATACGACCTAGAGGAATGTCTGAACTAAAACAATGAAAGACTAGCCTCAGGGCCACGGATTAAAAATCACCTACCTTTGGCTTGGTAGCATCGCTTTCTGTCCACTGGGCCAGCTTATCTCTCTCTCTCTTTGTGGACAACTACTCATAATGACCTTAAAAACAACAAATCTGAATCTTGCCCTATCCTGCACCATACTCATGATCATCAACATGCTTGAACCCATGGTAACAGTCTCTGTGTCATTCCATGTCATTGAAGGTTTCCTTCTCTTTCACTGACCTTTCAATTATAAATTATGTCTTTTTCCAAGGACTGGTCCCTTTTGACTTGTGTAAAGTATGAGAAACAAAGTTTCACCATCTTTACCTCTAAGGAACATCCTAGTTTCACTACCTCCAAGACAGATTTGTTTATTCTTTTGGTAGTCTATGGACTCTTCAGCATTCTTATCCAACACCACAATTCAAAGGCCTTGATTCTTCTTTGTTGTTGTTGTTGTGTATCATAGAGTCAGAACCAATCCATAGAGGACCTTCTGGAGGGTTTTCAGAGGCAGTTAATTGCATGGGAGGAGATTGCCCATCCTTCTCCCACAGAGCAGCTGGTGGATTCTGTGTGCCTTCAGGATTACAGTGCAGTCTGCCACTAGGCTACTAGAACTCCCTTAATTCTTCTTTCGGTATTCCTTATTCATTGCCCAACTTTATGATGCATATGAAGCAACTGAAAATATCATGGCTTGAGTCAGGTTTCCTATAGTTGTTAAACAGATATTCCTGCTCTTTAGCCTTTCATGGGGTCCTTGCCCAATGAATTAAGTCTTTTGATTATTTTTAACTGCTGCTACCATGGATGTTGATTATAGATCTAAGTGAAAATAAATCATTGACCACTTCAATCTTTGATCCACTTATCTCGATGTTGCCCATAAGGAGCTCTGGTGGGTTCATGGTAAAAAGCTGTGCTACAATCCTGAAAGGAAGCACTTTGAATCCATCAGCTGCTCCACAGGAGGAAGATGGGCAATCTCCTCTCATGTGATTAACTTCCTCTGAAAACCTGCTAGAGAGTCAGCTAAGAGTTGATTCCAATTCAACAGTACATACCACATTGGTCTAGGAGTGAGAATTTTTATTATCTCAATGTTCAGATGTAATCCATTTTGAAGGCTGTCATCCTTCATCTTCTTCAAGTATTCTTCACTTTCTGTAATCAAGATTGTGCTAGAAGGCAGACACAAACATACAGCTAGCTAGACATTTTCAGTAAAGTAAAGGATTTTTATGCTATGACTCACTTTCAGCCTAGAAGGATGGTTCCCAAGAAGAGGGCACTATTTCATGGCCCAGGAATATGCTGTGCCTAAGTAGCTATCTGAATTCCTCCAAAACAAAATGTGATTTTCCTTACATCAAGTGATGTATTAAACTGGCAACTTGTGTGCCTTCTTCCCCCAATTTATGTAAAAAGCATACAAGTAGTATGGTTTTAATTTGTGGAGCATGTGAAAAGTACATATTCTGTTTAATAACAATGAAACACATTCTGCCTATTTGGGTGACCACTGGTTTAATTCTTTTTAGAAAGGTTCCACTTATACCAAAACCTTTCTCAGATGATACTGGACAGACCACACCTCTCTCTGAACCTCAATCTTCTCTTGAACTTGGTGGATTAAAGAGCTCATTCCTGTTCTTCAATTCTGTTCTGTAACAAAACCCAAAGGCCAGTGGCCAGAAAGTGTATTCCAAGTCATGACAACTCCGTGTATGTCAAGATTAAACTGGCCTCATTCAAAACATGGTTCTTTCATTCAAAATAATGGCTGATTTTTCAAAAGTAAATTAGCACATTTCCCTTCCCTTCTCCCCCCACCCCCACTGCCCGCTATATCATTGGGTGAATTGGAATCACTAACCTTTCAGTTAGTAGTTGAGTACATATTAATCATTTGTATCACTCGGGGACCTCATGACAAACACACTTAATGGAGATATTCTGACTGAATGCTCTGCACAGCATGGAGGAGCTAATGCTCTTCACTCTATTGTAGACTTGAGCATGTTGTCAGAAGGGGCCAGTCCTTGGAAGACGTCACCGTGCTTGGAAAGGAAAAGAGTCAAAGAAAGAAAAGAAGACCCTCAATGAGATGACTCGATGGTAGTTGTAACAATGGGCTTGAATAAAGCATAGATTGTGATGATGGTATAGGATTGGGCAAGGTTCCAATTTGTTGTTCTTATAGGGTCACTCTGAGTTGAGGTTGACTCAATGGCACCTAACAACAACAACAGCAATAGAACCAAGTTGGACTAAGTCTGCCTAACAACAGGCAGACTTGCCAAAATTACTCAGACCAAATCTCAAAAAACAGACATGTATAAAAGGTAAGTCTGCCTAACAACAGGCAGACTTGCCAAAATTACTCAGACCAAATCTCAAAAAACAGACATGTATAAAAGGACAAAACGCAAACTCTCTCATTGCCATTCATTCAGAACCAACTCATAGTTGACCCTCCAGTGGGTTTTCAAAGGCTGTAAAGGACAAGAGAGGAGAAAGCCCCTCTTTCTCTTGAGGAGCAGCTGGTGAATTTGAACTAACTGCCTTTGAGTTGACAGTATAACTTCCTACCTACCCAGTAGGTCACCAGAGCTCCATTAATGGGATAAAGAAGGTGCCATATACTTGCTCCTCATTTAATAGTTTTACTACAGTTTCTGCTGCCAGTTCACACCCAAGTTATTCTTGAAGCTGGACCAGGACCATTGATCCTCAAAGAATAAAGTCCATACACCCTACGTTAAAACTTGGCAAGTTTGAGATCTCCTTCCTCAACAAGATTATGGGCATGGAATCAACCAACAATAATACACTTGTTCGTTTCCATTCCTATCAACAATATCTTTTTGGAGGTCTGTTGCTATTGCTTCTCCTGCCACTTTCCAAGTGTAGGCAAAATTAAGAGTACATAAAATCTGTCCAAGTGATTCCATTTCTCTGAATACCTTATAATCATGCTAACTGTTCCTGTTACTTCCTACTACCCCAGAAACATCAGAAACTACAATCTGGGTACCCAACTAGAAGTGTCATTAAATTGTATCATGTCCTGGACCTTTTCAGAATTGTATTCCCTCTTTAGAGTTACCTCCTTCTGTTCCATTATTTTAGAGTTTTTATGGTCAACAAGTAAATGAAACTTAATGTAAATTATAATAAGGGATTCTGATATATGTGCACCTTAACCAGCCCCTTTAGTTTTGTAAAGGAGCATTAACGGTGTAGTGTGTTACATATCGTGCAGCTAACGGAAAAGTCAGTGGTTTGGATTAATCAATTGCTCTGAGGTAGAAAGATGGACAATCTTTTCCTGAGAAGATTTACAGCCTCAGAAACCCAAGGGAGGGTCTCTATAAGATGTAATCAACTTTACAGCAGTTGATTGGGTTTTTGTTGTTGTTTGTGTTTCGTTTTGAACAGAATCTATATAATAGGGAACTAATGCCTCCTGAAAAGTGCTCTTCTAGAAAGTAACAGAGCTGGATTCAGAGTGGTCTTCTGACTCGAACTAGTTTGTCTACTTTTGAGCAGTTGGAACTACAGACAAAGGTGGAATTTTTATGTTGTTCTTAGCTCTTTTGATAAGATTTCTTCTACCTTTCTCTAATAATATCTTGTTTTGAGGCACACATCCGAGGAAGAAACATTGAGCAACTCTTTACAACAAACACTGTGGTAGAGCTGCCTGGATTTTGCTTGGAGGTTCCTGGTGTAAAAAACCACATTTCTCCAAACACTTTTATCTTGAAGGTCATTCACCGTGTGCCAACTGTGAACAAAAATCATCTTTCATTTAACTTTCTGTGTACTTCTGTATACATGTTTCAGGACACAGGCAGCCCTGACGACTCCTGACAACATTGCCAGCCAATTGAGCTGAACATTTCCCAGATGGAGTGCATTTGAGAGAGTCAGAGCAACTTGAATGAATAATTATGAATAAATAACTCCTAGCTCCCTGAGACTCAATGGCAGAACAGGATCATGCTGCTTTCTCCTCAGCTCCTCCTGGTGTCCTCTCATCCCACAGACTCCCAGCAGCTAGATATATCAGGCTGATAGTGTTGAGAATGCTGCCTGTGGTTTTTGCTGAAATTCTTAGTGATTTTAGCCAAGTGGAATTCACATCAAAAGAGAAAACAAAAGTTATCTTAAGAGGGTTCTCAGGGAACAAAGTTCGGTTAAAAGCAATCCTAGTTTGTTTTTTTTTCTTGCCCAGTAGTTATGTCAATTTAATGTGTTTATTTGTCTTGTTTGTTCTATACCTAAAGTCTCAATGATATTACTCCTTAGCAAAAGGAGTAGACTAGATGATAAGGAACCATCTAGAACTGTTCCTTTATGGATTCATTTTATCTTCAATAGAGATTCCCTCTACTTCTTTTTTATTAGAAGCCAAAAAGATATTTCATAAGTCTAAATGAATAACAAGAGATAAGCCCAAATACTTCTTAAAAGTTCTCCTTCAGTGATAATGTAAAATATAAGAATGCTGATAAGGAATTCAGATGCCAGGATTAAGAATCTAATTGGTATAAGCATTCATTATAAACCCAGAATTAAGAAATACAAATATTTAGAGTGACGGAGAAGGTGTCAGCAGTTTGCTCCGGTCAAAACAAGCAAAGGATATTGGAATCAAAAAGGATGCATGGGTCAGGGCAGGCAGGCAAGGACTGGGAACCAAGAGGGCAGGAGGCTAATCCAAGGAAAGGCTCTAGAACGTGCTGATCCTTCCAAGTTTTCCTCCCTGTGGATCAAAGACTAAAAGCTAGATTCCCTTCATTATGCTGATGTAGGAAGAGGCTGTGGTGTTGAGGCAGGGCAGTGAAGAAACGAATATTTCTGGTCAGGAAGAAAGAATAGAACAAAAATGTACCGAACTTGAGATTTATTCCAAGTGCTAGACATATTCATTTTAGTCTTCACAGCAGCTCTTTGGCAGATGATGCATGTCATGTTTTCTGGCTGTGTAACACCCTTTCGGCATTTTACTATGTTTGGAAAGTTTCTCACCTTATGAATTCTGTCTCTAAAGATAAAGTCAGAAAATTTGCCTCCGCAAAGACCTTTGCTACTTGAATATGGCATGAGGTGTAGGATTAGCCTTAAGCTCTACCTAGGCAAGAGTTTAATGACTATGTGGAAGAAGGCAAAACAAGGAAACCTTTTGTTGAACAGGGTGTCAGTGGTACTATTTTAGAGGTAACTGACCATATTTGTTCACATTTCAAAAAAGAGAACCCATTTGTAATCATATTTGTTCTCATTGCCAAAGAAGAAAAAAGGTCATAGAGAATACAAATTAATGAAAAAATCTCATTGACATAACATGCAAGAAAAATCTTGTTGAAGACTAATATGGGCAGGAACAAATCAACAGTAAACTGTCAGAAATTCCAAAGAGGCTGTGAAGCAAAGGACATCATTGTGGATGTCAGATGGATCTTGGCTGAAAGCAGAAAGTACTAGAGAGATGTTGACTTGTGTTTTATTGATGATGTAAAGGTTTTCAACAGTGTGGATCATCATAGATTATGGATAAAGTGGAGAAGAATGGGAATCACAGAACACTTACTTGCGCTTCTGCCAAACCCGTACATAGATCCTAAGAAGTGATTGATTGAACAGAACAAGGGAACACTTTAAAATTAGGAGAGGTACGTGTTAGACTTGTGTCCTTTCTTTATTCCAGTTCAAACTGTATGCTGAGCAAACCATTATTGAAGCTTGACTTTATGAAGAAAAATGTGGCATCAGCATGAAAAAAGACATATTAACAAGCTGTGTTCTACAGATGATACAGCCTCACTTGTAGAGAGTGAAGAAAACTTGAATCACTTAGTGAATAAGATGGAATATCATAGCTATCAATATGAATTAAACCTCAACATCAAGAGAACTACAATCCTCACCAGTAGATCAATAGACAATATCATGCTAGAAGAACAAATTGACATCATTAACGATTTCATTTTACTTGGATCCATAAATCACTACCTGTGGCAACTGCAATCAAGAAATCAGAAGACATTGAATTGGGCAAGTCTACTGTCAAAGACCTCTCCAAAGTGCTAGAGGGTAAGGACATCAGTTTAAAATCTAAGGTGAAGTCTGGTCCAAACTATAGAATTTCAATCTCCTCCTGTATATCTGAAAGATGGATAATTAATAAGAAACCAATTGTTATGTTGGAGAAGAATATTAAATATCCCGTAAACTTCCAAAAGAACAAACCAATCTGTCTTGAAGGACGTGCAGCCAGAGTATTATTTAGCGGCAAGGTTAGTGAGATTCCATCTCCAGTACTTAGGGCAGTTTGCCAAAAAAGGGACAGGCCTTGAAAATGGATATCATACTGGGAAAGATGGGGGTCAGTGAAGGAGGGGTAGATCCTAAAGGAAATGGATCAGCACAATAATGGAAACAATGAGTATGAACGTGGTTGAAACTATGAGGGTGGTACAAGACAGGGCAAAGTTTCGCTCTTTTGTTCTTAGACTTTCTCTGAGTACTGGTCAACCCATTTACACCTAACAGCAACATTTTTAAGGTTGGTAGGAGTTCCTTGAGTCAGTTCACTCTTCTGGTGACCCTATATAAAGCAAAGTGAAATACCATCCCCATGGCATCCTAAACACTCATTGCTAGGCCACTGTGTCAGCCCATCTCCTTGACGGTCATTCTTCTTTTCACTGTTTCTCTACCACTATGATGTCTTTCTCCTGATAGTTTGCCCAAAGTACATAAATGAAGTCTCATCATCCTCATTTCCACAGAACATTCTGGCTGTACTTTCTCTAAGACAGATCTGTTCATTCTTCTGGAAGTCCATGACACATATACAACATTCCACAATTAAAAGGTATATATTTTCCTTTGGTGTTCATTCTTCATTTCCTAGAATATAAATTGTTTGCATGGAAATACTAGGCTTGGATCAGATGTGCATTAGTCCCTGAACTATATATTTATTACTTATTTTTTTTACTGTTATTCCTGTGATTGCAGATTCAAGTAAAATTGGTTGTGGATCCAAATAAAATTAAAACTTTAACACTTTCAGTATTTCCTCCATTTATCATAAGGTTGCTTATTGGTCCAGTTGTGAGAACATTTTTTTCCCTTTCTGTTACGCACACATTACAACAATAAAATTTCTTCAAGAAGTTTGTGTAATTTGCACATTGCAGGTATTAATAGATCTTCCTCCATTCCTTGTGTCACAATTTTCTTCATATAGTTCAATTTCTCAGGTTATTAGTTCACTAGATAAACTGAGTGGAAGGAGGAGTGGCATCCACTTCCGTAATAGCTTGCCTCTGGAAACCCTATGAACCTGGAGAGAGGATGAAAGGCACCCAAGCATCGAGGACTCTCCTTCATAGGGTTGCTGTGAGTCGCCTGTGACTCAACAGCACTTAACAACAACAACAACAATCCCTAAAGAAGTTTGTATTTGGTGAAGTAGAAGTTCAATGAAAAGGAGTAAGACCTTCACTGATATAGATTGACACTCACATGGACTCAAACATAGGCACAATTTTAAGGACAGGGCAGCACCAGGTAGTGTTTCAGTATGTAGGAGCACAATGAATCAGAACCCACTCAACAGCGCTTAACAATAATGTAAATGACTGATGTCCAGGGCAAAAATGTAATCGCCTTACTTTGTATATTGAAATGCAACTATTTTTGGAGGAAGCCAGTCATAAAGTTGCCATTAGTCATTTGGTTTGAAGGAAGCATGAGTGAATTGCTTGAAAGAGTTTGCCCAGGAATAAAGAGGTAAGAGGGTGAGGTCTCTAAGATAAATTACTGCTACTTTACCTTTTGGTTAGAACTACTCTAACTTCTACAATCCAACTGAACTATTTTCTGATTTTTTTTATTTAAAGTGATATTGGAATCAGGGTTGTATCCTTTTTTTGCATGCCTATTTAATCTGTATGCTGGGGACATCATTCCAGAAGCTGAACATTATTAAGAAGAATGTGACATCAGTTTGGAGGAAGACTCATCAACAACCTGCATTATGCAGATGACACAACCTTGCTTGCTGAAAGTGTGGGGAACTTAAAATACTGCAGAAGATCAAATTCTATAGTCTTCAATATGAATTACATCTCAATACCAAGAAAACAAAAATCCTCACCACTTAATAAACAGCATCATTGTAGATGTAGAAAAGATTGAAATTGTCAGTGATTTCATCTTACTTGGATTCACAATCAACACTCTCATTATCAGCAGTCAGGAGATCAGGAGATGTATTGAACTAGGCATGTTGGCTGTCAGGGACCTCCTCAAATTATTGGGGAGCAATGATGTTAATTGGAAGACTGAACTGCACCTGATCCCAGCCATGGTCTTCTCAGTTGCTTTCTATGTATCTGAAAGTTGGGGGGGGGAAAGAAAGAAAAAATCAACAAAAAACAGGAGTGACAAAAATGCATTTATGTTGTAGTGTTGGAGAAGAGTACTGAATGAATTATCATTCGTTTGGCCATGGATGGCCAAAAGAACAAACAAATATATCTTGGAGAAAGTGCAAAAAGAGTGCTTCTTAGAGAGAGAATTGGTGAAACTTTGTCTCACACTCTTTAGATACTTTGTTAGAAAGTGTCATGTTTGGAAAGGTAGAGGGTGAACAAAAGAGAGAAAGAAAGACACTCATTAAGATGGATTAGCACAGTAACAGTAACAACACATATCACATATTCAAGTGTATCAGTGCTGATGAGGATGGCACAGAGTAGGGCAGGGTTCAGATCTCTTGTTCTTGGGTGGCTATGAGTCGTGATCAACTTGATGTACCCAATGACAACAATAGGCTATTTCATTTGATCATATACACAGCAATACTCATAATTAAAGCCTAGCCTTTCAATCTCTCCTTTGGTGTTTTAGGCACAGTTCAAAAACACAGATAGAGATTTTTATTTAATCTTGGATTGGAGGAGCCAGTGAGAAGAGATTGTACTTCAAACCTGAAACTTATGAATAATGCATAATTCTCCATGATTCATCAAAAGCAATGATAAACAGTTGGCCACCCCCTCAGAAGTTCACAACAGTGGCCCCATCCCCTAGAAAACTGTGAATGACAATATTTGAAGGTAGCAGTGGAAATAAGTAAGCAGTGGTGCCAGTTTATCTTTAGCATCACCCATATGTTTGTCGGCACACACATAAGAGAAAAATGACTGAACACATGCAAAAGAAAAAGGTATCTTGACTACAAAAGTATGGGCAGTCAATGAAAATGGAAAATGTTACCAGGACTGTTGTGTACCCAGTTCCACAAAGATGTTCTTTCCTGAACTTTTTCTGAGTTCAAATCCTAACCTCAAATTCTGCCTCTGCTAGTTATGAGCTGTGTGCCCTTGAACAAGTTATTTTCACTTTTCTTTTTAAATTCTATCTTTCCACTTGGATCTCCTTTCAGAAAAAATGGATAATACAAATATTATCCCTGCCAATCAGAATTCTTATGGGTAAAGCAGCAGAAGTGTTTCTGGCTGATTAAGCAGAGAGGGGTTAATGAAAAGAACTTTAGTTGCCCACAAAATAGTTGATAGAGGGCCAAGAAAGCTGGCTTGAGTCTAAGCTTCTGAGGTCAGTGCCTGAAACTATGCTGTCGTGACTCAGTGTATTAAGTTGCTGACCTTGTTTTCTAACAAAGCACTAATTCTATAATTTTGCCTATGAGGATCTTAAAATGTCTTGCAATCCTATCAGTCCTGATTTTTATTTTCTCTAAGAACGAGTCCTAAAACTAAACCTATTAAAAACTCATTGCCATCAAGTCAGTTCTAAGACGTATAGAACCACCTCATAGGATTTCCAATGCTGAAAATTGTGTATGGAAACAGAGTTCCACATCTTTTTCCTGTGGAGCAGCTAGTGGATTTGAACTGTCATCTTTTCAGTTAACGTCAAATCATTCACCACTGTGTCACCATGGTTACTTTTGTAACAAGGATCTCCAATGTAATATGCTGTTGTTGTTGTTGTTGTTGTTGTTGTTATGTGCCGTCGAGTCGCCTGCGACTCATACTGACCCTGTTGTGTACAACAGCCCTAAACTCCGCTCTGTCCTGTGCCAATCACTGTCTCCGACACTCCCATCCAAATTATCCCAGTCACTGAATCAATCCACCTCATAGAGGGCCTACCTCTCCTGCGCTGTCCCGCCACCCTCCCAAGCATGATGTCCCTCTCTAAGGACCGGTCTCTCCTCACAACATGCCCAAAGTATG
>NW_006399769.1:14912819-14914561 GCF_000299155.1 Elephantulus edwardii
TGGTAAAAAAAAATTCAATTGGATTGAGTAAAGATTGATATCCTTGGCAATAGTGAGATGACATGGAGTGATGTTAACCATTTTGAACCAGACAATTATATGTATCATAACAAATCATGGCTAATATGGCAACTAATGGACATTTCAGAGCACTCAGTTGTTCTCATGTGAACACAGATTAAGAGAACAAGAGGATATTGTGTGGCTTAAAAAGAGAAGACATATGTCACACTATAATTTAACTACAATAATTCTTTTTCAGTCTTCTTTATTTTTGGTCCAGATTTGATGTTCATATATTTTTGCTGTTGTGTGCCATTGGTTCGGAACCAACCAATAGCTATCCCTCCAATAGGTTTTCAGAGGCAGTAAACATCATGGGAGGAGATTGCACACCTTTTTCCAATGGAGCAGCTGGGAATTTGAACCATGTGCCTTTGAGATAGCAGTGCATCTTCTTGCCAGTAGGCCACCAGAGCTCCCTTGTTCACATGAGGTGGTTGAAAATTCTGTGGCTTAAGCAACAACAAATTGAATACAACTTACTGTTGTTGATATATGCCACCCAGCCAACTACAAATCACAACAATCCTATAAACAACAGGTGGGAACCTTTCCTTATCCTCTGCCCTCCTCACAATCTCCAATATACTCAAGCCCATACTCAGTCCTTAAGTGTTAAGTGTCTTCCTCTCACTCCCTAACTCTCCAATTTTCCCAGAATAATGTCTTTTTCCAAGGGTTTGTTCCTCATGACAATGTGCCCAAGTATATGAAACAATTTCACCATCCTTGCCTCTAAGAAGCACTTACACTTCCTTTCAGGCAAACTTCTTTTTCTTTTTGGAGCCCATAGATGTACAATCCTACCACAATCCTACCGACACCACAACTGAGAGACATTAATTCTTCTTCAATCTTTCTTATTCATTTTTCTACATTCAAAGGCATATAAAGCAATTTAAAATACAAGTGGTTTGGGTTGGGCACACCTTAGTCTTTAAATCGACATTACTGCTCTTTAGCACTTTAGAGAGTCCTTGACAGCAGATTTTCCCAATGTAACACATCTTTTGATTTCTTCACTGCTACTACAATGAGTATTGATTGTGGGTTAAAGTAAAATGAAGTTACTGACATTTTCAGTCATTTCTCCATCTATTGTCACATAACCTATAGGTCTACTGGTAATGATCTTTGTTCTCTCAATGTTGAGATGTAGTTCATACTGAAAGCTACAGTCTTCGATCTTCTTCAGTAAGAGCTTCAAGTCTTCACTTTCTCTAAGCAAGATATTTCATGTACATGACTCTCCTCCAATCTTGATGCCATTTTCTTAAAGAAGCTTCTTTTTCCTGCTTCTTAAATTGAGTTTATTTAATGAATGAAAATCTAACTTTTCTGTAAACTTTTGTTAAAATCACAATTAAATTTAAAAATTATTTTAAAAAAAGATATGTGAGACAAGGTCTCATTGTCCTTGATTCTAAAGAACATTCTGGTAAGGCTGTAAAATAAGAAGTAATATAGTTGAGAAAGTTGAAAGTAAAGAGAAAGATTTCTAAGAAAAAAAAATTGTTTCCTTAATGTATAGGTTGAAGAGGTATAAAGAAAAGACACAACCTTGACATACATCTATCCTGAATTTAACCCATGCAATGTTCCCTGGTTCTGTTTTAACAATTGCTTCTTGGTCTATGTATAGGTTTCTCAGGAGCACAATTAAGAGTTCTGGGGGAAAG